>NC_041388.1:191664450-191767886 GCF_002162155.2 Triticum dicoccoides
GGGCGAGGGAGCCGGGCGGCGGCGGCGCGTGGGCCGGGAGGGCCTCGGCCGGGCCACGCGGGCTTCGGGCGGTGGCGGTGGCGGCTTGCCATGTGGCAGCGTGGGAGTGGGCACGGGCGGTGGAGCGGACGCGTCCGGCCGGCGCGGATGTGGGATTTAGGGTTTGAGGACGAGGGGGGTCTGGAATTTCGGAGGAGGGGCTAGTTTTATAGGTAGAGGGAGCTAGGAGAGTCCAAATGAGGTGCGGTTTTCGGCCACGCGATCGTGATTGAACGCTCTAGATGATGGAGAAAGCTTAGTTGGGTTTTGGGCCAAATTGAAGGGGTGTTGGGCTGCAACACACATGAGGCCTTTTCGGTCCCTCGGTTAACCGTCGGAGTATCAAACGAAGTCCAAATGATATGAAACTTGACATGCGGTCTACCAGTAGTAAACCAAGGCCGCTTGGTAACTCTCGGTCCAATCCGGAAATGTTTAATCCCCACACACTAAAGAAAGGTAGAATTGACCACCGGAGGAGAACGAAGCGCGAGAATGCAAAACGGACAACGGGGAAAATGCTCGAATGCATGAGATGAACACGTATGCAAATGCAATGCACATGATGACATGATATGAGATGCATGACAATGATAAGAACACATGGAGACAAAGACCCAAACCCGAGAAAATAAAATAACTTAACACCGGAAACGGCAAGAGTTGAAGTACAAATTGGGAAAGTTACATCCGGGGTGTTACACAGTGTTCATGAATTCAGTGCCATTGTCACTTCTGATATGCTTTATCTTGGCGCCATAGTTGTTCATTGCTCGATTGGCGAAGCGTCTGAAGACATCCTGCACTTCAGCCTTGTAAAGGATTATGTGCACCCAAGTATATCTAGAATAATCATCAACAATGACAAAGCCATAGAGACAAGCAGTAGTAGTAATAGTTGAGTAATGAGTGGGACCGAAAAGATCCATGTGAAGTAGTTCGAAGGGTCGAGTAGTGGTCATGATTGTCTTCGAGGGATGTTTGGCCCTCGTCATCTTTCCTGCCTCACAGGCACCGCATAAGTGATCTTTCTTGAACTTGATGCCATCGATGCCTATGAAATGCTTCTTCTTTGCCAGGGTGTGGAGGTTCCTCATGCCAGCATGCCCTAGCCTCCAATGCCAGAGCTAGCATTCTGAAGCTTTTGCTAGAGGACATACGGCAAGCTGTGGTCCTGCTGAGAAATCTACCACGTACAAATCATCTTTTCGATACCCTTCAAATACTAGAGACTTGTCAGATTCCATTAGAACAATGCAACGATATTTTCCAAATATTACAATCATGTTTAAATCGCTAAGCATTGAGACAGACATTAAGTTGAAGCCAAGGGATTCAACAAGCATGACTTTATCCATGTGTTGATCCCTTGAGATTGCAACTCTACCTAGACCCAATACCTTACTTTTACCAGTGTCAGCAAATGTGATGTGGCTCTTGTCGGATGGACGTAAGGTTGAGTCCATAAGAAGGCTTCTTTTGCCAGTCATGTGATTTGTACACCCACTATCAATAATCCATTCTGAAGACGCTGGTGTCGTACCCTACAGTGCAGTTAGGGGGATAGGCTTCATGAAGAGCATTGTGAAGCAAAAACATTTGACGAACCAGTGGGTTATGAAAGCTTAGATCCAGATTAGGACTAATAGGGAGAGTAGCAAGCGATTCAGGAACGAAGTACATAGTAAGACCATTCGGGCATTTGATCTTGCACCCTACAAGATGTTTAAGGTCCCTAACAATAGCGTCAGACGATTTTGGTTTTCTGCTAGAGACCTTTCCCTGCAAAAGAGAGTTAAGCTTTCTTAGCCACCCACATCTTCAAGGGTGGCTTAGAAGCAATAAGTCTAAGTGCAGCATCTGAGAACTTTGGCTTTGGAGCCCTAGCAAACTGTCTTGCAGGCGGACAATAGTACTCATAAGAATAAGCAGAATAGTTCTTAGTCTTATGAACATGGCGGTTTGATGAACCGCTCTCATATTCATATGCCTGAGTATGGTTTCCCTGCAAAGCATTTGCGTTAGTGCGACTCAGGTGAGTCCTCTGTCTGTATGAAGCCTTTGGACCGTATGAAGCCTTTGGTCTGAGGTTTGTCATCTTCACGTGAGGTGTCATGATGACATTCACAGGAAGATTCTCCAGACACCTTTTCGGAACCTAGATCTTCTTCATAGGCGGTCCATTCCTGCAGTTAGTACCAATGTACCTGGCAAACACTTCACCATTCTGATTCTTAAACAGTTTATAGTTTGCATCAAGGGATTCATCAATGATAATGGGGTTAGCACAAGTGAAGCCAGATAGATTGGATGGATCTGCTGAAGGTTCCTTTGCAGCAACCCACATGGTTTTGGGGTACTGCTCAGGTTTCCAGTAAGAGCCATCAGCATTCATTTTCCTTACGAACCCAACACCCTCTTTCCTCGGGTTTCGGTTCAGAATCTGCTTTTTGAGGACATCACATAGTGTCTGATGCCCTTTAAGACTTTTGTACATCCCTGTTTCAAGCAATGTCTTCAACCTAGCATTCTCATCAGCAATAGCAGTGGTATCCTCAGCAGAGGGGTTAGTTACCACATCAACAGTTGAAGATATTGCAACAGTAGTAGCAGTAGAACATTCAGCAACAGAAGTAGCATTATCACGCTCAATGCATTTAAGACATGGTGGTTCAAATCCTTCCTGAGCGGAACTGGTCTGTTTGGCGTGAAGTGACTCGTTTTCCTTTTGAAGATCTTCATGAGCCGCTCTCAATTTCTCAAGATCTTGCTTCCTTTGAAGATAATCATAGGAAAGCTTTTCATGAGTTGTTGAGAGAGTTTCATGACAACTTTCAAGTTCCTCATACTTAACGTGAAGATTTTTATGTCTTCAATTAAGGATTCAGATCGAGTCATTTCAGCACCTAACAGATCTTCGCTTCTGTCTAATAGTTATTGAATATGTTCCATAGCTTTCTGTTGTTCAGTTGCAATTTTAGCAAGTGTTTTGTAGCTGGGTTTTGAACCACAATCAGAGTCATCGTCACTAGATGTTTGATAGTGAGTAGTGTGTGTGTTTACCTTGGCACCGCGTTCCATGAAGCAGTAGGTAGAAGCGGAGTAGTCCTTGTCATTTGCATCAGTGTCGGTGATGAAGTCATTGTCTTCAGTGTTGAAGATGGACTTGGCAACGCATGCTGCAGCCAGACTTGCGATGCCTGAATCAGACTCCTCCTCAGACTCCACCTCCACGTCCTCAGAAGCGGACTCCTCCTCTGAATCCATTTCCTTGCCAACAAACGCACGTGCCTTGCCAGATGAGCTCTTCTTGTGTGATGAAGACTTTGAGGAAGACTTGGAAGAAGACTTTGAGTATTTCTTCTTCTTCTTGTCGTCAGAGTCATATTCCTTGCTCTTCTTCTTCTTTTTGTTCTCATTGTCCCACTGTGGACACTCAGAGATGAAGTGGCCAGGTTTCTTGCACTTGTGACATGTTTTCTTCTTGTAGTCATGAGCAGAAGCTTCATCATTCCTTGAGCTTGATCGGGAAGACTATCTGAAACCTTTCTTCTTGGTGAATTTCTGGAACTTCTTCACAAGCATAGCAAGTTCCCTTCCAATGTCTTCAGGATCATCCGAACTGCTGTCAGATTCTTCTTCAGATGAGGAGACAGCTTTTGCCTTCAAGGCATGAGTTTGCCCATAGTTTGGACCGTAGATATCTCTTTTCTCAGAAAGCTGAAACTCATGTGTGTTGAGCCTCTCAAGTATGTCAGACGGATCGAGTGTCTTGAAATCAGGACGTTCTTGAATCATCAGGGCTAGGGTGTCAAACAAACTATCAAGTGATCTCAGTAGTGTCTTGACGACTTCATGTTTGGTGATCTCAGTAGCGCCGAGGGCTTGAATCTCATTTGTGATGTCAGTGAGTCGGTCAAATGTGAGCTGGACATTCTCATTGTCATTTCGCTTGAAGCGGTTGAAGAGGTTGCGAAGGACACTGATTCTCTGATCTCTCTGGCTTGAGACGCCTTCATTAACCTTGGAGAGCCAGTCCCAAACCACCTTAGATGTTTCCAAAGCACTCACACGGCCATACTGTCCTTTGGTCAGATGACCACAGATGATATTCTTGGCAGTAGAGTCCAGTTGAACGAACTTCTTGACATCAGCAGCAGTGACACCTTCTCCAGCCTTGGGAACGCCGTTCTTAAAGACATACCATAGGTCGACGTCAATGGCTTCAAGATGCATGCGCATCTTATTCTTCCAGTAGGGATATTCAGTTCCATCGAAGACGGGGCACGCAGCGGAGACTTTAATTATCCCTGCAGTCGACATAGCTAAAACTCCAGGTGGTTAAACCGAATCACACAGAACAAGGGAGCACCTTGCTCTGATACCAATTGAAAGTGCGTTATATCGACTAGAGGGGGGGTGAATAGGCGATTTTTATGAAAGTCTTCAAAACGTGGAAGTTATGAAGACAAATGATAGAAATAAGCCTATTACCCTACAGCGGAAGGTAGACTACACTAGGCAAGCCATAGTCAAGTATTCAATAGAGTGAAAGCACAATGACTAATAGCAGCAATGTAGTAAGGATCAGGTAGGAAGATATTGTGAAGCCACACAAAACACGCAGTCACTCAGTGAAGACAAAAGATAGTACGAACATACAATGACTTCACAAGGAGTAACAGTGAGTAAAGGGAAGGGGAGATGAAACCAGTGACTCGCTGAAGACAATGATTTGTTGGACCAGTTCCAGTTGTTGTGACAACTGTATGTCTAGTTAGGGCGGATAGGTATTTAAACCTTAGGACACACAGTCCCGGACACCCAGTCCTGAACACGCAGCTCAGGACACCCAGTCCTCACCGTATTCCCCTTGAGCTAAGGTCACACAGACCTCGCCCAATCACTCTGGTAAGTCTTCAAGGTAGACTCCCAAACCTTCACAGACTTCGTTCACCGGCAATCCACAATGTCTCTTGGATGCTCAGAACGCGACGCCTAACTGGCTGGAGGATGCACAGTCCTCAAGTGTAATAAGTCTTCAGATCACACAGACAAGAAGACTTAAGTGATGCCTAATTCTCTTTCGCTCTGGGTGGTTAGGGCTTTATCCTCGCAAGGAATTCTCTCTCAAAGGCTTCGAGGTGGGTTGCTCTCAAACGACAAAAGTCGTACTCTGAATCTGAGCAGGCAACCCACCTGATTTGTCCGAAATGACCCTGGGTCACTAAGGAACTGACATGTGTTCCAACGGTCAGATTTCAAACTCACACGGCAACTTTACTTGGGCTTCAAGCAAAGCTGACTTGCCCAACTTTGGACAAGATTCGCTCTCAAAGTCTTCACTCGAAGACATAGGTTTTGTTTAAGCATCACTTCAGTCATTCTGACTAGTTCTCTTGGATCCCACTTAACAGTACGGTGGTTCCTATGACTCAACACAGAAGAAAGAGAACTACGAAAGATCTAAGTCTTCGAGCTCCATAGGCTTCATGTGGTGTCTTCTCTTGTCATAGTCTTCAACGTGAATATCTTCATATACCACCTTTGACTTCAATGTCTTCATACATTTTTAGGGGTCATCTCTGGTAGGAAAACCGAATCAATGAGGGACTTCTACCTGTGTTATCCTGCAATTCTCACAAACACATTAGTCCCTCAACTAGGTTTGTCGTCAATACTCCAAAACCAACTAGGGGTGGCACTAGATGCACTTACAGTGGTCAAATACATGGTGTAATATTTATAGGAAAATATTGGACATTTATGGAGGAAGAAAAAATGTCACTTGCAAAAATGAAAGAAAGAAGAAGGAAGGAGGAGATGATGGTGCATTGACAGGTTGAGAGAGGAAACAAGTTGTGGAATAGCAACACACACACAGAGCAAGTAAAATGATAAGATGAAACTCACAATGCACATGATGAGCATGATACTCAACATGATCATGGAATAAACATATAGGAGTGAAATATGCAAAAACAATTATGCTAATGCAACAAACATAATAAACACACGACAACAACTAAAATAAAAGGAAGGCATCTGGAGCATCGGTCTCAGGGTGTTACAACTCTCCTCCACTTACAAGAGATCTCGTCCCGAAATCTAGGGATGGCACCGAAGAGAACCAAAAGAGGAAGAGGTAAAACAATGTTGCTTCTTTGACAAACGAGTAAAACCAATGAACCTTGAGAGATTGAAAACTTGAAAGAAAGAAAACAAGAGAGTTGAACGGAATTGAGAGCACTCCGGTAGAAAAGAGAAACAAGGAACACCATGTGAACCTTGGAGGTTGTAAAGCTATGAATGATGAGCACACTGGACAAGAAGGAATTGAAACCACTCTGGTTGTACTGAGATAAACAAGGAACAAGGAAGAACAAATTCGAAGAGCACTCCGGTTGAAATGAGATGCAAGACTTGATAAGATGAAAAATAACTTGAGCAGAGGACACAACATTCCTGCTAAACGGATAAGCAAGGAAAAGAACATGATATTTACAAAATGAGATGATGGGTCGAAGAGAGTAACATCACAATGCCACTAGAACAAATGTAAGAATGCAATCAAAAGAACGGAGAAAAAACAACATGTTCCACCTGAAATAAATTTAAGAGAGCATCCTTAAAAAGAAGGATTGAACGGAGTTGTTGGAAGATCAATTCGAAAGGATATGATCCTCGTGGGCTTATGGAGACATCTCAAAATTATGAGGTGACAACCAACCACTACCAAAAGAATGATTAGCTGAGAGGAACGAAGAGATGAAAAAAAACTCTTTCACCATGAGAATAGGAGGAAACTTGGATCATTGATAAACACCATAATTAGCAACATTCCCAATGGAAGGCTTTAGATGAAATATATACCAAGATAACTGCAAGGAAGAAAATGATGGGTTTAAATATCTCATTCCGGACAACTTGTGAATCATAAAACATGAAGGAAAATATCAAGAATGACATAACACCACCTCAAAATATAAGGTAAGATGAATTACACTTCGGATGCCAGATGAAGAATGTTTGAACTCCTCAAAACAAAACATGTGTCAAACACCATGTTTATTTCAGAGTATAGCTTGGCAGATCTTAAATTCGAGAGAAATCTTGAAGAACAATTGAAGAATGAAAGGAATCCTTGATGAACCACCATGTAGAGCCTCCATGAAGAACTCGGGTAATAAAAGGATGATAGAAAGAAAGAGAAGTTGAAAACACAAGGTGAAACCTTGCAATGATTATGTGGAGCTTCGTGATGAGATAACCAAGGAAAACTTGGAACTCCCGAAAAGAAAAGATGGATCACTTAGAACCAAGAATGTCCTCACGAACAAAGTCCAGAAGAAGGAATTAATTCATCTCGAGGAAATAAGAATAAGAATTATGTTATGCGTATCCTTGACCAATTTAAATTGATGAAAGCAATGGATTTGGCATACTACTTGTCGGTGTCAAAACCGGCGGATCTCGGGTAGGGGGTCCCGAACTGTGCGTCTAGGCCGGATGGTAACAGGAGGCAAGGGACACGAAGTTTTACCCAGGTTCGGGCCCTCTCGATGGAGGTAAAACCCTACGTCCTGCTTGATTAATATTGATGATATGGGTAGTACAAGAGTAGATCTACCACGAGATCAGAGAGGCTAAACCCTAGAAGCTAGCCTATGGTATGATTGTTGATGTGTATGTTGTCCTACGGACTAAAACCCTCCAGTTTATATAGACACGGATAGGGTTAGGGTTACATAGAGTCGGTTACAATGGTAGGAGATTTGAATATCCGTATCACCAAGCTTGCCTTCCACGCCAAGGAAAGTCCCTTCCAGACACGGGACGAAGTCTTCAATCTTGTATCTTCATAGTCCTGGAGTCCGGCTGAAGGTAGAGTCCGGCCATCCGGACACCCCCTAATCCAGGACTCCCTCAGTAGCCCCTGAACCAGGCTTCAATGACGACAAGTCCGGCGCGCAAATTGTCTTCGGCATTGCAAGGCGGGTTCCTCCTCCAAGTACTTCATAGAAGATTTTAAACACAAAGATGGTGTCCGGCTCTGCAAAATAAGTTTCCACATATTGCCATAGAGATAATAATATTTACACCAATCCAATCTGATGACGTATTCCATAGTATGTCACACTACATCCAAGCCTTTATTCGAACCGTTTTACTGTCCCATCTCAGCGCGTTATGCGAGGCGGTTTCCTTGGCACGTCTTGTTAAAGCAGAGATCGTGTCCCCTTATTTCGGGATTCTCATCAATACGGGCGTGGGTAACCCCATCGCGCCCTTGATTAGGGCGCTTGGGAGATAAGCGAGTTTTACCAGGCTGGTGGGGACATGTAGTTGCGTCCACCCATATAAGGGGATAAGGATCCACCTTTTCACCTACGCCTTCTTCCTCCTTCGCCTATCCATTCTTGCACACTCGAGCTCCAGCGCCCAAGTCCGCACTCCTCACCTCAACCTTCTCCAGCCATGTCCGCAGCGGGAGGCAAGTGGATGGTCTCGTCCGTCACGAAGGGACACATCAAAAAGCCGAGGAAGGCCGGATATCTGGCTAGCGACATCGCGCACCGGCTTCCCGAAACGGGGCAGCTCATCCCCACTCATAGGCCCCATGAGAGGGTGGTATTCCTCCCCCATTTCCTCCGCGGACTGGGCTTCCCTCTACATCCATTTTTCCGGGGGATCATGTTCTACTACGGCCTGGATTTCCATGATCTGGCCCTGAATTTTGTCCTCAACATCTCGGTGTTTATCGTCGTGTGCGAGGCTTTCCTCCGCATCCGCCCCCATTTCGGCCTATGGCTTAAGACTTTCAACGTCAAGCCAAAGGTGGTGCGCGGCAGCCAGGCGGAGTGCGGAGCAGCCATGGTGGGCAAGATGGCCAACGTCATGTGGCCCGAGGGCTCCTTTGTGGAGACCCTGAAGGGGTGGCAATCGGGGTGGTTTTACATCACCGAGCCGCGCGACGACGAATGGGTCGCACCCCCTGAGTTCCAGTCAGGACCCCCAACGCGGCTCACGTCCTGGAAAGAGACGGGCCTGTCGTGGGGTAAAAAAGGAGAGCTGACTGGACTCCAAACATGCATCAAAACCCTGGTGGACAGGAAGCTTAAACTTGTCAACGTAGTCCAGGTTATGCTCATCCGCTTGATCCTCCCGTGTCAACAACGGGCTTTCAACCTGTGGGAGTTCGACCCGGCGCGGCACCAAACTCTGAGCAGGCTCTTCGACACGACGTACGAAGATGCCTGGAAGGTGCTTTTCAAAGGCGCCATGGCTCCCGCATCCGCTACTAAGGATCACGGATTCAGTGCACAGCGTCACGCTCTTGCGGTAAGCTGTCTTTTTCCTTTTACAGGGTATCAGTGTTTCATAGTTTGACTCCATGTGGGATCTAAGCTCCCTTTCCTTTGACAGGATTGGCAGGTGACGTCCGGACAGATCAACTGTCCGGCTCCTTTGCCCGAAGGCCCAGCGGACGCTCAATTGGCGAAGCTGCTGGTTCCGGCACCCTATGTGGTGCTGGAGAAGAAGGCCAAGAAGAAGGCCACGGGGACTCGAAAGAGTGCCCGGCGCCCGGAGGTGTCCGATTCATCATCTGACGAATCCAAGACGCACTCCTCCCACGAAGATGAGGAGGAGGAAGAAGAGACCCCTCCCCCTCTAGCAGGGGAAGGGAAGAAAAGGAAGGCTGCCCCAACTGGGGAGGCCGAGGGGTCCAAGAGAGGGAGAACCCCTCCTCCGGACTACTCCACCAACGCCGACGACGGCGAAGAAGAGTGTCCGCCCAGGGCCAAGCCCCTGGCGAAATCATAAGTATCCGGATACCGGAGTGATTTCATAGTATTCGTTTATCGCACAACTTTCCCTTATGTCGAATATGTTTATGCAGCCCACCCAAAGACCGGCTCGACGCGTCGTCGAGCGGCTCACTGGACTCGTCGGACGTGAACTCGCTACCGATGGCTTCCTCCCCCCGCCCTACGAATGACACCGAAGTGTTGTCTCAACAAGTTCCAATCCGGGAGGAGGTGGTCTTGGAGGCGCCGCAAGGCGACCTCCCGGACTCCAGGAGTAAAGGGGACGAAACCCCCCAGGGCTCCAAGTCCGGCCCTAGGCCGGACACCGCTCCGGAACCTTCAAAGGTTCCAGAGTCCGGCGGGGGACCTCCTTCCAAGAGGAGCAAACCCACCGCGCCGGCAACCTCCGTCCAACCGGAGGCGCCGGACAATATGTTGGAGGCGCTCCAAGGCGCCTCCATCGACGAGGGGCACCGCACTATCATGAGTGCGGTGATCCAGAAGGTTCAGTCCACCAAGAGCGGACTGACTGAAGCTTGTACAAGCCTTTTAACAGGCTTTGAGGTAAGTAAAAAATGTGTAAATAACATTACCGCATAGACAGTAGCCCTTGATGCTCTGTTTGGCGTTCGGAAAGAAAAGCCGAATAGAGGATCAAATAAAAATCGCAGGAGTCTAAAAAGAGTCAATATGCGTGTGCAGGCTTCCCTGCTGGCGTCCGCCGCACTGACTGCGGAGGTGGACGTGCTAAAGCAGGACCTCGAGCGGTCCGAGCAAGAGCTCGGACGTGCCAAGAAGCAGCTCAAGGACAATGAAGGTAAGAAATACCTTTTTTAAATTAAATATATATATAAAGGTGCAATTGCAAAAGTGACAGGATTATTGTGGCCATTGTAGGGGCCACATCTGAGGTGGCGACCCTGAAGCAAGCGCTGCTCGAGGGCGAGAAGAGGTCGGCCGCGGAGCGCACTGAGCGAGAAAAGTATGAGGTCGAGGTTGGCAAGGTGCGGCAAGAGCTCCAGGCTCTCATGGAAAAACATGAGAGTTTGGAGCGTGACTCAAGGACGTACGTCCGAGCTTGCGGCGGCTACTGAAAGTGCCAAGTCTGCCAAGGCCGAATCCCAGAAGACCCTCCAGGAGTTGGATGAGGTGAAGAAGATAGCGGCGGGTATGGCATTCTTTATGCAAAGTAAACACATAAGCGTGAGTTACTTGTTACTTACCCGAATCCGAAGTTCTCCAGAAACGTTCGCAGATCTTCCCCGGAGTATATCTGATGCCACCGCATTCTATCAAGCCGGGGAGGGCAGCTCGACAGAGAAGGTGTTCTGGTCTCAGTATGCTGAGGCCGGACACCCTGTGCCCCTGAGCGACCAGTTGAAGCAACTGGTCGAGCTCCACAAGGCGGCCGAACAGGCCATGAAGGGCCTCATAGTTCGGCTGTGGCCTGGAGAGGCTCAGCCTAGGAGCTATTTCGTGCTGGTGCGGCGGCTGGTGGAGGCCTGTCCAAGGCTCGAAGTCATCAAGCGCTCCGTCTGCATTGAAGGTGCCCGTAGGGCCCTTGCCCGTGCGAAGGTGCACTGGGGCAAGCTGGATGCTGAGAAGCTTGTGAAGGACGGGCCACCGCCGGGGAAAGAGCATCGCAAGCCCAAAAATTATTATAAGGATGTTCTGAAGGGTGCCCGCCTTGTGGCGGAGGAATGTTCTATGGATGTAATTTTTGAGTAAAACTCGCTCGTTTTATCCCGTGCGCTGAAAACTTGTTCATATGCGCTTAAGCAATGCTGTTTGAATTTAAAATATTACCTTCTGTGCGGCTGTTTATCAATTCTGAGAGATGGTGAGTCATCGACTTCTGCCCCCGTGCCGCTAGTGCTGGGGTGTTTGGGGATAAACCTGAGGGCTCTTTTCCCATGTTTGGGTCCTTCGAGGGAGGCGCTCAGCCCAACGAACAAGGCAATCGGACTATAATGCGTGAACACTCTCACTTAGCCATAGAATTCTATAATTTTAAATTTCGGCGAAGCCCCTGGTATTCGGAAGACCGAGTTCGGGGCGCTATCCACGCCTTGGCCGGACAGAGCCGGCTCCTCGCCCTAAGCGGCATAAGTCTTTAAGGACTCGAAAAGACCTCTCGAACGGCGACCAGCTCTCGCCTCATCATGACGGTCAGTTTTAGCTTTCTCCACTGAGGTGCTCGACCCAGCTCAACCGGGGCACAATCGCAGTGGTTCTCCTAGTGCTACCTTAGCTGATATAGCGGAACGTAAGGCACCAAAACATAGGAGCCGGGCAAACCCAACTATTGACCCAAGACATGATTCGGAGTCGATGCATATAATGCTATAAGTTCGGGGTGCCGCACTTGTTAAAGTGTTCGGACTTCTCACACCATGTTGAGGGGTACAGAAGCCCCTGGTGTATTTTGGCCGTACCAAAGTGTACGGGTGCAACATGTCTTTAAGGAACATATATAAATATATAAAAAAAGAGTAATGCAAAAATAGACAAAAGCTATGCACTGTTTATTAAAAAGTGCTGCGATCAAAGCAGAACGATACAAATAATGCGATAAGCAAAAGGTTGGACTATGTAACATGTCCGCTCCAGGGGCAAGCTGCGGAATAATGTGCGAAACAGGTATACTGCTCGTGATAGAGACCACCTGGGAGTTCCGTAATGTGGAGTGGCTTGTCTGCTTCCCTGGTTCTTGCATCGTTTGTGCGGCAATTGAACTGCCGAACAGGCCGTCCGAAGAATGGAGTCCTGAAAGTAAGAGAAAATTAAAAAATCGGCAGCCCCTGGTGCGGTTTAAGCCGTGTTTCGGGCGTGCCGTGATGGTGCCCCTCCCCTGTGCCCATGGTATCTCTAGAGCGTAGTTATGTACGCAAAGTACTGGCATCGCCTTTTTGCGAGGGTTGGGGTTGGGGCCGCATTGCTACGCCTGCTCGGATCGTGCCAGGTGGTCTTTTTGTAGGTTACTTCGGGCGCACTTGACGGTGTTCGGTCGTTTAGTGGCCGGACTAGAGAACTGCCTGAAGAGGCTGCTTTGAACTTCCGCCGCAAGGGCCGCCGTGTGCTCCTCCGTTCGGAGGGAGCGTTCGGTGTTTCCATTGACCATAATTACTCCTCGAAGGCCTGGCATCTTGAGCTTAAGGTATGCGTAATGCGGTACCGCATTGAACTTAGCGAATGCGGTTCGCCTGAGCAGTGCATGATAACCACTGGGAAACGGGACTATGTCGAAGATTAACTCCTCGCTTCGGAAATTATCCGGAGATCTGAAGACCACTTCAAGTGTGACTGAGCCTGTACAGTTGGCCTCTACACCTGGTATTACACCTTTAAAGGTCGTTTTGGTGGGCTTAATCCTCGAGGGATCTATGCCCATTTTCCGCACTGTATCCCGGTAAAGCAGGTTCAGGCTGCTGCCGCCGTCCATAAGGACTCTAGTGAGATGAAATCCATCAATAATTGGGTCTAGAACCAAAGCGGCGAATCCGCCATGACGGGTGCTAGTGGGGTGGTCCCTTCGATCAAAGGTGATCAGGCAGGAGGACCATGTGTTGAACTTTGGGGCGACTGGCTCTATCGCGTATACGTCCCTTAACATGCGCTTCCGCTCCGTCTTGGGGATGTGGGTTGCGTATATCATGTTCACCGTCCGCACTAGTGGGGGAAAACCCTTCTGTCCACTGTTGTTCGTGTTGGGGAACGTAGTAATTTCAAAAAAATTCCTATGCACACGCAAGATCATGGTGATGCATAGCAACGAGAGGGGAGAGTGTGATCTATGTACCCTTGTAGATCGACAGTGGAAGCGTTAGCATAACGCGGTTGATGTAGTCGTACGTCTTCACGGCCCGACCGATCAAGCAACGAAACTACGGAACCTCCGAGTTCTAGCACACGTTCAGCTCGATGATGATCCCCGGACTCCGATCCAGCAAAGTGTCGGGGAAGAGTTCCGTCAGCACGACGGCGTGGTGACGATCTTGATGTACTACCGTCGCAGGGCTTCGCCTAAGCACCAATACAATATTATCGAGGATTATGGTAGAAGGGGGCACCGCACACGGCTAAGAATATGATCACGTGGATCAACTTGTGTGTCTAGGGGTGCCCCCTGCCCCCGTATATAAAGGAGCAGGGGGAGGTGCGGCCGGCCAGGAGGAGGGCGCGCCAGGAAGAGTCCTACTCCCACCGGGAGTAGGATTCCCCCCTTTTCCTAGTTGGAATAGGATTCGGGAGGGGGAAAGAGGAGAGAGAGAAAGAAGGGGGGGCGCCGCCCCCCTCTCCTTGTCCTATTCGGACTAGGGGGGGGAGGGGCCCGCGGCCTAGCCCTGGCCACCTCTCCTCTCTTCCACTAAAGCCCACTGAGGCCCATATACCTCCCGGGGGGTTCCGGTAACCTCTCGGTACTCCGGTAAAATCCCGATTTCACTCGGAACACTTCCGATATCCAAATATAGGCTTCCAATATATCAATCTTTATGTCTCGACCATTTCGAGACTCCTCGTCATGTCCGTGATTACATCTGGGACTCCGAACAAACTTCGGTACATCAAAATGCATAAACACATAATATAACTGTCATCAAAACCTTAAGCGTGCGGACCCTACGGGTTCGAGAACAATGTAGACATGACTGAGACACGACTCCGATCAATAACCAATAGCGGAACCTGGATGCTCATATTGGCTCCCACATATTCTACGAAGATCTTTATCGGTCAGGCCGCATAACAACATACGTTGTTCCCTTTGTCATCGGTATGTTACTTGCTTGAGATTCGATCGTCGGTATCTCAATACCTAGTTCAATCTCGTTACCGGCAAGTCTCTTTACTCGTTTCGTAATACATCATCTTGCAACTAACTCATTAGTTGTAATGCTTGCAAGGCTTATGTGATGCGCATTACCGAGAGGGCCCAGAGATACCTCTCCGACAATCGGGGTGACAAATCCTAATCTCGAAATACACCAACCCAACATGTACCTTTGGAGACACCTGTAGAGCTCCTTTATAATCACCCAGTTACGTTGTGACGTTTGGTAGCACACAAAGTGTTCCTTCGGCAAACGGGAGTTGCATAATCTCATAGTCATAGGAACATGTATAAGTCATGAAGAAAGCAATAGCAACATACTAAACGATCGGGTGCTAAGTTAATGGAATGGGTCATGTCAATCATATCATTCTCCTAATGATGTGATCCCATTAATAAAATGACAACACATGTCTATGGTTAGGAAACATAACCATCTTCGATTAACGAGCTAGTCAAGTAGAGGCATACTAGTGACGTTTGGTTTTTCTATGTATTCACACAAGTATTATGTTTCCGGATAATACAATTCTAGCATGAATAATAAACATTTATCATGATATAAGGAAATAAAAATAATAACATTATTATTGCCTCTAGGGCATATTTCCTTCAGTCTCCCACTTGCACTAGAGTCAATAATCTAGATTACACAGTAATGATTCTAACACCCATGGAGCTTTGGTGTTGATCATGTTTTGCTCGTGGAAGAGGCTTAGTCAACGGGTCTGCTATATTTAGATCCGTATGTATCTTGCAAATCTCTATGTCTCCCACCTAGACTAGATCCCGGATGGAATTGAAGCATCTCTTGATGTGCTTGGTTCTCTTGTGAAATCTGGATTCCTTTGCCAAGGCAATTGCACCAGTATTGTCACAAAAGATTTTCATTGGACCCGATGCACTAGGTATGACACCTAGATCGGATATGAACTCCTTCATCCAGACTCCTTCGTTTGCTGCTTTCGAAGCAGCTATGTACTCCGCTTCACATGTAGATCCCGCCACAACGCTTTGTTTAGAACTGCACCAACTGACAGCTCCACCGTTTAATGTAAACACGTATCCGGTTTGTGATTTAGAATTGTCCGGATCTGTCTCAAAGCTTGCATCAACGGAACCATTTACGATGAGCTCTTTGTCACCTCCATATATGAGAAACATATCCTTAGTCCTTTTCAGGTATTTCAGGATGTTCTTAACCGCTGTCCAGTGATCCACTCCTGGTTTACTTTGGTACCTCCCTGCTAGACTTATAGCAAGACACACATCATGTCTGGTACACAGCATTGCATACATGATAGAGCCTATGTCTAAAGCATAGGGAACATCTTTCATTTTCTCTCTATCTTCTGCATTGGTCGGGGATTGAGTCTTACTCAATTTCACACCTTGTAACACAGGCAAGATTCCTTTCTTTGCTTGATCCATTTTGAACTTCTTCAAAACTTTGTCAAGGTATGTGCTTTGTGAAAGTCCAATTAAGCGCCTTGATCTATCTCTATAGATCTTAATGCCTAATATGTAAGCAGCTTCACCGAGGTCTTTCATTGAAAAACTCTTATTCAAGTATCCTTTTATGCTATCCGGAAATTCTATATCATTTCCGATTAGTAATATGTCATCTACATATAATATCAGAAATGCTACAGAGCTCCCACTCACTTTCTTGTAAATACAGGCTTCTCCAAAAGTCTGTACAAAACCAAATGCTTTGATCACACTATCAAGCGTTTATTCCAACTCCGTGAGGCTTGCACCAGTCCATAAATGGATCTCTGAAGCTTGCACACTTTGTTAGCTCCCTTTGGATCGACAAAACCTTCCGGTTGCATCATATACAACTCTTCTTGCAGAAATCCATTCAGGAATGCAGTTTTGACATCCATTTGCTAAATTTCATAATCATAAAATGCGGCAATTGCTAACATGATTCGGACAGACTTAAGCATCGCTACGGGTGAGAAGGTCTCATCATAGTCAATCCCTTGAACTTGCCGAAAACCTTTTGCGACAAGTCGAGCTTTGTAGACAGTAATATTACAGTCAGCGTCAGTCTTCTTCTTGAAGATCCATTTATTCTCAATTGCTTACCGATCATTGGGCAAGTCAACCAAAGTCCATACTTTGTTCTCATACATGGATCCCATCTCAGATTTCATGGCTTCAAGCCATTTTGTGGAATCTGGGCTCACCATTGCTTCTTCATAGTTCGTAGGTTCATCATGATCTAGTAGCATGACTTCCAGAACAGGATTATCGTACCACTCTGGCGCGGATCTTACTCTGGTTGATCTACAAGGTTCAGTAGTATCTTGCTCTGAAGCTTCATGATCATTATCATTAGCTTCCTCACTAATTGGTGTAGGTGTCACAGAAACTGGTTTCTGTGATGTACTACTTTCCAATAAGGGAGCAGGTACAGTTACCTCGTCAAGTTCTACTTTCCTCCCACTCACTTCTTTTGAGACAAACTCCTTCTCTAGAAAGTTTCCGAATTTAGCAACAAAAGTCTTGCCTTCGGATCTATGATAGAAGGTGTATCCAATAGTTTCCTTTGGATATCCTATGAAGACACATTTCTCCGATTTGGGTTCGAGCTTATCAGGTTGAAGTTTTTTCACATAAGCATCGCAGCCCCAAACTTTCAGAAACGACAACTTTGGTTTCTTGCCAAACCACAGTTCATATGGCGTCGTCTCAACGGATTTTGATGGTGCCCTATTTAACGTGAATGCGGCCGTCTCTAGAGCATATCCCCAAAACGATAGCGGTAAATCAGTAAGAGACATCATAGATCGCACCATATCTACTAAAGTACGATTACGACGTTCGGACACACCATTACGCTGTGGTGTTCTGGGTGGCGTGAGTTGCGAAACTATTCCACATTGTTTTAAATGTACACCAAACTCATAACTCAAATATTCTCCTCCACGATAAGATCGTAGGAATTTTATTTTCTTGTTACGATGATTTTCAACTTCACTCTAAAATTCTTTGAACTTTTCAAATGTTTCAGACTTATGTTTCATTAAGTAGATATACCCATATCTGCTTAAGTCATCTGTGAAGGTGAGAAAATAACGATATCCGCCACGAGCCTCAACATTCATCGGACCACATACATCTGTATGTATGATTTCCAATAAATCTGTTGCTCTCTCCATAGTACCGGCGAACGGTGTTTTTGTCATCTTACCCATAAGGCACGGTTCGCAAGTACCAAGTGATTCATAATCAAGTGGTTCCAAAAGCCCATCAGTATGGAGTTTCTTCATGCGATTTATACCGATATGACCCAAACGGCAGTGCCACAAATAAGTTGCACTATCATTATCAACTCTGCATCTTTTGGTTTCAACACTATGAATATGTGTGTCACTACTATCGAGATTTAATAAGAATAGACCACTCTTTAAGGGTGCATGACCATAAAAGATATTACTCATGTAAATAGAACAACCATTATTCTCTGATTTAAATGAATAACCGTCTCGCATCAAAAAAGATCCAGATATAATGTTCATGCTTAACGCTGGCACCAAATAACAATTATTTAGGTCTAATACTAATCTCGAAGGTAGATGTAGAGGTAGCGTGCCGACTGCGATCACATCGACTTTGGAACCATTTCCCACGCGCATCGTCACCTCGTCCTTAGCCAATCTTCGCTTAATCCGTAGTCCCTGTTTCGAGTTGCAAATATTAGCAACAGAACCAATATCAAATACCCAGGTGCTACTGCGAGCATTAGTAAGGTACACATCAATAACATGTATATCACATATACCTTTGTTCACCTTGCCATCCTTCTTATCCGCCAAATACTTGGGGCAGTTCCGCTTCCAGTGACCAATCTGCTTGCAGTAGAAGCACTCAGTTTCAGGCTTAAGTTCAGGTTTGGGTTTCTTCTCTTGAGTAGCAACTTGCTTGCTGTTCTTTTTGAAGTTCCCCTTCTTCTTCCCTTTGCCCTTTTTCTTGAAACTAGTGGTCTTGTTGACCATCAACACTTGATGCTCCTTCTTGATTTCTACCTCCGCAGCTTTCAGCATTGCGAAGAGCTCGGGAATAGTCTTATTCATCCCTTGCATATTATAGTTCATCATGAAGCTTTCATAGCTTGGTGGCAGTGATTGGAGTCTATCAATGACGCAATCATCTGGAAGATTAACTCCCAATTGAATCAAGTGATTATTATACCCAGACATTTTGAGTATATGCTCACTGACAGAATTGTTCTCCTCCATCTTGCAGCTATAGAACTTATTGGAGACTTCATATCTCTCAATCCGGTCATTTGCTTGAAATATTAACTTCAACTCCTGGAACATCTCATATGCTCCATGACGATCAAAACGTCGTTGAAGTCCCGATTCTAAGCCGTAAAGCATGGCACACTGAACTATCGAGTAGTCATCAGCTTTGCTCTGGTGTTGCTCCAGCAGCAGGCCTGGCACCTAGCGGTGCTTCCAGGACGTAATTCTTCTGTGCAGCAATGAGTATAATCCTCAAGTTACGGACCCAGTCCGTGTAATTGCTACCATCATCTTTCAACTTTGCTTTCTCAAGGAACGCATTAAAATTCAACGGAACAACAGCACGGGCCATCTATCTACAATCAAACATATACAAGCAAGATACTATCAGGTACTAAGTTTCATGATAAATTTATGTTCAATTAATCATATTACTTAAAGAACTCCCACTTAGATAGACATCCCTCTAATCCTCTAAGTGATTACGTGATCCAAATCAACTAAACCATGTCCGATCATCACGTGAGATGGAGTAGTTTCATTGGTGAACATCACTATGTTGATCATATCTACTATATGATTCACGCTCGACCTTTCGGTCTCCGTGTTCCGAGGCCATATCTGTATATGCTTGGCTCGTCAAGTATAACCTCAGTATTCCGCGTGGGCAACTGTTTTGCACCCGTTGTATTTGAACGTAGAGCCTATCACACCCGATCATCACGTGGTGTCTCAGCACGAAGAACTTTCGCAACGGTGCATACCCAGGGAGAACACTTCTTGATAATTAGTGAGAGATCATCTTATAATGCTACCGTCAATCAAAGCAAGATAAGATGCATAAAAGATAAACATCACATGCAATCAATATAAGTGATATGATATGGCCATCATCATCTTGTGCTTGTGATCTCCATCTTCGAAGCACCGTCGTGATCACCATCATCACCGGCGCGACACCTTGATCTCCATCGTAGCATCGTTGTCGTCTCGCCAATTTTATGCTTCCACGACTATCGCTACCGCTTAGTGATAAAGTAAAGCATTACAGTGCGATTGCATTGCATACAATAAAGCAACAACCATATGGCTCCTGCCAGTTGCCGATAACTCGGTTACAAAACATGATCATCTAATACAATAAAATTTAGCATCATGTCTTGACCATATCACATGACAACATGCCCTGCAAAAACAAGTTAGACGTCCTCTACTTTGTTGTTGCAAGTTTTACGTGGCTGCTACGGGCTTAAGCAAGAACCAATCTTACCTACACATCAAAACCACAACGATAGTTTGTCAAGTTGGTGTTGTTTGAACCTTCACAAGGACCGGGCGTAGCCACACTCGGTTCAACTAAAGTTGGAGAAACTGTCATCCGCTAGCCACCTTTGTGCAAAGCACGTCGGGAGAACCGGTCTCGCGTAAGCGTACGCGTAATGTCGGTCCGGGCCACTTCGTCCAACAATACCGCCGAACCAAAGTATGACATGCTGGTAAGTAGTATGACTTATATCGCCCACAACTCACTTGTGTTCTACTCATGCATATAACATCAACACATAAAACCTAGGCTCGGATGCCACTCTTGGGGAACGTAGTAATTTCAAAAAAATTCCTACGCACACGCAAGATCATGGTGATGCATAGCAACGAGAGGGGAGAGTGTGATCTACGTACCCTTGTAGATCGACAGCGGAAGCGTTAGCACAACGCGGTTGATGTAGTCGTACGTCTTCACGGCCCGACCGATCAAGCACCGAAACTACGGCACCTCCGAGTTCTAGCACACGTTCAGCTTGATGACGATCCCCGGACTCTGATCTAGCAAAGTGTCGGGGAAGAGTTCCGTCAGCACGACGGCGTGGTGACAATCTTGATGTACTACCGTTGTAGGGCTTCGCCTAAGCACCGATACAATATTATCGAGGATTATGGTGGAAGGGGGCACCGCACACGGCTAAGAATATGATCACGTGGATCAACTTGTGTGTCTAGGGGTGCCCCCTGCCCCCGTATATAAAGGAGTAGGGGGAGGTGCGGCCGGCCAGGAGGAGGGCGTGCCAGGAGGAGTCCTACTCCCACCGGGAGTAGGATTCCCCCCTTTTCCTAGTTGGAATAGGATTCG
The DNA here is from genome assembly GCF_002162155.2 of Triticum dicoccoides. Classification (NCBI taxonomy): domain Eukaryota; kingdom Viridiplantae; phylum Streptophyta; class Magnoliopsida; order Poales; family Poaceae; genus Triticum; species Triticum dicoccoides. The sequence goes on from NC_041388.1 coordinate 191,685,517, forward strand.
GGAGGGGGAAAGAGGAGAGAGAGAAGGAAGGGGGGGCGCCGCCCCCCTCTCCTTGTCCTATTCGGACTACGGGGGAGGGGCGCGCGGCCCAGCCCTGGCCACCTCTCCTCTCTTCCACTAAAGCCCACTAAGGCCCATATACCTCCCGGGGGGTTACGGTAACCTCCCGGTACTCCGGTAAAATCCCGATTTCACTCGGAACACTTCCGATATCCAAATATAGGCTTCCAATATATCAATCTTTATATCTCGACCATTTCGAGACTCCTCGTCATGTCCGTGATCACATCCGGGACTCCGAGCAAACTTCGGTACATCAAAATGCATAAACTCATAATATAACTGTCATCAAAACCTTAAGCGTGCGGACCCTACGGGTTCGAGAACAATGTAGACATGACCGAGACACGTCTCTAATCAATAACCAATAGCAGAACCTGGATGCTCATATTGGCTCCCACATATTCTACGAAGATCTTTATCGGTTAGGCCGCATAACAACATACGTTGTTCCCTTTGTCATCGGTATGTTACTTGCCCGAGATTCGATTGTCGGTATCTCAATACCTAGTTCAATCTCGTTACGGGCAAGTCTCTTTACTCGTTTCGTAATACATCATCTTGCAACTAACTCATTAGTTGTAATGCTTGCAAGGTTTATGTGATGTGCATTACCGAGAGGGCCCAGAGATACCTCTCCGACAATCGGAGTGACAAATCATCATCTCGAAATACGCCCACCCAACATGTACCTTTGGAGACACCTGTAGAGCTCCTTTATAATCACCCAGTTACGTTGTGACGTTTGGTAGCACACAAAGTGTTCCTCCGGCAAACGGGAGTTGCATAATCTCATAGTCATAGGAACATGTATAAGCCATGAAGAAAGCAATAGCAACATACTAAACGATCGGGTGCTAAGCTAATGGAATGGGTCATGTCAATCATGTGATTCTCCTAATGATGTGATCCCATTAATCAAATGACAACACATGTCTATGGTTAGGAAACATAACCATCTTCGATTAACGAGCTAATCAAGTAGAGGCATACTAGTGACGTTTGGTTTTTCTATGTATTCACACAAGTATTATGTTTCCGGATAATACAATTCTGGCATGAATAATAAACATTTATCATGATATAAGGAAATAAAATAATAACATTATTATTGCCTCTAGGGCATATTTCCTTCAGTTCGGCGGCCGGGGCTCCTCGTCGTCATCGCTATGCAGCCCCTTGTCTTTGTTTTCGGCATTTAGCTTGCCTGCCTGCTTGAACACCCAACAATCCCTGTTGGTGTGATTGGCCGGCTTTTCGGGGGTGCCATGTATCTGGCATAAGCGGTCGAGTATTCGGTCCAATTTGGATGGGCCCCTAGGATTCCTTTTGAATGGCTTCTTCCGCTGACCGGATTTAGAGCCTCTGAATCCGGCATTAACTGTCGTACCCTCAGCATTGTCGTTGTTAATGCGGCGCTTCTGCTTGTTGCGACGTGACCTGCCACTACTGTCCCTAGTGTCTGAATTACTAGGGTTCTTGGTTATATTGTTGCTACGAGCAAGCCAGCTGTCTTCTCCCGCGCAAAAGCGGGTCATGAGTGTCGTGAGTGCTGCCATAGACTTCGGCTTTTCCTGTCCAAGGTGCCGGGCCAGCAACTTGTCACGGATATTGTGCTTGAAGGCTGCTAGGGCCTCAGCGTCCGGACAGTCGACTATTTGATTTTTCTTTGTTAGGAACCGTGTCCAGAATTGCCTGGCCGATTCATCTGGCTGCTGAATTACGTGACTTAGGTCATCGGCGTCTGGGGGTCGCACATACGTGCCCTTGAAATTGTCGAAGAATGCGGCTTCCAGGTCCTCCCAACAACTGATTGATCCTGCTGGCAAGCTGTTAAGCCAATGCCGAGCTAGTCCTTTAAGCTTGAGTGGGAGGTATTTGATGGCGTGGAAATCATCGCCGCGGGCCATGTGGATATGAAGAAGATAATCCTCAATCCATACCGCATGATCTATTGTGCCATCATATGATTCGATGTTTACAGGTTTGAAACCCTTGGGGATTTGATGATCCATTATTTCGTCTGTGAAGCAGAGTGGGTGTGCGGCGCCTCTGTACTGGCCTATATCATGACGTAGCTCCAGTGAGCCTTGTCTACTATGTTTGGCCCTGCCCAATTTGTGGCCAGCGTGACGGATGCCATCTCGAGCCGTGGGGCGCCCACGTGATCCGTAGATCGATCTTGTTTGTTTAGCCTTGTCCTCCAGCATATCTCGTAAGCCCGGCGCATATTCCCGTGCCTTGGTACGGGGTGCGGCTTGACTGGAGGGCCAAGAGGCCTCTCTATCGCGGCCACGAGGTGGCCGGTCGGCCGCATCAAGTGCTTCCTCCTCTAATTGGGGTAGCAACCTGTGCTTTGAGTAGCTCTTGGAGGGGCGTTCGGGTTTATGCTCTTCGGCCGCAAGGACTTCAGTCCATCTGTCGACTAGCAAATCTTGATCAGCTCTAAGCTATTGCTGTTTTTTCTTGAGGCTTCTTGTCGTGGCCATAAGCCTGCGTCGGAAACGCTTTTGCTCGACGGGATCCTCCGGCACGACAAATTCGTCGTCGTCGAGGCTTGCCTCGTCTTCGGAGGGAGGCATATAATTATCGTCCTCGACCTCTCTGTCTACCGCTCTCTCATGAGGGCTAGTTTCTCCATCCTCTTGTGCTTAATCTTGCTGGAGGGGGTTTTCTTCGGCGCTTTCCGGAGTATTATTATCTCCCGTGCTGGAATCACCGTGTTTGTTTTGGTGGGATTTTGAGCGGCGCCGCTGACGTCGGCACTTAGGCTGTTTCTTGGAGGGGTCATCCTCCGCTGTTCCATCGCCATCTCCCTTTTTTGGGGTGTCCACCATGTATATGTCATACGACGAGGTGGCTTTCCAGGGCCTAGTAGGCGCTGGTTCTTCATCATCTCCTTCATCGGCATACCGTCGATGTCATCGTAGTCGAAGTCGAGCATGTCGGTTAAGTCGTCGACAGTGGCTACAAAGTGGGTGGTGGGTGGGCTTTGAATTTCTTCATCGTCCGAATCCCAACCTCGCTGGCCGCAGTCCGAGCAGGGCTCTCCTGATAAAGAGAGAGACTTCAGTAACTTCAGAATATCGCCAAAAGGCGAGTGCTGAAAGATGTCCGTGGTAGTGAACTCCATGATCGGCGCCCAATCGAATTCGATAGGCCGGGGCGCGGAGGGTTCGGAGTCCGGAAAGGAGTCCGGCTCCTTGGAGTCATGAGTCTCGGGGAGTGCGGGGCTGGTGTTCGGCTCAATCGCCGTTGGGATCGCAGCCCCCGAGGTGGCGTCCAACCGCCCATCCTCGGTCGGCGCAGTTGGCTCCGAGTTAGGGACCGGAGCCGATGCGGGTGCGGCCCCCAGGGCACTGTTCGACGGCAGGGCTAGATCATGCTCGTCAGGACAGTGCAGCGCGCTCGGCAGTGGCTCGAATCCATCAAAGATCAAGTCCCTGCGGATGTCAGCCGTGTAGTTTAAACTTCCGAATCTGACCTGAAGGCCAGGGGCATAGCTTTTGATCTGCTCTAGATGGTCAAGTGAATTGGCCCACAGTGCGAAGCCGCCGAAGATGAAGATCTATCCGGGGAGGAAGGTCTTACCCTGGACTGCATCGCTGTTGAAGATCGTAGGAGCCATCGGGCCTGACGGCGACGGCACAGAGGAACTCTCAATGAAAGCACCAATGTCGGTGTCAAAACCGGCGGATCTCGGGTAGGGGGTCCCGAACTGTGCGTCTAGGCCGGATGGTAACAGGAGGCAAGGGACACGAAGTTTTACCCAGGTTCGGGCCCTCTCGATGGAGGTAAAACCCTACGTCCTGCTTGATTAATATTGATGATATGGGTAGTACAAGAGTAGATCTACCACGAGATCAGAGAGGCTAAACCCTAGAAGCTAGCCTATGGTATGATTGTTGATGTGTATGTTGTCCTACGGACTAAAACCCTCCGGTTTATATAGACACCGGATAGGGTTAGGGTTACATAGAGTCGGTTACAATGGTAGGAGATCTGAATATCCGTATCGCCAAGCTTGCCTTCCACGCCAAGGAAAGTCACTTCCGGACACGGGACGAAGTCTTCAATCTTGTATCTTCATAGTCCTGGAGTCCGGATGAAGGTATATTCCAGCCATCCGGACACCCCCTAATCCAGGACTCCCTCACTACTTATTCCCATTGAATGGATTAAGGGCGATATAGTGCAAACTTGAGAAGGTCTTGATGGAACCACCGGTGGGATTTGGAAACAATGAATGAATTGATATGATAACGAAGGACGAGAAATCTTGAACGAACCACCGTCAGAATCGAAAATGAATGTAGCAAAGGCACAATTCACCGGGAAGAATTAGAAAACGAACGAAGTTACTTGGGGAAATTAAGAAACAAGAGAATGAAGAGCTGACTAAGGAATACTTGAGCGATGCACCGGTTAGGTTTGGAGAACGAGAGATGAAAGCTGAGAATGAATAATTTTGGGATGATGGGCTCTGGAGAATCAAACTGAAAAGACTCCTGAATTGCTCCGGATGGGTGAAAAGAATTCTCACAATCAAAAACAATTATGAGAGGATGGCAGCAAGCTTGAACTACGCATCTTTGGAAGAATGGGTAAGGATTGAAGAGGAACTCTTCTTTGGTCTTCAAAATTCGAGAATGACGACGAGAGACACCACCATCAATTGTTGATACACTCTAGAAGAATGATGAATATTAATGTTGAGGAAAAGATGAAAATGTTTTGAAAGTGATCTTGGAGAAGCGAATTGACTGATGAAAATTCATTCTTACGTCAAACTTTGAAAGAATTTGAGAATCGCTCCGGATAAATTAGAAGAGTCAGGTAAGATCCTTGGAAAAGACCTGTGGGTTAGGGCCCACTCAAGAGAAACACCGTTGCAATGATTTTTGAAGAGAGATTGCACCAATTGAATTAAATGTCTTGAATGAGATAATAATCTCCAAATAGCTTGAATGGATTAAGAATGGAAACATGAATCTTCTGAGATATCTTCAGCACTCCGAAACAAATGAATAGCGAGAAGTGAACGATTAAGAGTTTCACCGGCATAAGAAAGCATATGAAAGGACGAAAGGGATATGATCAACACCAAAAGCTTGCATTGAATCCACCGGGGAAGAAAAGAGAACGAGGAATGATGAACTTGAAGCTCCTGAGCATCTCCATGAGAAATCACCGGTTAAGAACATTGGAGGAAAGGAATGAAGAGTCTTCACATGAATGACATTGATACTTGATTAAGAAATAGGAGTCCTTGAAGAAAAAGGGCGGGTGGGTGGGAAAAGAAGAAGACAATTTGGGACCGATGAACTGAACAACGTTGGGAAAACGGAGTAGTGATCTTGCGAATAGGGAAAATTATAGGATCATCTTGACAAGAAGCGAACTGGTTGGAAAAGAATTAACATGACAATCTGGATAAAGAAGAAGGATTAGCATCCACATACAAATATGAGAACACCATTTAGAAAATGTATGGAATCCACATTTGACTTTGAAGCAACTCGAATACCACAAGAATAAGCCGGAAACAAACATATGATAGATCCCATATCGTATCATGTGTCTGTTGGAAAGATATCCTACGTGATACTTTAAATCCCACCTAAGAACTCCCAAAACTTTCTGGTTATACAATCTTGTGTTGGGGATACAGGGAGGCACAATATATATATCACACAACTAACAAGCCCTACGCTCCAACTGTATCAATCCATAAACACATAACCAAGAAAACTCTGGAAATCATGTACCTCAACCTTCGAAAAGCATCTGATATACGAGCTATGGCAATACTCCCGAACTCCCGCCCCAGTACTGGGTGGCATCGAGGTTATCTTTCCACTAATAGCATATAAGAGATTTTTTATGTCGATGAAAAACTCAGGTATACCAGAACTGCAATGATAAAATTGTGAAGACAACACCTCGGAGCTCAACTCCCCGGGACACTGCCACAATCCCTAAATGTCAGGAGGCACCAAGAACAATGTTCTCGTCACAAGAATATCGGAACGATCTGAAGATACTTGTGCAATCCTAATTTTTTTAGTGAAAATGAGGAGAGGAAAGTCAAAACATCTACGTCAGGACACCTCACGAGAGCGACGAAGGGGGCTGAGGAGTAAAAAGAATACTACTCTTCGATATTTATAATCCTAAGACTCAAAACAGTTTTGTTCTAGACTCGACAATGCCATTGATCAAGCAAGGGGGCTCCTATGGTCGGTCGAGGCTCTGGTACCAACTTGTCACGCGCAATATGCGACACTATCCTAAAGGGACTCGAAGGTCCCACCATGGATATAACCGCATATTGACATGCTTTTGCAAGGTGGATATCATCACATCGTACCATTACATAATATTTGGGGTACATACAAAAGGCATACAATGCCACAAGAGTACATCAATACGTCATACATAGAACAACATCCGACTATGGTTGAAACACAAACAGAAGCTCAAACAACATCCATCCTGCTAGCCCAGGCTACCGACTAGGAACCTATCCCCTGAACAAAGAAGAAGTAGAAGAAGAACTCCAACACAAGCAAACATCGCTCTCACGTCATGATCATCGCATTACCTGTACCTGCAATTGTTGGTGTAGTAAACTGTGAGCCACGAGGACTCAGCAAGCCCATTACCATGGGTATCAGGACTAGCAAAGCTTAGTGGGTAAGGAAGGGGTATTATGGTGAGGTTACAGCAACGACTAAGCAATGTATGGTGGCTAACTCAACGTACAAGAGTAAGATGAGAAGCTACGCAAACGGTCGCCAACTAGTAATGACCAATAAGTGATCTTGAACTACTTTTGTTCAAACATAACCCAACCGTGTTCTCCTTGAACATACTCGAAAAGAGACAGCCACGGCTACGCACGCGGTTGGTGTATCTTAATTGAGTTTACTTCAAGTCCACTACAACCGGATATTAACAAATTCCCATCTGCCTCATAACCGCGGGCATGACTCTCGAAAGGTTAAACCCTGGAGGGATGTCCCAACTTAGCCCATGACAAGCTCAAGATCCGCGGAAACAATCCTCCATCGCAGGACCCTACGACCAGACTAGGAATCTTGGTGCACCGACCTAGCCTGATAGGAGTTGCGCTTTCTCGTTCTCAGGGTACACCAGATGAGCGAGGCGTACATGATCCAAATACCCCAAGTTACCTAGGGGCAGTCCCGCACGGTGCTCTATTTGGGACCAACACCATCAGCACTGGCTCCCATGTATGTAGAAATCGTTGGGTTCATGACGCCCTATGCCAATTAATTATTAGGTTCAAGTGTTATCATGGCAAAAGTTAAAACCAATGTTGGGCCTTGCTGGAAGAGTTTTATTCAAAGCGAACTGTCAAGAGGGGCCCATAAACCCTCATCATGTTAGGGACGCAAAATCAAGGAACATAACACCGGTATGACGGAAACTAGGGCGACAAGAGTGGAACAAAACACCAGGCATAAGGCCGAGCCTTCCACCCTTTACCAAGTATATATGCGCATTAATTAAATAAGAGATATAGAGATATCTCTTACGTTTCCGTCGTTTCTATGTTTCCAAATACTTTTGCCCTTGTTTTGGACTCTAACTTGCATGATTTGAATGGAACTAACCCGGACTGACGCTGTTTTCAGCGGAATTGCCATGGTGTTATTTTTGTGCAAAAATAAAAGTTCTCGAAATGACCTGAAAATCAACGGAGATTATTTTGGAATATATAAAAAATACTGGAAGAAGAATCCATGTCAGGGGGCCCACACCCTGTCCACGAGGGTAGGGGTGCGCCCCCTGCCTCGTGGCCCCCTGACGCTCCACCGACCTCAACTCCAACTCCATATATTCACTTTCAGGGAGAAAAAAATCAGAGAGAAGGACTCATCGCGTGTTACAATATGGAGCCCCCGCCAAGCCCTAAACTCTCTTGGGAGGGTTGATCTGGAGTCCGTTCGAGGCTCCGGAGAGGGGAATCCGTCGCCATCCTCATCATCAACCTTCCTCCATCACCAATTTCATGATGCTCACCGCCATGCGTGAGTAATTCCATCATAGGCTTGCAGGACTGTGATGGGTTGGATGAGATTTATCATGTAATCGAGTTAGTTTTGTTAGGCTTTGGTCCCTAGTATCCACTATGTTCTGAGATTGATGTTGCTATGACTTTGCTATGCTTAATGCTTGTCACTAGGGCCCGAGTGCCATGATTTCAGATCTAAACCTATTATGTTTTCATGAATATATGTGAGTTCTTGATCCTATCTTGCAAGTCTATAGTCACATATTATGTGTTATGATCCGTTAACCCCGAAGTGACAATAATCGGGATACTGTTGGGGAACGTAGCAGAATTTAAAATTTTCTACGCATCACCAAGATCAATCTATGGAGTCATCTAGCAACGAGGGATAGGGGAGTGCATCTACATACCCTTATAGATCGCGAGTGGAAGCGTTCAAGAGAATGGGGTTGACGGAGTCGCACTCGTCGTGATCCAAATCACCGATGACCTAGCGCCGAACGGACAGCACCTCCGCGTTCAACACACGTACGATTAGGAAGACGTCTCCTCCAACTTGATCAAGCAAGGGGGAAGGAGAGGTTGATGGAGATCCAGCAGCACGACGGCGTGGTGGTGGAAGCAACGGTGATCTCGGCAGGGCTTCCCCAAGCTCAGGGAGAGGGAGAAGTGTCACGGGAAGGAGAGGGAGGCACCAGGGGCTAGGGTGCGGATGCCCTCCCTCACTCCCACTATATATAGGACCCCTAGGGGGGCGCCGGCCCTAGGAGATGCAATCTCCAAGGGGGTGGCGGCCAAGGGGGGTGGAGTGCCCCCCAAGCCAAGTAGGGCGCCCCCCACCCCTAGGGTTTCCAACCCTAGGCGCAGGGGGAGGCCCAAGGGGGGCGCACCAGCCCACTAGGGGCTGGTTCCCCTCCCACTTCAGCCCATGGAGCCCTCCGAGATAGGTGGCCCCACCCGATGGACCCCCGGGACCCTTCCGGTGGTCCCGGTACAATACAGATTACCCCCGAAACTTTCCCGATGGCCGAAACTTGACTTCCTATATATAAATCTTCACCTTCGGACCATTCTGGAACTCCTGTGACGTTCGGGATCTCATCCGGGACTCCGAACAACTTTCGAGTTACCGTATACTAATATCTCAACAACCATAGCGTCACCAAACCTTAAGTGTGTAGACCCTACGGGTTCGGGAGACACGCAGACATCACCGAGACGACTCTCCGGTCAATAACCAACAGCGGGATCTGGATACCCATGTTGGCTCCCACATGCTCCTCGATGATCTCATTGGATGAACCACGATGTCGAGGATTCGATCAATCCAGTATACAATTCCCTTTGTCAATCGGTACGTTACTTGCCCGAGACTCGATCGTCGGTATCCCAATACCTCGTTCAATCTCGTTACCGGCAAGTCACTTTACTTGTACCGTAATGCATGATCCCGTGATCAACCACTTGGTCACATTGAGCTCATTATGATGATGCATTACTGAGTGAGCCCAGAGATACCTCTCCATCATACGGAGTGACAAATCCCAGTCTCGATTCGTGCCAACCCAACAGACACTTTCGGAGATACCCGTAGTGCACCTTTATAGTCACCCAGTTACGTTGTGACGTTTGGTACACCCAAAGCACTCCTACGGTATCCGGGAGTTGCACAATCTCATGGTCTAAGGAAATGATACTTGACATTTGGAAAAGCTATAGCAAACGAACTACACGATCTTTAAGCTATGCTTAGGATTGGGTCTTGTCCATCACATCATTCTCCTAATGATGTGATCCCTTTATCAATGACATCCAATGTCCATAGTCAGGAAATCATGACTATCTTTTGATCAACGAGCTAGTCAACTAGAGGCTCACTAGGGACGTGTTGTGGTCTATGTATTCACACATGTATTACGATTTCCAGATAACACAATTATAGCATGAATAATAGACAATTATCATGAACAAGGAAATATAATAATAACCATTTTATTATTGCCTCTAGGGCATATTTCCAACAGATACTTACCGTTGATGACCGTAGTTTGAGGAGTTCATGTATTCACTATGTGTTAATGCTTTGGTCCGGTACTCTATTAAAAGGAGGCCTTAATACCCCTTAGTTTTCAATAGGACCCCGCTGCCACGGGAGGATAGGACAAAAGATGTCATGCAAGTTGTTTTCCATAAGCACGTATGACTATATTCGGAATACATGCCTGCATTACATTGATGAACTGGAGCTAGTTCTGTGTCACCCTATGTTATAACTATTGCATGATTGATCGCATCTGAGATAATTCTCCATGACCAATCCAATGCCTACGAGCTTTTCATATATTGTTCTTCGCTTATTTACTTTTCTGTTGCTACTGTTACAATCACTATAAAACCAAAAATATTACTTTTGTTACCGTTACCACTACTATCATATTACTTTGCTACTAAATACCTTGCTGCAGATATTAAGTTTCCAGGTGTGGTTAAATTGACAACTCAGCTGCTAATACTTGAGAATATTCTTTGGCTCCCCTTCTATCGAATCAATAAATTTGGGTTGAATACTCTACCCTCGAAAATTGTTGCGATCCCCTATAGTTGTGGGTTATCAAGACTATTTTCTGGCGCCGTTGCTGGGGAGCATAGCTCTATTCTTTGAGTCACTTCTGATTTATATCTGATTATCACTATGAAGAACTTGAAAGATCAAAGAACCAAGATTTTTCCCTCAACTACGAGAGGAGGTAAGGAACTGTCATCTAGCTATGCACTTGATTCATTTCTGTTTTGAGTAAACTTGCGACACCTACACATGCTATTGATTCTGATAGGCCACATGTTATTGATGATGCCACTTCTGCTTTGCATGATACTTATGATGAAACTACTTCTATGCTTGATACTATTGTGCCACTGGGTGAATTTCTTGATGAACAACTTGCTAGGGCTAGAGAGAATGAAATTATTGAATCTGATAATATTGATGAAAGTGATGATGAAGATTCTCCCCCTAGATATGAACTCCCTGTTGTGCCTGAGGGTTATGTTATGGATGAAGAAACTGCTAGAGACTTTCTTGCCTGCAACGATATATCTGATCTTAAGAAATTATTAGCTAAGCTTAAAGAAAAGTCTTTGAATGCTAGAATGAAATATGACCCTGCTTTTGCTACTTCACCTATCTTTATTATAGATAAGGATTATGATTTCTCTGTCGATCCTGAGTTAATTACTTTGGTTGAATTTGATCCTTTTTATGGCTATGAATCTGAAACTGTAGTGGCACATCTTACGAAATTAAATGATATAGCCACCCTGTTTACTCATGATGAGAAAACTCGCTATTACTTTATCCTTAAGTTATTTCCGTTCTCATTAAAGGGTGCTGCTAAAACATGGTTTAATTCTCTTGATCCTGATTGTGTCCGTAGTCCCCAGGATATGATTTATTACTTCTCTGCTAAATATTTCCCCGCTCATAAGAAACAAGCTGCCTTAAGGGAAATATATACTTTTGTGCAAATTTAAGAAGAGAGTCTCCCACAAGCTTGGGGGAGGCTTCTCCGATTACTTAATGCTTTTCCTGATCATCCTCTCAAGAAAAATGAAATACTTGCTATCTTTTATAATGGACTAACCAATGCTTCCAGAGACCACCTGAATATTTGTGCTGGTTGTGTTTTCAGGGAAAGAACTGTTGATCAAGCTGAATTGCTACTGAATAATATGTTTACTAATGAAAATAATTGGACACTTCCTGAACCAACTCCTAAGCCAACTCCGAAGAAAAGGGGTATTCTATTTCTCAGTCCTGAAAATATGCAAGAGGTAAAGAAATATATGAAAGAAAAAGGTATTAAAGCTGAAGATGTTAAGAATTTACCACCTATTGAAGAAATACATGGTCTTGATAACCCAACACAGGTAGTAAAGGTAAATTCTCTCTGTAGATTTTGATGAAGGTGATATTCCTCATTATAAGGATGCTAGCCAATGCTTAGATGAGTTTCATAATTTTATTGTTAAACAAGAAAATTTTAATGCTTATGTTGGTAGACAATTGAAACACAATGCTGATATGCTTGAACACTTGAGTGATTATATGGCTAGTGTTAAAGGTGAACTTAAACTTATTAGTAAACATGCTTCTATGGTTACCACTGAAGTCGAAGAAGTGCTTAAAGCTCAGAATGATTTGCTCAATGAATTAAATAATAAGAAGAATGATAATGTTGTTAGAGTTATGACTAGAGGAGGTAAAATGACTTAGGAACCTTTGTATCCTGAGGGCCATCCTAAGGTAATTCAGCAAGATTCTTAGAGAACTAATATTGATGCACCTAATCCTTCTAAGAGAAAGAAAAAGAAAAATGATAGGACTGTGCATGCTTCTACTGAACCTGTTGTTGACATACCTGAGAACCCCAATGATATTTCCATTTCTGATGCTGAAACACAATCTGGTAATGAACATGAACCTAGTGATAATATTAGTGATAATGTTCATGTTGATGCTCAACCTAGCAATGACAATGATGTAGAAATTGAACCTGTTGTTGATCTTGATAACCCACAATCAAAGAATCAACGTTATGATAAGAGAGACTTTGTTGCTAGGAAACAAAGTAAGGAAAGAGAACCATGGGTTCAGAAACCCATGCCTTTTCCTCCTAAACCATCCAAGAAAAAGGATGATGAGGATTTTGAGCGCTTTGCTGAAATGATTAGACCTATCTTCTGCGTATGCGTTTGACTGATATGCTTAAAATGAACCCTTATGCTAAATATATGAAGGAAATTGTTACAAATAAAAGAAAGATACTGGAAGCTGAAATTTCCACCGTGATTGCTAATTACACTTCTAAAGGTGGAATACCAAAGAAACTAGGAGATCCATGAGTACCAACTATACCATGCTCCATTAAAAGAAACTATGTTAAAACTGCTTTATGTAATCTTGGAGCCGGTGTTAGTGTTATGCCTCTCTCTTTATATCGTAGACTCGATTTGAATAAGTTGACAACTAGTGAAATATCTTTGCAAATGGCTAATAAATCAACTGTTATACCTGTCAGTATTTGTGAGGATGTGCCTGTTGTGGATGCAACCGCTACTATTTTAACGAACTTTGTTATTCTTGATATCCCGAGGACGATAGTGTGTCTATTATTCTTGGAAGACCCTTTTTGAATACTTCAGGGGCTGTTATTGAGTGCAATAAAGGCAATGTCACTTTTCATGTTAATGGTAATGAGCATACGGTACACTTTCCAAGGAAACAACCTCAAGTCCACAGTATCAATTCTATTGGAAAAATTTCAACAATTACTATTGGAGGTTTTGAATTTCCTCTTCCTACTGTCAAGAAGAAATACGATATTCTTATTGTTGGGGATGTGCATATCCCCGTTGAGGTAACCTAGTGTTATTCGAAATTTCTCCGGTTTCATGTTATTCGAAATGAGTTTGTTAACAAGACCTGATCAACCTTGTTAGTGGATTCCTTTTGAGGAGCATGAGATGGAAGAAGTTAGAAAACACAACCTTCTGTGCCCTCTTTTTACTTTCTGTTATTTATATCAAAATAAAGAAAAAAAAGTATTTTCTGTCTGTCTTCTGAATTATCCTTACAATAAAAAATACCCCGAAAATAAAAGTTCTCCAAATTGCCTAAAAATTTAATATGATTTTTTCTACAATATTTGAGAATATCTGGCACTGGGAACACACCAGGGGGACCCACCATGTGCCCACGAGGGTGGAGGGCGCGCCCACCCCCTGGCGCGCCCCCCTGCCTCGTGGACCCCACGTGGGTCCCCTCCAATTATTCCAGCCACCACACACTCCTTCTTCCTCCCAAAAATCACTAGCCAGCTCAAACCCGAGTTCTTGCTCATCTTCCTGCCATTTTCGATCTCCTTGCTCAAAGCTCCATTCACAAAACTGCTTTGGGGGATTGTTCTTCGGTGTGTGACTCCTCCAATGGTCTAATTAGTTTTTGTTCTAGTGCTTTATTCATTGCAATTTTTTGGTGCTTAGGTGACCCTGTTCTTGAGCTTGCATGTCAAATTTATATGGTCAAAAGTAGTTTTAATGCATGATATAGCCTCTAGACACTTGTAGGAGTAGTTGCTATCAATTTTGCTGAGTTTGGTTCACTTTTATTTTAAGTTACTAAAAATTTCAGAAATTTTCAGAAAAGATGAAGAGATTTTTGAGGGGCTCATCGAGCCGAAGCTCAAAGGATAAGCAAAGTGAAGAGAACAAGAAGCCCAAGTATAATCTCCCTCGTACTGCGGAGGTTCGGCCATGTGAATGGCCTTGTGATGAGTTCTTGAAAGTGGCCGGGATTCATGAAGATTTTTATCATTTGCCTGAGAATGCAGGCCTCACCGCCTTCCTCCACGACCAGCGTGAACAGTATCTCTTACTCACCAATATCTTTGTGCAAAATTTTCATTTCCATGCTAGGAGATCACCACCTTCGGTGGAATTTTATCTATATGATGTGCATAAGGAGATGTCACTTTATGATTTTTGACGGGTTTGTTTGATACCCTTTGAGGGCAGCATATAGGAACCACATCGTAATGATGTGGAGCGATTTATTGATATGATTGGTGTAGGGGAAACAAGGAAAGTTTCCGATGCGAGAATCACTGGCATACATTTTCCTGTTCTACGTTACTTCGTAATATTTGCTAGTAGATGCTTAATTGGTCGCGGGTACTGTGGGAACCTTAGTGCCCCGGCTATTGTTATTTTGCGCCATGCCTTGTTTCAGGATACTACTTTCAGTTTAGGCGCTATTGTTGCTAAACAGTTAAATCTGAACCGTACTAAGGGCCCCGTCTTAGGAGGCATCTTCGCCTCGCGCCTTGCTGCACACTTTAACATACCTATTAGGCATTATGAGAAAGAGGAAAAGTTGTTGCCTAATATTTTTCTAGATTATAGGAGCATGATAGCGCATGATTTTATTGTTAAGAATAAGAAAAAGATGCTTAACTATAGACTTATTTTTGGTAAGAATCACTTTGAGACTATTACCTTGCCTGCTCTCTCTTTGTTTAACATATTTTCAGGCAAGCACCTTGTTTCGCCGGAGGATGTTTATGCATACTGGAGCGTAACACCAGCTCCGGAGCCTGAGACGGAACCACCCCTGGACCCTTATCGACATTCAGTTTATCAATGGGATCCGGAGGAGATCGCCAACCAGTGGCACCTACAGGACACTCCTCCTTACACTGGAGAGGGTCACTTTGATTGATGGGCATAGACCAACTTAGGCCAAAAGCCTAAGCTTGGGGGAGTACGTATTTATCACCAACATTACATTCATGTTCACACACTCAAGCCAGTTGTCGGTGTTCATACTTTTTCATTGTATCATCCCTGCTAGTTTATTTTCATTTTCTCACTTTCTTCTTGTGTGTTTGAAAAAACTAAGAAAAAAAGTTGTAGCTTTTAGCTAGTTTACCTTCCATGCCTGTAGTAGTAATTAAAAACAAAACCCAAAAAGATTTCTCATTCTTCTTTTGCTTGTTGGGAGCTTTCCCGTGTAAATAGTTTTGTTTCTTTTCTTCTTTCCTTTGGGGTCGAGAGGAGAAGACCATGATGAAAATGTTGAGTGGCTCTCATATGTAGTATTGTTGATCTAACAAACAGCCCATATTACCTTGTCTTCTCTCTTGAATTGACTGCTTGAAAATTCCAGCTTAGTCCAATGCACGTGCACTGTTATTATTATCCACACCATTCGGTCGTGCAAGTGAAAGGCAATAATGACTATATATGATGAACTTATTGAGATGAGAAAAGCTGGTATGAACTCGACCTCTCTTGTTTTTGTAAACATGATTAGTTCATCGTTCCTGATTCAGCCTATTATGAAAGAAACATGTATGCAATGGCAATTAGAGATTATAGTTGCTTATGACATGCTTAATTAGCTAGGAGTTTATAATGGTTTACCTTGCATGACAACATGCTATTAAAATGGTTGTGATGTGGTATGATAGGGTGGTATCCTCCTTTGAACGATTCGAGTGGCTTGACTTGGCACATGTTCATGCATGTAGTTGAAACAACATCAACATAGGCTCTACGATATTTATGTTTATGGTAAATTATATCCTACTCATGCTTGCATTCGGTGTTGATTAATTTTAATGCATGTTCATGACTGTTGTCGCTCTCTAGCTGGTCGCTTCCCAGTCTTTTTCTAGCCTTCACTTGTACTAAGCAGGAATACTGCTTGTGCATCCAATTCCATAAACCCCAAAGTTATTCCATATGAGTCCACCATACCTACCTATATACGGTATCTACCTGCCGTTCCAAGTAAATTTGTATGTGCGAAACTCTAAACCTTCAAATAAACATTCTGTTTTGTATGCTCGAGTAGCTCATGTATCAACTAGGCTGTCTGTACCTTCCATGCTAGGCGGGTTATTCTCAAGAGGAGTGGACTCCGCTCCTTATTCACGAGAAAATGGCTGGTCACCGGGATGCCCAGTCCCATGCTCAAATCAAATCAAAATAATTGCAAACAAAACTCCCCCAGGATTGTTGTTAGTTGGAGGCACCTGTTGTTTCGGGCAAGCCATGGATTGATGCTTGTTGGTGGTGGGGGAGTATAAACTTTACCATTTTTCTTGGGAACCGCCTATAATGTGTGTAGCATGGAAGATATCGAGATCTCTCAATTGTTATATTGCCAATGAATGTATACCGCTCAAAATATTATTCATCTCTATTTCAAAATCGAGCTCTGGCACCTCTACAAATCCCTGCTTCCCTCCGCGAAGGGCCTATCCATTTACTTTTATGTTGAGTCATCATCCTCTTATTAAAAAGCACCAGTTAGAGAGCACCGCTGTCATTTGCATCCATTACTGTTAGTTTACATTGAGTATGACTTGACTGGATCTCTTTTACCATGAATTACAATGTCTAGTCAGTCCTTGATCTTTAAAGGTGCTCTGCATTTATGTTTTGCGGTCTTAGAAAGGGCTAGCGAGATACCATCTTGTTATATCATATTATGATTGTTTTGAGGAAGTGTTGTCATCCGAGATTTTTTATTATTGCTTGCTAGTTGATTATTCCATTGATATGAGTAAACATGAGACCTAAGTGTTATTTGTGAATATGGTTAGTTAATAATCTTTGCTAAAAACTTGAATGCTAGCTTTACATATTTACAACAACAAGAGCAAACAGAGTTTGTAAAAGTTTTTCTTTATCACTTTCAATTTATCAACTGAATTGCTTGAGGACAAGCAAAGGTTTAAGCTTGGGGGAGTTGATACGTCTCCGTCGTATCTACTTTTCCAAACACTTTTTCCCTTGTTTTGGACTCTAACTTACATGAATTGAATGTAACTAACCCGGACTGATGTTGTTTTCAGCAGAATTGCCATGGTGTTATTTTTGTGCAGAAATAAAAGTTCTCGGAATGACCTGAAAGCAACGGAGATTATTTTTGGAATATATAAAAAATACTAGAAGAAGAATCCACATCAGGGGGCCCACACCCTGTCCACGAGGGTGGGGGCGCGCCTCCCCCTGGGCACGCCCCCTGCCTCGTGGGCCCCCTAACGCTCCACCGACCTCAACTCCAACTCCATATATTCACTTTCGGGGAGAAAAAAATTACAGATAAGGATTCATCGCGTTTTACGATACAGAGCAATCGCCAAGCCCTAAACTCTCTCGGGAGGGCTGATCTGGAGTCCGTTCGGGGCTCCAGAGAGAGGAATCTGTCGCCATCGTCATCATCAACCTTCCTCCATCACCAATTTCATGATGCTCACCGCCGTGCATGAGTAATTATATCGTAGGCTTGCTGGACGGTGATGGGTTGGATGAGATTTATCATGTAATCGAGTTAGTTTTGTTAGGGTTTGATGCCTAGTATCCACTATGTTCTGAGATTGATGTTGCTATGACTTTCCTATGCTTAATTCTTGTCACTAGTGCCCGAGTGCCATGATTTCAGATCTGAACCTATTATGTTTTCATGAATATATGTGAGTTCTTGATCCTATCTTGCAAGTCTATAGTCACCTATTATGTGTTATGACCCATTAACCCCGAAGTGACAATAATCGGGATACTTACCGGTGATGACCGTAGTTTGAGGAGTTCATGTATTCACTATGTGTTAACGCTTTGGTCCGATACTCTATTAAAAGGAGGCCTTAATATCCCTTAGTTTCCAATAGGACCCCGCTGCCACGGGCGGGTAGGACAAAAGATGTCATGCAAGTTCTTTTCCATAAGCATGTATGACTATATTCGGAATACATGCCTACATTACATTGATGAACTGGAGCTAGTTCTGTGTCACCCTATGTTATAACTGTTGCATGATTGATCGCATCTGACATAAGTCTCCATCACCGATCCAATGCCTACGAGCTTTTCATATATTGTTCTTCGCTTATTTACTTTTCCGTTGCTACTGTTACAATCACTAACAAACAAAAAATATTACTTTTGTTACCATTACCACTACTATCATATTACTTTGCTACTAAATACCTTGCTGCAGATATTAAGTTTCCAGGTGTGGTTGAATTGACAACTCAGTTGCTAATACTTGAGAATATTCTTTGGCTCCCCTTGTGTCGAATCAATAAATTTGGGTTGAATACTCTACCCTCGGAAACTGTTGCAATCCCCTATACTTGTGGGTTATCAATATCCCGTGATATCCATGTCCCAACATGGAACAACCTGCAACTGGCAACGCTATGAGAGTGGCTAAGCAAAGCAGTAACATAGCCGAACAACGGTTTGCTAGGAAGGGTGAAAAGGTTAGAGGCTATCATGGCAATTTGGGAGGCTTGATAAACAAGTGATACGTAGCGCGACATAGCAATAGTATCGAGGCAAGTAGCATAGCAAAGATAGTAGTGAGATCCAAGGTGATGGTCATCTTGCCTGAAATCACGCTAGAAAGAAGAACGAGTCCATGAAGAAGACGAAGCAACGTAGTCGAAAAAATCCTCACACTCGCAATGAAACCGGACTATCGAGAAGAAGCACAACCGGAAAGAAGCAAACAACATAGTAAACACACAACACATAAACATGGCATGATGCTCATCCAAGTATGACGCATGACAAGATTAAATGGCATGGCATGGCAAAGTGCAACAAACTATACTACAATTTAAGTGGAGCTCAATATGCAACGGGTTGCATATTGACGAAACCCCAAAATGATTATTTGGTTCGCTCTCGTTTATATACACAACAATATTAAATGTTGTTAAACATGGCAAGAGGTGAAGAATAATAAAACTACCTATCTAGGCAAGTTTAAATGAGGCCGGAACAACAAACAACAAATCCGGAAAATCCCCATAAGCATATTTCGAATTTGGTATTGTTCTGCCCTAAACCATATTTTAGAGTTGTTAAACATGCAAAGTAAGTGCATCATGTTAATCTATGCATTTTCTAGACAAGTTACATTTGTAATTTATTTAATTCGGAGCTACAGTTAATTAGTTATGAAATAAACCATTGTAACATGTCATTCATGCAAAAAATAATGCAAACAACAAGTTTAAACACTTTAAACATGGATGAAAGTTGCAAATTATTAATCTACATGAAATTCTAAGAATTTTACATATATAGTTTGTTTAATTTGGATGCAAGCATATTTAGTTATTAACAATACAAAAGAGTGGCATTTATGTAAATATGCAATGCACTTGAAAAATACTAATACCCAGAAAACGAAAAACATACGTGGCCCGAATTGCAACATAGTGTAGTGGCCCAGGAGGATATTTGGCCCGGCGGTGACAGTGTGCAAAAGGAATGGGAAACATGGCAAAAAACTGGGGCGCCTAGGACTGGAACACAACACCTCATGATGTTGTTTCGCTAGGATGACCAGTAGAGCTGGCTAGGTGCTAGTGTTCAAAGTGGGGCTCATCTTTAGATCAATCATAGCCAAGAGTTGTTCCACTGGAGAGACAAAATTTACAGAAAAGAATGCAGTTATGGGGATTTGATGCTTGGTCTCCCTGGTGAAGGGAGGCGAAGCTAGCCACTGGGCTACTTGCCTGGCTACGAACAAGGAAGGGAACATATGCCATAAGAAGGTAACAGCAGCACAGTGCATGGATCACCATGGCCACAAAGAGGAGCTTTAAGCCGACATGCTGGAGCATGCCGACGACTACAGGCGATGCAGAGCACCAGCGGGGTCACGGAAACTAGTGAGGGAAGCGATGGTGGGACGCGGGTGTGTTGTGCGCATATGTGCAAGAGGCGCGTGGGTGCGAGGAGCTCGAGCACCTCATCCATGGCGTATAGGATTCAGCCGGAAGATGCAATTGGAGCAAGACGAGGCCCTTGCGCATGAAATCGCGTGCATGGGCGAGCTCGAGCATGCAAGCAGGGGCACAATAGAGGTTGCGAAGATTTTTGGCGATCAAGGCCTCGGATGCGATGGGAAACGACGGGCATGCATGGATGAATTCGAGACGGAAAAGGGGTTGGGACAAGCGGTGGCTCACCATGGGTTGGATGGTGTAGTCGATCGTGCTCGGGGACAAACGGAGGCGACGAGGGAAGGCGCTGACCAGCGTTGTCCCTGAAGTAGCAGGAAGCAGGGGAGGAAGAGAACGACAAAGAGGTAGCCGGACTTGGTGAACCTTGGGTGTGGCTCGACGTCAGAATGGATCCGGGGCAGTGTGGCGGTGTTCGGGGACGTAGAAGGGAGGACGGCGAAGGAATAGGTTGGCGACGAGCTCGTGGCCGCAGCGGCCATGACTCCTGGGGCGCGGAAGCAGGTGCGTGTGTGTCTCCTTACCTGTAGTGGCAGCGCGGAGGGTAAAGGAGGGAGGAGGAGGAACCCTAGGGCGGAGGCTGCGGGATTTATAGTAGGGGACGCGGCTCGCTTGGCTGCCTCGGTGGCCATGTGCGTGCTCTCTCCTGAGAGTTACTGTGAGAGAGAGATCGAGGTGGAAGGAGTTAATTGTATAGAAGTACCACAATTGGGGCATCACATGCAGATTGGTACCATGATTGCTAATTTTTGCATGTCAGTACCAACATTGGTTCAAATTTTTGCAAAAAAGGCTAAAAGGTTGATTTATATGTATTGACAGTGTATCTGACCGTTGGGGCCCGTCTGTCAGGTGCCGACGTGGCATATTTTTTGCAAAAAACCCCTTGGCTTTATCTGTAATCACATAAATGCCCATTTTTTCGCAGAAAAACCGCCATTGAGAGGGATTTTTTTCGTTCGTAAGTTTTTCACGGACTTGTTCGAAAGTTTCCGGCGGCTACGCGTGCTAGCCAGTACGCCACAGCGTCGCTGTTGACGTGATCCAGGCGAAAGTTATATTATACACTAGCACGCACACGCTGGGCCGGCAGCTGGGCCAAGCAAAGCCTGTAATATTTTACAAAAAAATTAGTAGATGCAAAATGATCATTTTTTAATAGATGCAAAATGATCATTTTTTCTTATTTTTACACAGGCTGTATTAATAGAATTATCTTTGAGAAAATATTAGTTTGGTAAACATGCAGATTACTACATGTGTTATTTTTTGACAAATAGAAATATGAACCCCAGAATGAAACTTTCATCGTTTTAAAAAGGTTCAATATATAGGTGACAAATGGTTTTATAATACAAAAAAAGTTCATTGTATATTTATATAAAATCATTGTATATAAAAAAATGTTCAATGTTCAGTGTGTATTTACAAAAAATATCGCAGAATAAAAAGTTCACTATAAACTTAAAAAATGTTATGATCATTTTGCATCTATTAATTTTTTTTACATAATGCGCGGTGAATATTTATTAAAAAATGATCAATATAAGTTAAAAAAATCTTAATATATGTTGAACAATTTTTGTAACATATATTAAGAAAATTGTTCAACATATATTACAAAAATTATCAATTTCATTGAATGAAAAAAGATGAAGAAACGAAAAGAAACCTGGGCAACGAACGAGCCTCAGCAAAACGCAAAACGAAAAAATTATTACAGGCCTCGGTCGGCCCAACCACCGGTCCAGCGTTTGCTTGTTTGTATAAAGAGGGTACTGCCCGCATTATAACGCTAGCATATGTATGGCCTGGTGGCTAGCGCGCTCCGCTTGCGTGTCGCTGGTCGCTGGATCGAAACCTGCTGATTAGCTGTTTTTCTTTATTTTATTTATTTACGCTGAACATTTTTTTAAATACGTTGAACAATTTTCTAAAGATATGATGAATATATGACATAATGCAAGGTGAATTTCTTGTAATTTATGGTGAACATTTTCTTAGACATGATGGATTTTCGTAAAATATTGCAGGCTTTGCTTGGCCCAGCTGCCGGCACAGCTTTATTTTATTTATTTATGCTGAACATTTTTTTTAAATACGTTGAACAATTTTCTAAAGATATGATGAATATATGACATAATGCAAGGTGAATTTCTTGTAATTTATGGTGAACATTTTCTTAGACATGATGGATTTTCGTAAAATATTGCAGGCTTTGCTTGGCCCAGCTGCCGGCCCAGCGTCTGCGTGCTTGTATAATATAACTTTCGCCTCGATCAAGGCAACAGTGATGCTATGGCGTAGTGGCTAGCACGCGCAACCGCAGACCTGCGGTCGCGAACAAAAAAAAATCCCTCTCAATGGCAGTTTTTCTGCGAAAAAATGGGATTTTATGTGAGTACAGATAAAGCCAAGGGGTTTTTTGCAAAAAATGCCACGTTGGCACCTGACAGACGGGCCCCAACGGTCAGATTAAATCAGACTTTTAGCTTTTTTTTAAAAAAATTGAACCAATGTTAGTACTGACACGCAAAAATTAGCAATCGTGGTACCAATCTGCATGTAATGCCCCAATTGTGGTACTTCTATGCAATTAACTCAGGTGGAAGAAAAAGGGAGCGGCCTAGGACAATGAAAGATGGGGCCAAGCAGGTGCACTGTGGGTAATATTTACCAGAGAGAGAGATGGGCCTCCAGGTGAGCTTGGGAGGGAAAAGGCCCAGGTGGGATTCGGCTATGGGAGCCCTTCCTTAGTTTTCTTTCTTTCTAATCTCTGTTTTTATTTTACAGACAGTTTAAAAGAAAGAAAAGAAAGGGGGGCTAGGAAAAGAATTTGGCAGAGACAACAATATGCTCATGCTTATGGAATTATGAGATACTTGTATAAATTGCTTTGGGCATTTTTAAAGATAGAAAAATAAATCAAGTTTGAATTTAATTCAAACTTGCTTCATTTTTGAACCTAACCAAAACAACTCAAAATGGATGAAATTTGACATAGTGGTCAATTAGATGGTGTAATATTAATAGGAAAATATTGGACATTTATGGAGGAAGAAAAAATGTCACTTGCAAAAAGGAAAGAAAGAAGGAGGAGATGATGGTGCATTGATAGGTTGAGAGAGGAAACAAGTTGTGGAATATCAACACACACATAAAGCAAGTAAAATGATAATATGAAACTCACAATGCAGATGATGAGCATGATGAAATGCAAAATGAAAAGGGCACAATGCAACATAACAAGTGAGATGAGCATGGTGCAAGAAGCAAAGATATGGCATGGTACTCAACATGATCATGGAATAAGTATATAGGAATGAAATATGCAAGAACAATTATGCTAATGCAACAAGCATAAGAAACACACGGCAACAACTAAAATAAAAGGAAGGCATCTAGAGCATCGGTCTCACAGCGTTACAACTCTCCTCCACTTACAAGAGATATCGTCCCGAGATCTATGGATGGCACCGGAGAGAAACGAAAGAGGAAGAGGTAAAACAACGTTGCTTCTTCGACAAACGAGTGAAACCAATGAACCTTGAGAGATTGAAAACTTGAAAGAAAGAACACAACAGAGTTGAACGGAATTGAGAGCACTCCGGTAGAAAAGAGAAACAAGGAACACCATGTGAACCTTGGAGGTTACAAAGCTACGAATGAAGAGCACAATGGACAAGAAGGAATTTAAACCACTCTGGTTGAACCGAGATAAACAAGGAACAAGGAAGAACAAATTCGAATAGCACTCCGGTTGAAAAGAGATGCAAGACTTGATAAGATGAAAAATAACTTAAGCAGAGGACACAACATTCCTGCTAAAGGATAAGCAAGGAAAAGAACATGATATTTACAAAATGAGATGATGGGTCGAAGAGAGTAACATCACAATGCCTCTGGAACAAATGTAAGAATGGAATCAAAAGAACAGAGAAGAAAACAACATGTTCTACCTGAAATGAATTTAAGAGAGCATCCTTAAAAAGAAGGATTGAACAGACTTGTTGGAAGATCAATACGAAAGGATATGATCCTCGTGGGCTTATGGAGACATCTCAAAATTATGAGGTGACAACCAACCACTACCAAAAGATTGATTAGCTGAGAGGAACGAAGAGATAAAAAAACCTCTTTCACCGTGAGAATAGGATGAAACTTGGATCATTGATAAACACCATAATTAGCAAAATTCCCAATGGAAGGCTTTAGATGAAATATATACCAAGATAACTGCAAGGAAGAAAATGATGGGTTTAAATATCTCATTCCGGACAACTTGTGAATCATCAAACATGAAGGAAAATATCAAGAATGACATAACACCACCTGAAAAGATAAGGTAAGAAGAATTGCACTTCGGATGCCAGATGAAGAATGTTTGAACTCCTCAAAACAAAACATGTGTCGAACACCATGTTTATTTCAGAGTATAGCTTGGCGGATCTTACCTTCGAGAGAAATCTTGAAGAACAATTGAAGAATGAAAGGAATCCTTGGCGAACCACCATGTAGAGCCTCCATGAAGAACTCCGGTAATAAAAGGATCATAGAAAGAAAGAGAAGTTGAAAACACAAGGTGAAACCTTGCAATAATTAGGCGAAGCTTCGTGATGAGATAACCAAGGAAAACATGGAACTCTGGAAAATAAAAGATGAATCACTTAGAACCGAGAATTTCTTCCTCACGAACAAACTCCAGAAGAAGGAATTAATTCATCTTGAGGAAATAAGAATAAGAATTATGTTATGCGTATCCTTCACCAATTTAAATTCATGACACGCAACGGATTTGGCATACTACTTATTCCCGTTGAATGGATTAAGGGAGATATAGCGCAAACTTGAGAAGGTCTTGATGGAACCACCAGTGGGATTTGGAAACAATGAATGAATTGATATGATAACGAAGGAAGAGAAATATTGAACGAACCACCGTAAGAATTGAAAATGAACGTAGCAAAGGCACAATTCACCGGGAAGAATTAGAAAATGAATGAAGATACTTGGGGAAATTTAGATACAAGAGAATGAAGAGATCGCGAGCTGACTGAGGAATACTTGAGCGATGCACCGGTTAGATTTGGAGAACGAGAGCCGAAAGCTGAGAATGAATAATTCTGAGACGATGGGCTCCAGAGAATCAAACTGAAAAGACTCCTAAATTGCTCTAGATGGGAGAAAAGAATTCTCACAGTTGAAAACAATTATGAGAGGATGGCAGCAAGCTTGAACTAAGCATCTTTGGAAGAACGGGTAAGGATTGAAGAGGAACTCTTCTTCGGTCTACAATATTAGAGAATGACGATGAGAGACACCACCATGAATTGTTGATACACTCCGGAAGAATGATGAATATTAATGTTCAGGAAAAGATGAAAATGTTTTGAAAGCGATCTCGGAGATGGGAATTTACTGATGAAAATTCATTCTTACTTCAAACTTTGAAAGAATTTGAGAATCACTGCGGATAAATTAGAAGAGTCAGGTAAGATCCTTGGAAAAGACGTGTGGGTTAGGGCCCACTCAAGAGAAACACCGTTGAAATGATTTTGGAAGAGAGATTGCACTGGTTGAATTAAATGACTTGAATGAGATAATAATCTCCAAATAGCTTGAACGGATTAAGAATGGAAACATGAATCTTCTGAGATATCTTCACCACTCCAAAACAAATGAATAGCGAGAAGTGAACGATTAAGAGGTGCAGCGGCATAAGAAAGCATATGAAAGGATGAAAGGGATATGATCAACACCAAAAGCTTGCATTGAATCCACGGGGGAATAAAAGAGAACGAGGAATGATGAACTTGAAACTCATGAGCATCTCCATGAGAAATCACCGGTTAACAACATTGATGGAAAGAAATGAAGAGTCTTCACATGAATGACAGTGATACTTGATTAAGAAATCTGAGTCCTTGAATAAAAAGGGTGGGTGGGTGGGAAAAGAAGAAGACAATTTGGGATGGGTGAAACGAACAACGTTGGGAAAACTGAGTAGGATGTTGCGAATAGGGAAAATGATAGGATCAACTTGACGAGAAGCGAACTGGTTGGAAAAGAATTGACATGACAATCTCGATAAACAAGAAGGATTAGCATTGATACGTCTCCAACGTATCTATAATTTTTTATTGTTCCATGCTATTATATTATCAATCTTCGATGTTTTACATGCATTTATATGCTGTTTTATATGATTTTTGGGACTAACCTATTAACCTAGAGCCAAGTGCCAGTTTTTGTTTTTCCTTGTTTTAGAATATCGCAGAAAAGGAAAATCAAACGGAGTCCAATTGACCTGAAACTTCACGGAACTTATTTCTAGACCAGAAGAAGCGCACGGAGTATCAGAGATGGACCAGGAGAGTCCGGGGCTGCCCACGAGGGTGGGGGGCGCGTCCACCCCCCTGGGCGCGCCCCCCTGCCTCGTTGATAGCCCGGAGATCCACCGACATACTTCTTCCTCCTATATATACCCATATACCCTAAAAACTTGGGGGAGCAGAATATATTGGAAGTTCTGCCTCCAGAAGCCTCCGGAGCCATCGAAAACCAATCTAGACCCGTTCCGGCACCCTGCTGGAGGGGGGAACCCCTCACCGGTGACCATCTTCATCATCCCGGCGCTCTCCTTGACGAGGAGGGAGTAGTTCTCCCTCGGGGCTGAGGGTATGTACCAGTAGCTATGTGTTTGATCTCTCTCTCTTGTGTTCTTGAGGTGATACGATCTTGATGTATCGCGAGCTTTGCTATTATAGTTGGATCTTATGATGTTTCTCCCCCTCTACTCTCTTGTGATGAATTGAGTTTTCCCTTTGAAGTTATCTTATCGGTTTGAGTCTTTAAGGATTTGAGAACACTGATGTATGTCTTGCATGGGATACCCGTGGTGACAATGGGGTATTCTATTGATCCACTTAATGTATGTTTTGGTGATCAACTTGCAGGTTCCGCCCATGAACCTATGCATAGGGGTTGGCACACGTTTTCGTCTTGACTCCCCGGTAGAATCTTTGGGGCACTCTTTGAAGTACTTTATGTTGGTTTGAATAGATGAATCTGAGATTGTGTGATGCATATCGTATAATCATACCCACGGATACTTGAGGTGACATTGGAGTATCTAGGTGACATTAGGGTTTTGGTTTATTTGTGTCTTAAGGTGTTATTATAGTACGAACTCTATGATAGATTGAACGGAAAGAATAGCTTCGTGTTATTTTACTATGGACTCTTGAATAGATCGATCAGAAAGGATAACTTTGAGGTGGTTTCATACTCTACAATAATCTCTTCATTTGTTCTCCGCTATTAGTGACTTTGGAGTGACTCTTTGTTTCATGTTGGGGGATAGTTATATGATCCATTTATGTTATTATTGTTGAGAGAACTTGCACTAGTGAAAGTATGAACCCTAGGCTTTGTTTCAACGCACTGCAATACCGTTTGTGCTCACTTTTACCATTAGTTACCTTGCTGTTTTTATATTTTCAGATTACAAAAACCTATATCTATCATCCATATTGCACTTGTATCACCATCTCTTCGCCGAACTAGTGCACCTATACAATTTACCATTGTATTGGGTGTGTTGAGGACACAAAAGACTCTTTGTTATTTCGTTGCAGGGTTGTTTGAGAGAGACCATCTTCATCCTACGCCTTCCACAGATTGATAAACCTTAGGTCATCCACTTGAGGGAAATTTGCTACTGTCCTACAAACTTCTGTACTTGGAGGTCCAACAACGTCTACAAGAAGAAGGTTGTGTAGTAGACATCAAGCGCTTTTCTGGCGCCGTTGCCGGGGAGGTTAGCGCTTGAAGGTATATCTTTAGATCTTGCAATCGAATCTTTTTGTTTCTTGTTTTAGCACTAGTTTAGTTTATAAAAGAAAACTACAAAAAAAATGGAATTGAGTTTGCCTCATACACTTCATCTTTTTAATATCTTTCGTGAGTATGATGGAAAGAAAAATTGTGCCCAAGTGTTAGAAGAAGAATGCATTAAAATGTTTGGCACTAAATCTTTGAATGATGAGCACAATTGCAATGTTATTAGTGTGAACTCTTTGAATATCCATAGTACTAATGATGATTGCACTAGTCATGATGAGAATGTCTCTTATAAGCATGTCGATTTTTGTGGAGTGCATAGAGTTTGAAAGTACACACCAATTAGGGAAGATAGATTTTGCAAGAGGCATAAGTACTTAGAAACTAAATGGTTGCAAGAAAGGCTAGATTTTTGTGCTGAAAATTTAAATTTTCTTAGCCGTACTTGTGAACTTTGCAATGAACGTGGTCATTTAACCATCCGATGCAAATTGTTTCATGATCTAATCGTTTCCAAAAATTGTGATGACTTGATTTCCCTTGCACATCATAATGAACTTAGTTTGCTTATGGGTTATGAAGAAATGAAACGTATAACTAACTATCTTCCAGTATTTGCCCGTGATAAACTTCTTGATTTTGATCTAGAGGAAGTTTATATGTATTGTGCGGTGAATTGTATTGAAAATCCTTATATTGCCAATTACATAAAGAAAACAAAACAAATAGAAGATGAAGAGAATACTAATGAAAGGGAAGAGACTTCCCAATATCCTCCTATTATTTCTTATGATGAATCAGGTAACGAGGAGGAGCCTTCTATTCAACCAATCTCATTAATAAGGAGCTCCAAAAAGAGGGTTGAACCCACACATGATGTGAATAAGAAAAAGAAAAGACGGAGAAGCAAAGGTAGAAAGGTATCTCTCCCAAATAATGTTGCTCCTATTACTCATTGTGATGATGATAATTGCTATACTGTTGGTGCTATCCATACTATTAATGATGAGCGTGATTATGCGTATGATATGAAAAGGCCCAAGCTTAGGGATGCTATGTTTGATAAGAATGACATGTTTGAGAATATATTTGCTGCAATTAATGTTTGTCCCAAGCTTGGGGATGCTACATTTAATGGAGATGATATTTTTAGTCTCCCAAGTTTTGATATGCAAATTTATAATGATGATAGCATGCCTCCTACTTATGATGATTATATTGATGAAAGTGGGTTTGGAAGAGTGTCAACTTTAGGAAGTAATGATCCCACTATTTTGGAGGATGTTTAATCTTATTATGATAATCATGAAAGTGTATTTGGAGAGGTCATGACTTTATTTAGTGATGAGTCCACTATCTTGGAAGAGGTTTCAATCGATTATGATGAGAACAAAGTTGCTACTTATGATAATTATTGTGATGATACATATGCTATAAAAAGTAGTGATGATTATATTAAACCTTTTCATGATTATGTTTACCCTTTTACTGAATATTACTCTTTTAATGTGGAAACAATTTATAGTATTCGAGTCTCTTATGATACTCCCACTATTCCGAACGAGAAGAATTTTGCTTATGTGGAGAGTAATAAAATTTCTATGCTTGTAGATCATGAAAAGAATGATTTAGGTGCTGGTTATGTTGTTAAATTCATTCATGATGCTACTGAAAATTATTATGAGGGAGGAACATATGCTTGTAGGAATTGCAATAATACCAAGTTTCCTCTCCATGTGCTTAAAGTTTTGAAGTTATGCTAGTTTTGCCTTCCTATGCTAGTTGATTATTGTTCCCATTAAGTTGTTTTCTCACAAAATCCCTATGCATAGGAAGCGGGTTAGACTTAAATGTGCTAGTCATATTCATGATGCTCTCTTTATGTTACAATTCTTATCTTTTATGTCAGCATCGTTGAAATCATCATGCCTAGCTAGGGGCGTTAAACGATAGCGCTTGTTGGGAGGCAACCCAATTTTATTTTTGCTCCTTGATTTTTGTTCCTATTTAGTAATAAATTAATCATCTGTCCTCTGTTATGATTGTGTTTTTTATGTTTTAATCAGTTTTTGTGCCAAGTAAAGCTTTTAGGATCTTCTTGGGTGATTGTTTTTTAATCTTGCTGTAAAAAACAGAAAGTATGCACTCATGAGAATAATTTTCATTTTTACCAGAGAGAGATAAAATACCAATTACACTTGCAGTAGATTAATAAAGAAATTTCCTAGGACTTCCTAATTGCTAAGGATTTTTGGAGTTACATAAGTATTCGAATCCTATAGATTACTACAGACTGTTCTGTTTTTGACAGATTCTGTTTTCTATGTGTTGTTTGCTTATTTTGCTGAACCTATGAGTAGTATCGGAGGGTATGAACCATATATGAGTTGGAATACAGTATATATTACACCAATATGAATTTAGAATGAGTTCACAACAATACCTAAGTGGTGATTTATTTTCTTATACTAACGGAGCTTACGAGTTTTTTGTTAAGTTTTGTGTTGTGAAGTTTTCAAGTTTTGGGTAAAGATTCGATGGATTATGGAATAATGAGTGGCAAGAGCCTAAGATTGTGGATGCCCAAGTCACCCCAAGGTAAAATTCAAGGACAACCAAAATCCTAAGCTTGGGGATGCCCTGGATGGCATCCCCTCTTTCGTCTTTGTTTATCGGTAACTTTACTTGGAGCTATATTTTTATTCACCACATGATATGTGTTTTTCTTAGAGAGTCATTTTATTTTACTTTGTTTTGATTTATGTTATTTAGAACAATGTTTTGCATATTTTATTTCAACAAAAGTGGCATTGATAGCCTTTACTATGCCTATTTTACTAGTCCACATGTTGCTGTTTGAAAACAGAAAGTTTACCGCTGTTGCAACAATTTCCTAGAAAAGTCAGAATGTGATAAAATGTTGAAACCTTTTGCGTAATAAGCTATGATAAATTTACTACAGTGGGAATTTTCTTTCATAATTTTTGGAGGTAGGGAAGTATGGATCTTGCTGCACTCTTTACAGAATGTCCTATTTAGGCAGATTATTGTTATGTTTGCATTGTTTGCATATGTTGGCTTCTTGAATGATTCTATTTGAGGGCAGGACTATTAAATATGAAGATGCATTTAGTATGAAATGTTGAATAATAATTTTAGTGATTTGCTACAATAGAGTATGACAAGGTTTTTGCATTGGTTTATACTAACTTATCTCACGAGTCCTTGTTGAGTTTTGTGTGGATGAAGCTTTTGAGATTTAGGGAGACCGTGATATGAGAGGAATTAAGGAGACACAAAAGCTCATGCTTGGGGATGCCCAAGGCATCTCAAGATAATATTTCAATAAGTCTCAGGCGTCTAAGCTTGGGGATGCCCTGGTTGGCATCCCACCTTTCTTCTTCAACAACTATCAGTTAGTTTCGGTTGATCCTAAGTATTTGCTTCTTCACATGATGTTTGCGCTGCTTGAATAAAATATCAATATCTGAAATTATTAAATGGGAGAGTCTTCACATAGTTGCATAATTATTCAACTACTCATTGATCTTCACTTATATCTTTTGGAGTAGTTTGTCATTTGCTTTAGTGCTTCACTTATATCTTTTAGAGCACGGTGGTAGTTTTATTCTATAGAAATAATTGATCTCTCATGCTTCACTTATATTATTTTGAGAGTCCTAAACAGCATGGTAATTTGCTTTTGTTATGAATTTACTCCTAATATGATGGGCATCCAAGAGGGATATAATAAAAACTTTCATATAAAGTGCATTGAATACTATGAGAAGTTTGATACTTGAAGATTGTTTTGAGATATGAGGATGGTAATATTAGAGTCATGCTACTGAGTAGTTGTGAATTTGGGAGATACTTGTGTTAAAGTTTGTGATTCCCGTAGCATGCATGTATGGTGAACCGTTATGTGATGAAGTCAGAGCATGATTTATTTATTGATTTTCTTCCTTATGAGTGGCGGTCGGGGACGAGCGATGGTCTTTTCCTACCAATCTATCCCCCAAGGAGCATGCATGTAGTACTTTTTTTCGATAACTAATAGATTTTTGCAATAAGTATGTGAATTCTTTATGACTAATGTTGAGTCCGATTATACGCACTCTCACCCTTCCACCATTCCTAGTCTCTCTTATGCCGTGCAATTTCGGTATCATATCACCCACCATTACCTTACTCAAAATAGCCACCATACCTACCTATTATGGCATTTCCATAGCCATTCCGAGATATATTGCCATGCAACTTTCCACCGTTCTGTCTGTTATGACACGCTTCATCATTGTCATATTGCTATGCATGATCATGTAGTTGACATTGTATTTGTGGCAAAGCCACCGTTCATAATTCTTTCATACATGTCACTCATGAGTCATTGCACATCGCGGTGCACCGCCGGAGGCATTCATATAGAGTCATATCTTGTTCTAAGTATTGAGTTGTAATTCTTGAGTTGTAAGTAAATAGAAGTGTGATGATGATCATTCTTAGAGCATTGTCCCAGTGAGGAAAGGATGATGGAGACTATGATTCCCCCACAAGTCGGGATGAGACTCCGGACTAAAAAAAAGGGGCCATAAAAAAAGAGAGAAAATGCCAAATTAAAACAATGAGAGAAAAATAGAGAAGGGGCAATGCTACTATCCTTTTACCACACCTGTGCTTCAAAGTAGCACCATGATCTTCATGATAGAGAGTCTCCTATGTTGTCACTTTCATATACTAGTGGGAATCTTTCATTATAGAACTTGTCTTGTATATTCCAGTGATGGGCTTCCTCAAAATGCCCTAGGTCTTCGTGAGCAAGCGAGTTGGATGCACACCAACTTAGTTTCTTTTTGAGCTTTTATACACTTATAGCTCCAGTGCATCCGTTGCATGGCAATCCCTACTCACTCATATTGATATCTATTGATGGGCATCTCCATAGGCCGTTGATACGCCTAGTTGGTGTGAGACTATCTTCTCCCTTTTTGTCTTCACCACAACCACCATTCTATTCCTGTTGGGGAACGTAGTAATTTCAAAAAAATTCCTACGCACACGCAAGATCATGGTGATGCATAGCAACGAGAGGGGAGAGTGTGATCTACGTACCCTTGTAGATCAACAGCGGAAGCGTCAGCACAACGCGGTTGATGTAGTTGTACGTCTTCACGGCCCGACCGATCAAGCACCAAAACTACGGCACCTCCGAGTTCTAGCACACGTTCAGCTCGATGACGATCCTCGGACTCTGATCCAGCAAAGTGTCGGGGAAGAGTTCCGTCAGCACGATGGCGTGGTGACTATCTTGATGTACTACCGTCGCCGGCCTTCGCCTAAGCACCGCTACAATATTATCGAGGATTATGGTGGAAGGGGGCACCGCACACGGCTAAGAATATGATCACGTGGATCAACTTGTGTGTCTAGGGGTACCCCCTTGCCCCAGTATATAAAGGAGCAAGGGAGGAGGAGGCCGGCCCTAGGAGGGGGCGCGCCAAGTGTGGAGTCCTACTAGTACTCCCTAGTCCTAGTAAGATTCCACCTCCCATATGGAATAGGAAAAGAGGAAGGGAAAAGGAGAAGGAAGGAAGGGGGCGCCCCCCTTCCCTAGTCCAATTCGGACCAGACCAAGGGGAGGGGTGTGGCCACCCTTGAGGCCCTTTTTCTTCTTTCCCGTATGGCCCAATAAGGCCCAATACGTATTCCCGTAACTCTCCGGTACTCCAAAAAATACCCGAATCACTCGGAACCTTTCCGATGTCCGAATATAGTCGTCCAATATATCGATCTTTACGTCTCGACCATTTCGAGACTCCTCGTCATGTCCCCGATCTCATCCGGGACTCCGTACTGGTTCGGTACATCAAAACTCATAAACTCATAATATAACTGTCATTGAAACCTTAAGCGTGCGGACCCTACGGGTTCGAGAACAATGTAGACATGACCGAGACACGTCTCCAGTCAATAAACAATAGAGGAACCTGGATGCTCATATTGGCTCTCACATATTCTACGAAGATCTTTATCGGTCAGACCGCATAACAACATACGTTGTTCCCTTTGTCATCGGTATGTTACTTGCCCGAGATTCGATCGTCGGTATCTTAATACCTAGTTCAATCTCGTTACCGGCAAGTCTCTTTACTCGTTTCATAATACATGATCTCACAACTAACTCATTAGTTGCAATGCTTGCAAGGCTTATGTGATGTGCATTACCGAGAGGGCCCAAAGATACCTCTCCGACAATCGGAGTGACAAATCCTAGTCTTGAAATACGCCAACCCAACATGTACCTTTGGAGACACCTGTAGAGCTCCTTTATAATCACCCAGTTACGTTGTGACGTTTGGTAGCACACAAAGTGTTCCTCCGGCAAACGGGAGTTGCATAATCTCATAGTCATAGGAACATGTATAAGTCGTGAAGAAAGCAATATCAACATACTAAATGATCGGGTGCTAAGCTAATGGAATGGGTCATGTCAATCACATCATTCTCCTAATAATGTGATCCTGTTAATCAAATGACAACACATGTCTATGGTTAGGAAACATAACCATCTTTGATTAATGAGCTAGTCAAGTAGAGGCATACTAGTGACGTTTGGTTTGTCTATATATTCACACATGTATTATGTTTCCGGTTAATACAATTCTAGCATGAATAATAAACATTTATCATGATATAAGGAAATAAATAATAACTTTATTATTGCCTCTAGGGAATATTTCCTTCAGTCTCCCACTTGCACTAGAGTCAATAATATAGTTCACATCGCCATGTGATTCAACACCAATAGTTCACATCACCATGTGATTAACACCCATAGTTCACATCATCATGTGACCTATACCCAAAGGGTTTACTAGAGTCAGTAATCTAGTTCACATCGTTTATGTGATTAACACCCAAAGAGTACTAAGGTGTGATCATGTTTTGCTTGTGAGATAATTTTAGTCAACGGGTCTGTCACATACAGATCCGTAAGTATTTTGCGAATTCTATGTCTACAATGCTCTGCACGGAGCTACTCTAGCTAATTGCTCCCACTTTCAATATGTATCTAGATCGACACTTAGAGTCATCCAGATCTGTGTCAAAACTTGCATCGACGTAACTTTTTACGACGAACCTTTTGTCACCTCCATAATTGAGAAATATTTCCTTATTCCACTAAGGATAATTTTGACCGCTGTCCAGTGATCTACTCTTAGATCACTATTGTACTCCCTTGCTTAACACAGTGTAGGGTATACAATAGATCTGGTACACAGCATGGCATACTTTATAGAATCTATGGCTGAGGCATAGGGAATGACTTTCATTCTCTTTCTATCTTCTGCCGTGGTCGGGCTTTGAGTCTTACTCAATTTCACACCTTGTAACACAGCCAAGAACTCTTTCTTTGACTGTTCCATTTTTGAACTACTTCAAAATATTGTCAAGGTATGTACTCATTGAAAAAACTTATCAAGCGTCTTGATCTATCTCTATAGATCTTGATGCTTAATATGTAAGCAGCTTCACCGAGGTCTTTCTTTAAAAACTTCTTTGAAAACACTCCTTTATGCTTTGCAGAATAATTCTACATTATTTCCGATCAACAATATGTCATTCACATATACTTATCAGAAATGTTGTAGTGCTCCCACTCACTTTCTTGTAAATACAGGCTTCACCGCAAGTCTGTATAAAACTATATGCTTTGATCATCTCATCAAAGTGCATATTCCAACTCCGAGATGCTTGCACCAGTCCATAGATGGATCGCTGGAGCTTGCACATTTTGTTAGCACCTTTAGGATTGACAAAACCTTCTGGTTGTATCATATACAACTCTTCTTTAAATAAATCCATTAAGGAATGTAGTTTTGTTTATCCATTTGCCGTATTTCATAAAATGCGGCAATTGCTAACATGATTTGGACAGATTTAAGCATAGATACGAGTGAGAAACTCTCATCGTAGTCAACACCTTGAACTTGTCGAAAACCTTTTTGCGACAATTCTAGCTTTGTAGATAGTAACACTACTATCAGCGTCCGTCTTCCTCTTGAAGATCCATTTAATCTCAATGGCTCGCCGATCATTGGGCAAGTCAATCAAAGTCCATACTTTGTTCTCATACATGGATCTCATCTCAGATTTCATGACCTCAAACCATTTCGCGGAATCTGGGCTCATCATCGCTTCCTCATAGTTCGTAGGGTCGTCATGGTCAAGTAACATGACCTCTAGAACTGGATTACCGTACCACTCTGGTGCGGATCTCACTCTGGTTTACCTACGAGGTTCGGTAGTAACTTGATCTGAAGTTACATGATCATCATCATTAGCTTCCTCACTAATCGGTCTAGTAGTCACAGGAACAGATTTCTGTGATGAACTACTTTCCAATAAGGGAGTAGGTACAGTTACCTCATCAAGTTCTACTTTCCTCCCACTCACTTCTTTCGAGAGAAACTCCTTCTCTAGAAAGGATCCATTCTCAGCAATGAATAATTTGCCTTCGAATCTGTGATAGAAGGTGTACCCAACAGTCTCCTTTGAGTATCCTATGAAGACATATTTCTCCGATTTGGGTTTGAGCTTATCAGGATGAAACTTTTTCATATAAGCATCACAACCCCAAACTTTAAGAAACAGCAACTTTGGTTTCTTGCCAAACCACAATTCAGATTGTGTCGTCTCAACGGACTTAGATGGTGCCCTTTTAAACGTGAATGCAGCTGTCTTTAATGCATAACCCCAAAATGATAGTGGTAGATCGGTAAGAGACATCATAGATCACACCATATCTAATAAAGTAAGGTTATGATGTTCGGACACACCATTATGCTATGGTGTTCCAGGTGGCGTGAGTAGTGAAACTATTTCACATTGTTTTAACTGAAGGCCAAACTCGTAACTCAAATATTTTACCTCTGCGATCATATCGTAGAAACTTTTATTTTCTTGTTACGATGATTCTCCACTTCACTCTGAAATTCTTTGAACTTTTCAAATATTTCAGACTTGTGTTTCATTAAGTAGATATACCCATATCTGCTCAAATCATCTGTGAAGGTTAGAAAATAATGATACCCGCCACGAGCCTTAACACTCATTGGATCTCATACATCAGTATTTCCAATAAGTCAGTTGCTCGCTCCATAGTTCCGGAGAACGGCGTTTTAGTCATCTTGCCCATGAGGCATGGTTCGCGAGCATCAACTGATTCATAATCAAGTGATTCCAAAAACCCATCAACATGGAGTTTCTTCATGCACTTTACACCAATATGACCTAAACGGCAGTGCCACAAATAAGTTGCACTATCATTATTAACTTTGCATCTTTTGGTTTCAATATTATGATTATGTGTATCACTACGATCGAGATCCAACGAACTATTTTCATTGGGTGTGTAACCATATAAGGTTTTATTCATGTAAACAGAACAACAATTTATTCTCTTACTTAAATGAATAACCGTATTACAATAAACATGATAAATCATATTCATGCTCAACGCAAACACCAAATAACACTTATTCAGGTTCAACACTAATCCCGAAAGTATAGGGAGTGTGCGATGATGATCATATCAATCTTGGAACCACTTCCAACACACATCATCACTTCACCCTTAACTAGTCTCTATTTATTCTGCAACTCTCGTTTCGAGTTACTAATCTTAGCAACTGAACTAGTATCAAATACTGAGGGGTTGCTATAAACACTAGTAAAGTACACATCAATAACATGTATATCAAATATACTTATGTTCACTTTGCCATCCTTCTTATCTGCCAATCACTTGGGGTAGTTCCGCTTCCAGTGACCAGTCCCTTTGAAGTAGAAACACTTAGTCTCAGGCTTAGGACCAGACTTGGGCTTCTTCACTTGAGCAGCAACTTGCTTGTTGTTCTTCTTGAAGTTCCCCTTCTTCCCTCTGCCCTTTTCTTGAAACTAGTGGTCTTGTCTACCATCAACACTTGATGTTTTTCTCGATTTCTACCTTCGTCAATTTCCGCATTACGAAGAGCTTGGGAATCATTTCCGTTATCCCTTGCATATCATAGTTCATCACGAAGTTCTACTAACTTGGTGATGGTGACTAGAGAATTCTGTCAATCACTATCTTATCTGGAATATTAACTCCCACTTGATTCAAGCGATTGTAGTACTCAGACAATCTGAGCACATACTCACTAGTTGAGCGATTCTCCTCCATCTTTTTAGCTATAGAACTTGTTGGAGACTTCATATCTCTCAACTCGGGTATTTGCTTGAAATATTAACTTCAATTCCTGGAACATCTCATATGGTCCATGACGTTCAAAACGTCTTTGAAGTCCCGATTCTAAGACATTAAGCATGGTGCACTAAACTATCAAGTAGTCATCATATTGAGCTAGCCAAACGTTCATAACGTCTGCATCTGCTCTTGCAATAGGTCCATCACCTAGCGGTGCATCAAGGACATAATTCCTCTATGCAGCAATGAGGATAAACCTCAGATCACAGATCCAATCCGCATCATTTCTACTAACATCTTTCAACACAATTTTCTCTAGGAACATATCAAAATAAACATATGAAAACAACAACGCGAGCTATTGATCTACAACATAGATATGCTAATACTACCAGGACTAAGTTCATGATAAATTAAAGTTCAATTAATCATATTACTTAAGAACTCCCACTTAGATAGACATCCCTCTAATCCTCTAAGTGATTACGTGATCCAAATCAACTAAACCATGTCCGATCATCACGTGAGATGTAGTAGCTTCATTGGTGAACATCACTATGTTGATCATATCTACTATATGATTCACGCTCGACCTTTCGGTCTCCGTGTTCCGAGGCCATATCTGTATATGCTTGGCTCGTCAAGTATAACCTGAGTATTCTGCATGTGCAACTGTTTTGCACCCGTTGTATTTCAATGTAGAGCCTATCACACCCGATCATCACGTGGTGTCTCAGCACGAAGAACTTTCGCAATGGTGCATACTCAGGATAATTAGCGAGAGATCATCTTAAAATGCTACCGTTAATCAAAGCAAGATAAGATGCATAAAAGATAAACATCACATGCAATCAAAATATGTGACATGATATGTCCATCATCATCTTGTGCCTTTGATCTCTAACTCCAAGGTATCGTCATGATTTCCATCGTCACTGGCATGACACCATGATCTCCATCATCTTGATCTATATCAATGTGTCGTCACATGGTCGTCTCGCCAACTACTGCTCTTGCAACTATTGCTATCGCATAGCGATAAAGTAAAGCAATTATTTGGCGCTTGCATCTTATGCAATAAAGAGACAACCATAAGGCTTCTGCCAGTTGCCGATAACTTCAACAAAACATGATCATCTTATAAAACAACTTATATCTCATCATGTCTTGACCATATCACATCACAACATGCCCTGCAAAAACAAGTTAGACGTCCTCTACTTTGTTGTTGCAAGTTTTACATGGCTACTACGGGATGAGCAAGAACCGTTCTTACCTACGCATCAAAACCACAACGATAGTTTGTCAAGTTAGTGCTGTTTTAACCTTCGCAAGGACCGGGCGTAGCCACACTCGGTTCAACTAAAGTTGGAGAAACTGACACCCGCCAGCCACCTGTGTGCAAAGCACGTCGGTAGAACCAGTCTCGCGTAAGCGTACACGTAATGTCGGTCCAGGCCGCTTCATCCAACAATACTGCCAAACCAAAGTATGACATGCTGGTAAGCAGTATGACTTATATCGCCCACAACTCACTTGTGTTCTACTCGTGCACAACATCAACGCATAAAACCTAGGCTCTGATGCCACTGTTGGGGAACGTAGCAATTTCAAAAAAATTCCTACGCACATGCAAGATCATGGTGATGCATAGCAACGAGAGGGGAGAGTGTGATCTACGTACCCTTGTAGATCGGCAGCGGAAGCGTTAGCACAACGCGGTTGATGTAGTTGTACGTCTTCACGGCCCGACCGATCAAGCACCGAAACTACGGCACCTCCGAGTTCTAGCACACGTTCAGCTCGATGACGATCCCTGGACTCCGATCCAGCAAAGTGTCGGGGAAGAGTTCCGTCAGCACGACGGCGTGGTGACGATCTTGATGTACTACCGTCGCAGGGCTTCGCCTAAGCACCGCTACAATATCATCAAGGATTATGGTGGAAGGGGGCACCGCACACGGTTAAGAATATGATCACGTGGATCAACTTGTGTGTCTAGGGGTGCCCCCTTGCCCCCGTATATAAAAGAGCAAGGGAGGAGGAGGCCGGCCCTAGGAGGGGGCGCGCCAAGTGTGGAGTCGTACTAGGACTCACTAGTCCTAGTAGGATTCCACCTCCCATATGGAATAGGAAAAGAGGAAGGGAAAAGGAGAAGGAAGGAAGGGGGCGTCCCCCTTCCCTAGTCCAATTCGGACCAGACCAAGGGGAGGGGTGCGGCCACCCTTGAGGCCCTTTTTCTTCTTTCCCGTATGGCCCAATAAGACCCAATACGTATTCCCGTAACTCTCCGATACTCCGAAAAATACCCGAATCACTCGAAACCTTTCCGATGTCCGAATATAGTCGTCCAATATATCGATCTTTATGTCTCGACCATTTCGAGACTCCTCGTCATGTCCCCGATCTCATCCGGGACTCCGAACTCCTTAGGTACATCAAAACTCATAAACTCATAATATAACTGTCATTGAAACCTTAAGCATGCGGACCCTACGGGTTCAAGAACAATGTAAACATGACCGAGACACGTCTCCAGTCAATAACCAATAGAGGAACCTGAATGCTCATATTGGCTCCCACATATTCTACGAAGATCTTTATCGGTCAGACCGCATAACAACATACGTTGTTCCCTTTGTCATCGGTATGTTACTTGCCCGAGATTCGATCGTCGGTATCTTAATACCTAGTTCAATCTCGTTACCGGCAAGTCTCTTTACTCGTTCCATAATACATCATCTCACAACTAACTTATTAGTTGCAATGCTTGCAAGGCTTATGCGATGTGCATTACCGAGAGGGCCCAAAGATACCTCTCCGACAATCGGAGTGACAAATCCTAATCTCGAAATACGCCAACCCAACATGTACCTTTGGAGACACCTGTAGAGCTCCTTTATAATCACCTAGTTACGTTGTGACGTTTGGTAGCACACAAAGTGTTCCTCCGGCAAACGGGAGTTGCATAATCTCATAGTCATAGGAACATGTATAAGTCATGAAGAAAGCAATAGCAACATACTAAACGATCGGGTGCTAAGCTAATGGAATGGGTCATGTCAATCACATCATTCTCCTAATAATGTGATCCCGTTAATCAAATGACAACACATGTCTATGGTTAGGAAACATAACCATCTTTGATTAATGAGCTAGTCAAGTAGAGGCATACTAGTGACGTTTGGTTTGTCTATGTATTCACACATGTATTATGTTTCCGGTTAATACAATTCTAGCATGAATAATAAACATTTATCATGATATAAGGAAATAAATAATAACTTTGTTATTGCCTCTGGGGCATATTTCCTTCAATTCCACCTATAGTGCTATGTCCATGGCTCACGCTCATGTATTGCGTGAAGATTGAAAAAGTTTGAGAACATCAAAAGTATGAAACAATTGCTTGGCTTGTCATCGGGGTTGTGCATGATTTAAATATTTTGTGTGGTGAAGATAGAGCATAGCCAGACTATATGATTTTGTAGGGATAGCTTTCTTTGGCCATGTTATTTTGAGAAGACATAATTGCTT
This sequence comes from Triticum dicoccoides, assembly GCF_002162155.2. NCBI lineage: Eukaryota > Viridiplantae > Streptophyta > Magnoliopsida > Poales > Poaceae > Triticum > Triticum dicoccoides. Next base: position 191,727,569 of record NC_041388.1, read on the forward strand.
GGTTAGTATGCTTGAAGTATTATTATTTTTATGTCAATATTAAACTTTTGTCTTGAATCTTATGGATCTGAATATTCTTGCCACAATAAAGAAGATTACATGGATAAATATGTTAGGTAGAATTCCACATCAAAAATTCTATTTTTATCATTTACCTACTCGTGGACGAGCAGGAATTAAGCTTGGGGATGCTGATACGTCTCCAACGTATTTATAATTTTTGATTGTACCATGCTATTATATTATCAATCTTGAATGTTTTATATGCATCTATATGATATTTTATATGATTTTTGGGACTAACCTAGTGCCTAGTGCCAGTTTCTGTTTTTTTCTTGTTTTAGAGTATCGCAGAAAAGGAAAATCAAACGGAGTCCAATTGACTTGAAACTTCACGGGACTTATTTTTGGACCAGAAGAAGCCCACTGAGTATCGGAGATGGACCAGGAGAGTCCTGGGCTCCCACGAGGGTGGGGGCGCGCCCACCCCCCTGGGCGCACCCCCTGCCTCATGGACAGCCCGGAGATCCACCGACGTACTTCTTCCTCCTATACATACCCATATAGCCTAAAAACTTGGGGGAGCAGAATAGATCAGGAGTTTCGCCGCCAGAAGCCTCCGTAGCCACCGAAAACCAATATAGAGCCATTCCGGCACCCTGCCGTTGGGGGGACCCCTCACCGGTGGCCATCTTCATCATCCCGGTGCTCTCCATGAGGAGGAGGGAGTACTTCTCCCTCGGGGCTGAGGGTATGTACCAGTAGCTATGTGTTTGATCTCTCTCTCTCTCTCGTGTTCTTGAGGTGATACAATCTTGATGCATCGCGAGCTTTGTTATTATAGTTGAATCTTATGATGTTTCTCCCCCTCTAATCTCTTGTGATGAATTGAGTTTTCCCTTTGAATTTATCTTATCGGATTGAGTCTTTAAGGATTTGAGAACACTTGATGTATGTATTGCGTGGGATACCCGTGGTGACAACGGGGTATTCTATTGATCCACTTGATGTATGTTTTGGTGATCAACTTGCGGGTTCCGCCCATGAACCTATGCATAGGGGTTGGCACACATTTTCGTCTTGACTCTCCGGTAGAATCTTTGGGGCACTCTTTGAAGTACTTTGTGTTGGTTTGAATAGATGTATCTGAGATTGTGTGATTCATATCGTATAATCATACCCACGGATACTTGAGGTGACATTGGAGTATCTAGGTGACATTAGGGTTTTGGTTGATTTGTGTCTTAAGGTGTTATTCTAGTACGAACTCTATGTTAGATTGAACGGAAAGAATAGCTTCGTGTTATTTTACTACGGACTCTTGAATAGATTGATCAGAAAGGATAACTTTGAGGTGCTTTCGTACCCTACAATAATCTATTCGTTTGTTCTCCGCTATTAGTGACTTTGGAGTGACTCTTTGTTGCACGTTGAGGGATAGTTATATGATCCATTTATGTTATTATTGTTGAGAGAACTTGCACTAGTGAAAGTATGAACCCTAGGCTTTGTTTCAATGCACTGCAATACCGTTTGTGCTCACTTTTACCATTAGTTACCTTGCTGTTTTTATATTTTCAGATTACAAAAACCTATATCTATCATCCATATTGCACTTGTATCACCATCTCTTCGCCGAACTAGTGCACCTATACAATTTACCATTGTATTGGGTGTGTTGGGGACACAAGAGACTCTTTGTTATTTGGTTGCAGGCTTGTTTGAAAGGGACCATCTTCATCCTATGCCTCCCACGGATTGATAAGCCTTTGGTCATCCACTTGAGGGAAATTTGCTACTGGCCTACAAACCTCTGCACTTGGAGGCCCAACAACGTCTACAAGAAGAAGGTTGTGTAGTAGACATCAAGCATCCACATAGAAATATGAGAACACCATTTAGAAAATGTATGGAATCCACAATTGACTTCGAAGCAACTCGAATACCACAACACAAAACAAAACAAAGGGTTGGCTTGTAGAATAAGCTGGAAACAAACATATGATAGACCCCATATCGTATCATGTGTCTGTTGGAAAGATATCCTACGTGATACTTGAAATCCCACCCAAGAACTCCCGAAACTTTCTGGTTATGCAATCTGGTGTTGGGGATACAGGGAGGCACAATATATATCACACAACTAACATGCCCTACATTCCAACTGTATCCATCCGTCAGCACATAACCAAGAAAACTCCGGAAATCATGTACCTCAACCTTCGGAAAGCATCCGATATACGAGCTGTGGCAATACTCCCGAACTCCCGCCCCAGTACTAGGTGGCATCAAGGTTATCTCACAACTAAGTGCATATAAAAGGTTTTTGATATCGGCGAAAAACTCCGGTATACCGGAACTGCAATGATAAAATTGTGATGACAACACCTCGGAGCTCAACTCCTCGGGACACTGCCACAACCCCTAAATGTCAGGAGGCACCAAGAACAATGTTCTCATCACAAGAATATCAGAACGATCCCAAGATACCCGCGTGGTCCTATTTTTTAGTGAAAACAAGGAGAGGAAAGTCAAAACATCTACATCAACAGACCTCACCAGAGCGACGAAGGGGTCTGAGGAGTAAAAAGAATCCTACTCTCCAATATTTATAATCCTAAGACTCAAAGCAGTTTTGTTCTAGACTCACCAACGCCATCGATCAATCAAGGGGGCTCCTATGGTCGGTCGAGGCTCTGATACCAACTTGTCACGCCCAATATGCGACACTATCATAAAGGGACTTGAAGGTCCCACCAAGGATAGAACCGCATATTGACACACTTTTGCAAGGTGGATATCATCACATCGTACCATTACATAATATTTGGGGTACATACAAAAGGCATACAATGCCACAGAATACATCAATACATCATACATAGAACAATGTCTGACTACGGATGAAACACAAACAAAATATCAAACGAGATCCACCCTGCTAGCCCAGGCTGCCGACTAGGAACCTATCCCTTGAATGAAGAAGAAGAAGAAGAAGAAGAACTCCAACATAAGAAAATGTCGCTCTCACGTCATGATCATCGCATTACATGTACCTACAACTGTTGGTGTAGTAAACTGTGAGCCACGAGGACCCAGCAATCCCATTACCATGGGTATCAGGGCTAGCAAAGCTTAGTTGGTAAGGAAGGGGTAATGTGGTGAGGTTGCAGCAGCGACTAAGCAATGTATGATGGCTAACTCAACGTACAAGAGTAAGATGAGAAGATACGCAAACGGTCACCAACTAGTAATGATCAATAAGTGATCCTGAACTACTTACGTTCAAACATAACCCAACCGTGTTCTCCTCGAACATGCCCGAAAAGAGACAGTCACGGCTACGCACGCGGTTGGTTTATTTTAATTGTGTTTACTTAAAGTCCACTACAACTAGATATTAACAAATTCCCATCTGCCACATAACCGCGGGCACGGATGTTGAAAGTTTAAACCCTGGAGGGATGTCCCAACTTAGCCCATGACAATCTCACGATCCGTGAAGACAATCCTCCATCACGGGACCCTCCGGTCAGACTCGGAATCCCGGTGCACAAGACATTTCGACAATGGTAAAAGAAGTCCAGCAAGACCTCCCAATGCATCGACCTAGCCTGATAGGAGTTGCGTGATCTCGTTCTCAGGGTACACCGGATGAGCGAGGCATATAGGATCGAAATACCCCAAGTTGCCTAGGGGCGGTCCCGCATGGTGCTCTATCTGGGACCAACACCATTAGCATTGGCCCCCTGTCGGGACCCCGATCCTAAGTCACACCGATCTAGCATGTAACACATCATATCACTTTGCAGCCTCACACACGTTATCCCCACGGGTGCCACCTTATCTGGCTCGGGACCGTTTGCGCCTTTTGGCTCACGTATATGATAGTGTCGCTAGCATCCATATGACAGAGAACCCAGGACGACATGACTAGTCGTGAAACCAAAGTGGCACTAACTTACAGGGACAAGCATACATGAATCAACCTCGAGCATGTCGGTTAACAACATATGAATCTGGGTTCATAGCAACTGGGCTAACAGGACTCCGTGAACCCGGGCTATAGCAGGCTATCAGGACTCCGGATGTCTCCGTGTGACATTTCCCCGAAGGGACAGACACATGAACGAAGTGAATCACATGCCAGACAGTCTAAGTGTTCCGGAGCAGTAGTGCTGGGCTAACAGGACTCCGGTAAGCCGGGCTGTAGCGGACTACCAAGGCTCAATGGAAGCACTAGACTACATTTCCCCATAAGAGAGGCTACCAAGGATAAACAACTAGATTATCGGATCCCACACATAGCAATACACGTTACACGTACGCATAACATGCAAGTATGTGCTGTACAACATGGCATCACAACATAACTCAAACTCATATAGATAAAGGCCCAGAAGAGCCACATAGAATTCAATACAAACAGAGGTCTCATGACCCATCATTCAGAGCATACAAACAACGGAAGCACTACATGTCTGAGTACAGACAACTACAAAAGAAAAAGGCTGAGAAGCCTGACTATCTACAAGACCCTCCCAAGGGTACAAGATCATAGCTGGGATACAAGCTACTCGTCAAAGTCACTAGTGTAACCAACTGCAAAACATAAATAAGCAAACGTGAGTACGAAGGTACTCAACAAGTCTTACATCAGAACTATCTACATATGCAACATTATCAACAAAGGGGGGTGGTGGAGTTTTAACAACAGCAAGCCAGCTTTGACTGAGTGGCTAACCTATACTACGAGTATCAGAAACTTCTTTGAGGTGAGGAGACGCACACGAGTCCACATATTCACCATATCAAAACCCCACTATGGATCCGTTCCCTTGTCCCTACGAGAAGGCCATCCATAGCACTCACGCTTATCTTGCGTATTTTAGAGTATCCACTTCAAGTTACCTATGTACTACATAAGTCCTCCGAGTTTCCATATCCGAGGAAAACGGCTATTCGAATAGATAATGTTAACCTGTAGGGGTGTACTTCTTCACACACGCTCTCGCCACTTATCGCCCTGTACACGTCATGTACCTCGGCAACCTTCAAGCGGAAGCTGGGCGAGGGTGTCGGCCATGACCTGACTAACCACACAAGTCTCTCGTCAAGGTTTATCGCCTATTCGAGTTCCACCCGCAAGGAGTTCCGGCTGAAGTCTCCAATATGCCCCCAAACGATGTGTGCAGGGTTCCCAAGCCCACCATCCAGGTGCGACTTGGTACACCATGCCATGGTGCCTAGTCTGTCCCAAGCCCGTCCCGTTGGACACCACCTGATAGACAACTAGCACTACATACAAACGCCAAAAACTAGTTGCAACTCCTGGACAAAGATCAAGTAGGTTAATAAGCCGGGAGGGGCCGGATAACTGGAACACAATGTGCGGTAGTAACTGGACTTGGATAACATACACAGAACTCAGTGCTTAGGGACGGTTCCAATGAGACAACCCACCATGTACTCCTACATGGCCTCTCATCGCTACCTTTACCAAAACGTATTCACACACTTAGCCTTTATCGGTAGGACATGTTCACCCTCCGATTCATTCTAGATAAATCAGACCTGACACAACTCTAAGCATAGCTGGCATAAACAAAACAAGCATGGATGAGTAGGCACATCAAGGCTCAAGCAATTCCTACTCATGCTAGTGGGTTTCAACTATTTACTGTGGCAATGACAGGTCATGCAGAGGAATGGGTTCAACTACCGTAGCAGAAAAGTAGCAGTTGAATCGTTGTTGTCCTAATGTAGTATAAGGAGTAGGAGCGAGAGAGTGGGATTTATCGAAATGCTCAAGGGGGGTTGCTTGCCTGATAGATCAACAAAGGGGCACTGCTCCTCTGACAGGTACTCGGGAACACCTTCCGGAGTGGAACCTATCGAGAAGAAACAGTGCCGGCGATCAATACACAAACAAATGCAACAATATGATGCATGAACATGACATGTGCAAATGCTAGTGTTTGGGCTAATGCAAGATGCTACCAAGTTGGTTAGAGCCCATTTGAATCAAAGATTCAAATGCAATTCAAAATGAAGCATTTAAAATGCCCATATTATGTTTTCACTTATACAACATGTATAAGTTGGTTTTTCATGCATGGAACTGGCATAAATGGATTCCTTGCATCTGATAATTTTTCATATATAAATTATTTCATTCTGAGCTACGGTTGAAATTCTATGGCGCTCCCACCCTCCACCTCGGCTCCCCCACCCTCTCCGGCGATCTGCCTCATTCTCCACTAACTTCTGGTTTCTCTCCGATCATCTGTTCCGACGTTCTCTTGGGATCAAGGTAATACCTGTCACACCCTAGCTAGTTATGCATTAGAGTGTTGCATCATGTTTACTCATTCATCAGAAACTTGAAATGGGGATGACAGAACCCCCAGTCCCCTCTGAAACCAACTAGGGTTTACTAAAATAATTTTTCAATGAACCTGAAATGCCCTTCTAAAATGTCCATCATTTTTGCCTTGGTTCAGAACCTCTGCCAAAAGTGGTGCACATTTTCCTAGGCCATCCTAGGGTTTTGAATTAAATCATAACTATTTGGATTTGGGCATTTAAAATTATATAAAATATTTAAATGCTCAAATATCTCCAAACTAAAATGTTTCATGTTGGAAATAATCCAACTATGGACTAGGAGTAGTTTGGTGATTTTTGGAGTTGCCTAGGTATTTTATTTAATTCAACAAAGTTGCAGTTATATTAAATAAAAACAGAAAACAGAAAAGAAAGGGGAAGACTTACCTGTGCGGCCCAGCCAGCTGGCCGGCCCAGCCAGCAACCGACCCAGCCCAGCACTGTAGCTCCCCGTCGTCTTCCTCCCCTCGCCCCGAAGCTGCTGCGTGCTCGCGCGCGCGCGGCCGCGCTGCCACCTCCTGCTTGCCGACGCCCTCCTGGCCGCGTGGACGACGCCCGCAGCCCGTCCCGATCCCCCCTGCTCTCTCTCACTCTCCCCGGCTCTCTCCTTCCTCTCCCTCACTCTCTCTCTCTCACGGCCGAAGCTCACCGTCGCCGCCGTTCGCCTTAGCCACCGTCTCCGACCACCCCTCGCTTCCCCGACCAGCTCAGAAGCTCCGCCTCGACTCCTTCTTCCTCCCCACCGCTCCACGGGTCCCCGGAAGCCCTGCATCGCCGCCACGTCGCCGTTCCCCTCTTCGGACTCCGACCACCGTCGCCGTCAAATTCGTCGTCTCCGACGCGTCCCCGAGCCCGCTTCGACGCCCACTGCAACCGCGGTGAGCTACGCCACCGTTTCCCCCTTCTCCCCTGATCTCTCCCGACCCCTAGGCCCTAGCCCCACCGCGGCCGAAAGCTTCACGCCGCCGGCGATGTCGCCGTCGTGGCCACGATCGCCGTAGCGCCCAACCGAGCACGCCATCGTGCTCCACATCTCACTAGGAGCACGTAGCACACTCCAACACCCCCCCTAACACCCTGCAACACCGTTCCCGTGCACGACCGAACCCCGGCCGCCGCAGCCGAGCTCGCCGCCGTCGACTCCGGCCACCCCGACCCCAACGGACTCCGCCAAGAGCCGCGGGTCGTCCTCAGCTTCACTCCGGTGGCCTCCGCGGTTCATTTGGTGGCCGAAACGACCAAAACCACTATCGCCGCCGCACTGATGGTCGCCGCCGGCCAGAACTCCGGCGAGCTGACATGGCCTAGTTAATTAGCCACTAAACCACCACCTACTGACGCTGACAAGTGGGCCCTAGGGCTTAGTCAAAGCTAACCAGCCCGGGTCAACACGGGATTAGCCCCTGTGTCACTGACGTGTGGACCCCACACGTCAGGTTTGACCCGAGCCAGCCCTGTTGACCTGCTGATGTCACTGTGGCGTCAGGCTGACGTAGTAAATGATATTTCTGGATTTAAATTAAATCAGGAAATTCCAGAATATTAATTAAACTTCAAAAATTCATAACTTTTATTCTGTAACTCCAAATTGGACAAATTATATATGAAAAATGATCAGAAAAATCCAATCTATCCATCTGTACTATTTTCATGCATGATCCAACAAGTTAAATGGATGTTTTAATCAGAACAAGGAAAAGCACTTTAAAAGGCCATATTTGAAATTGAAATTTGAATCTTTGATTCAAATTTGTTCAAACCCTTCTGGCTTTAGTTGCATTAGCCCAACACACTCATATTGCCATGTTTCATGCATGCATCATATTGTTGCACATTGTTTGGTGATGCCTGTGTATCGTTATCCTTTACGACAGGATCTGTCCCCGAGGAGTACCGTGACTACCCTAACGAAGAACCGTATCCGTGCATCGAACGATCAGGCAAGCAACCAACCATTTGATCATATCGATACAATCCCATGTTCTCGCTCCTGCTCTCTTTTACTGCATTAAGACAACGCGATTCAAACTGCTGTGTGCTACGGTAGTTGAACCCATTTCCTCTGCATGACCTGTCATTGCCACAGTAACTAGATGAAACCCACTAGCATGTGTAGGAGTTGTTTGAGCCATATGTATGTGTTGTTCCTACCTTACTATGCCTGCTATGCTTAGAGTCGTGTCAGGTCTGGTTCATCTGGGTGATGGGCTAGAGTGAAATGATTATGTCGGTAATGAGAGTGGTGTGGTGAACACGATTTGGTAAAGGTATCGATGAGAGGCCATGTAGGAGTACATGGTGGGTTGTTTCATTGAAGCCGACCTTAAGCACTGAGATCTGTATGTGTGATTTAAGAATCAGCTACTACCATGCATTGGGCCCGAAACCAATGGACCCTCTCGACTTCTTATTCACCCTAGTTCTCCGTTCAGGAGTTGCAAGTAGTTTCTGGTGTTTGTAGCCTACTGGAGGCCGTGGACAGCGCTGACCGTAGGGGTGGGCTGTGATGCGGTAGGTACGTGGCCGGGTGTACCGAATACCCGTTAGGTATCTCGGGAACCCTGTTCACATCGTTCGGGGCCGTATGGGAAACCTCGGCCGGACTCCCTGCGGATGGAACCTGAATAGGCGATAAACCTGGACTGGAGGCTTAGGTGATTAGGTAGGTCGTGGCCGACACCCACGTTGGGCTTCCGCTTGAAGGTTGCCGAGTACATGTCGTGTAAACGACGGTAAGTGGTGAGAGCGTGTATGAAGAAGTACCCCCTGCAGGGTTAACATGATCTATTCGAATAGCCGCGTCTGCGGTAAAGGACTACTTGGTTGCCTATACAGTTCATAGACAAGTAAATGGAAACTACTAAAAGCCTCAAGATAAGTGTGAGTGCCGAGGATGGCTCTTCCGTAGGAAGACGGAGGCGGATCCTCGGTAGTGTATTGAATTGGTGAGTAGTGGACTCGTGTGCGCAAAATCATTTCAGTTGGAGTATCGTAGGATAGCCTAGCCAAGAGTCAAAGCTGGCTTGCTGCAATAACTCCACCAACCCTTCTTGATACTATGCATGTATGTAGGATCTGATGTAAGTCTTGCTGAGTACCTTTGTACTCATGTTGCTATAATCTACATTTTTACAGAAGACGCTGCAACCCCTTCTGATGGGTTCTATGTAGACGTTGACATCAACGAGTAGGCTAAAGACCCAGGTGGTGACCCTGAGCTTGTGAAGGACCACGTAGTATAGCTAGGCTTTCCAAGCCACTTTTATTTTACTAGTTGTCTGTACCCAGACAAGTTATTTCCGCTGCTGGTTTGTATGACTGTATGACTTGTATGTGGGGTCGTGAGACCCGCACCTTTGTGTATGCTATGTATGGCTCCCTGAGCCTTAAATAAAGTACTTGTGTCATAGAGTCATGTTGTGATGCTTCGTTGTATTTACACATATCGAGCATATTGTGTGTATGATTGAAATGCTTGGTATGTGTGGGATCTGACTATCTAGTTGTTTATCTTTAGTAGCCTCTCTTACCGGGAAATGTCTCCTAGTGTTACCGCTGAGCCATGGTAGCTTGCTACTGCTCTGGAACACTTAGGCTGGCCGGCATGTGTCCTTCTTCGTTCCTGTGTCTGTCCCTTCGGGGAAATGTCACGCTTTGAGTACCGGAGTCCTGTTAGCCCGCTACAGCCCGGTTTACTGGAGTCCTGCTAGCCCAGTGCTACAGCCCGGACCCACTTGCTGATGACCGACACGTTCGAAGCTGGGTCATGGATGCCTGTCCCTGTAAGTCTGTGCCACTTTGGGTTTACGACTAGTCATGTCAGCCCGGGCTCTTTATCATATGGATGCTAGCGACACTTTCATATACGCGAGCCAAAAAGCGCAAACGGTCCCGGGAAAAGGTAAGACGACACCCGTGGGGATACCGTGCGTGAGGCCGCAAAGTGATATGAGGTGTTACCAGCTAGATCGATGTGACATCGAGTCGGGGTCCTGACAGCGTTGGTAGCTTTAGTTGCATTAGCCCAACACACTCATATTGCCATGTTTCATGCATGCATCATATTGTTGCACATTGTTTGGTGATGCCTGTGTATCGTTATCCTTTACGACAGGATCTGTCCCCGAGGAGTACCGTGACTACCCTAACGAAGAACCGTATCCGTGCATCGAACCATCAGGCAAGCAACCAACCATTTGATCATATCGATACAATCCCATGTTCTCGCTCCTGCTCTCTTTTACTGCATTAAGACAACGCGATTCAAACTGCTGTGTGCTACGGTAGTTGAACCCATTTCCTCTGCATGACCTGTCATTGCCACAGTAACTAGATGAAACCCACTAGCATGTGTAGGAGTTGATTGAGCCATATGTATGTGTTGTTCCTACCTTGCTATGCCTGCTATGCTTAGAGTCGTGTCAGGTCTGGTTAATCTGGGTGATGGGCTAGAGTGAAATGATTATGTCGGTAATGAGAGTGGTGTGGTGAACACGATTTGGTAAAGGTATCGATGAGAGGCCATGTAGGAGTACATGGTGGGTTGTTTCATTGAAGCCGACCTTAAGCACTGAGATCTGTATGTGTGATTTAAGAATCAGCTACTACCATGCATTGGGCCCGAAACCAATGGACCCTCTCGACTTCTTATTCACCCTAGTTCTCCGTCCAGGAGTTGCAAGTAGTTTCTGGTGTTTGTAGCCTACTGGAGGCCGTGGACAGCGCTGACCGTAGGGGTGGGCTGTGATGCGGTAGGTACGTGGCCGGGTGTACCGAATACCCGTTAGGTATCTCGGGAACCCTGTTCACATCGTTCGGGGCCGTATGGGAAACCTCGGCCGGACTCCCTGCGGATGGAACCTGAATAAGCGATAAACCTGGACTGGAGGCTTAGGTGATTAGGTAGGTCGTGGCCGACACCCACGTTGGGCTTCCGCTTGAAGGTTGCCGAGTACATGTCGTGTAAACGACGGTAAGTGGTGAGAGCGTGTATGAAGAAGTACCCCCTGCAGGGTTAACATGATCTATTCGAATAGCCGCGTCCGCGGTAAAGGACTACTTGGTTGCCTATACAGTTCATAGACAAGTAAATGGAAACTACTAAAAGCCTCAAGATAAGTGTGAGTGCCGAGGATGGCTCCTCCGTAGGAGGACGGAGGTGGATCCTCGGTAGTGTATTGAAGTGGTGAATAGTGGACTCGTGTGCGCAAAACTATTTCAAGTTGAAGTATCGTAGGATAGCCTAGCCAAGAGTCAAAGCTGGCTTGCTGTAATAACTCCACCAACCCTTCTTGATACTATGCATGTATGTAGGATCTGATGTAAGTCTTGCTGAGTACCTTTGTACTCATGTTGCTATAATCTACATTTTTACAGAAGACGCTGCAACCCCTTCTGATGGGTTCTATATAGACGTTGACATCAACGAGTAGGCTAAAGACCCAGGTGGTGACCCTGAGCTTGTGAAACCACATAGTATAGCCAGAGGCTTTCCAAGCCTCTTTTATTTTACTAGTTGTCTGTACTCAGACAAGTTACTTCCGCTGCTGGCTTGTATGATTGTATGACTTGTATGTTGGGTCGTGAGACCCGTACCTTTGTGTGTATGTTATGTATGGCTCACTGAGCCTTAAATAAAGTACTTGTGTCATAGAGTCATGTTGTGATGCTTCGTTGTATTTGCACATATCGAGCATATTGTGTGTATGATTGAAATGCTTGGTATGTGTGGGATCTGACTATCTAGTTGTTTATCTTTAGTAGCCTCTCTTACCGGGAAATGTCTCCTAGTGTTACCGCTGAGCCATGGTAGCTTGCTACTGCTCTGGAACACTTAGGCTGGCCGGCATGTGTCCTTCTTCGTTCCTGTGTCTGTCCCTTCGGGGAAATGTCACGCTTTGAGTACCGGAGTCCTGTTAGTCCGCTACAGCCCGGTTTACCGGAGTCCTGCTAGCCCAGTGCTACAGCCCGGACCCACTTGCTGATGACCGACACGTTCGAAGCTAGGTCATGGATGCCTGTCCCTGTAAGTCTGTGCCACTTTGGGTTTACGACTAGTCATGTCAGCCCGGGCTCTTTATCATATGGATGCTAGCGACACTTTCATATACGCGAGCCAAAAGGCGCAAACGGTCCCGGGAAAAGGTAAGACGACACCCGTGGGGATACCGTGCGTGAGGCCGCAAAGTGATATGAGGTGTTACCAGCTAGATCGATGTGACATCGAGTCGGGGTCCTGACAGCGTTGGCATCAGAGCAGGACTGCCTGTAGGTTCTCCAAGCCAAACTGGTCGATGTTGAGTCTAGAAATTCTTTAGTTATATGTAGGGGAATTGTTTGTGGGTTGGAACGTAAGGCTCTTTTTACTCCTTATACCTTATGACTTTCTGATCTGACTCAGTCCATTCTTCCACCGGGGGTTAAGGAATTAGGATCTACTCTCTCTATCAGGATCACGTGTTACTAATCAGTAGTACCTTATAAGTTTGATGGTTACAAGCCTAGTTCAGTTCTACCACCACATTATGTTGTTAGAATGGTTCCAGAACTTTGATATGATGATGTTGGGTGTGTACGAAATCCTTTGTCAAATGTCTCAATATCCTTTTTGAGCATTTACAGCTGTTATGCTGCCGAAATTTTGCTAGAAATTCTAATGCCTTGCATTATGATTATGCTTTCAGATGGCCACTCGCGACCTCAATCAAGTGGTTCGCCTAACTCGATGCCTAGATGTACCCGGCCATACTGCTAAGTTGGTCAGGGTAATGACTGAGGCTGGATACCGCTGGTATCCTGAGTACACGGTCGAAGAGCAATTCCGAGATTTTAATCAAAGCCAGTATCTCTGCACTGTCAGGATATTTCCATCTTATCCTGGATCCACTGAGCCTCTTCACTGCTCCTATGGACTCGGGGTTACTATCGAGATGGCTGTGCAGGATGCCGCCTACTCTATGATGACCATTATGCGAGTGAGATCTGGTTTATTTCGGGACTCTGACTTCCGGTATATGCCAGGATCACTTCCGGGAGCACAAGGATATCTCCAAGCTATTTATGCTGACTCCACTCAGGAGGATTCACGGACTCGCACCACTGCTGAGATGCTCGAGGATAAGGACCGTGAAAATCGGGCCTTAAGGTTAGAGCTCTTCAATACCCGTGCCGATCACTGGGCCACTTTGACTCGGTTCGCACCGGCGGTGCAAGCTGGATATTCGGATATGCGCGATCTCTATCCTGTGAGATCTGCTCTGCCGAACGTGATGGTTTGGCGTGATGTAGGAGGCATCACCCCACCTCGCGGTCCCCGCAGGCCACCGTTTGTTGGTCCAAGGCCTCATCCTAGCCCCTATGGTCCACAAGCTCCGCGAGATCGTCTGTTTCCGGATGAACATGTTGAGCTTCCAGGCTATGGAGGTGACTTTTATGAGGACTACTACGGATCGGTCTGAGTTAGGGGTAGCATCACTAGTTCGCACTAGCTGTGTCATCTATCGTTCCGCGTGACTCGTGGGATATGTCCTAGTTTGTACTCTTTCCGGAGGTGTAGAAAATAATGTATAGGAGCTTGGAATGCCTCTGACGAGATGTAATCCTTTTCTCACCATAATAGTACTTTGTTTGGTCTTGTACTAAACCTTGTATGGTGTGCATGACGATGGAATAAAGAAGCAGTTTCTGCATCTACCATGTCATACGGATGATCATCTTGCATTTCGAGTTATTCCTTACCTTATGTATCCTATGTCGGAATTTTACCATCCTGACTAAATCATTGTCTTGTCTACCTAGGATGGTCAACACGCGCGCTAATCCTGCTTCCCAAGAGCAGGCCGAAGGCAGTGAAGCCAGGAATGAAAATCTGCCTCATCCTCCTTCACTAGCCGAGGTGATGATGGAAGCTGAGAGAAACAAGCGGGAGACAAACCGTTTGTTGGAGCGTATAGAACAGAATACAGCACACCATCAGAGGGCTAACGTGGTGTCACTCAGTGATTTTATCAAATTGCATCCACCCACGTTCCACCACTCCGTCGAGCCTCTCGACGCTGATGACTGGCTTCGCAGTATCTCTCACAAGCTGCGTTCCGCGTTGGTAGCGGAGGCTGACAAGGTCACCTTCGCCGCATATCATCTTGAAGGCCCCGCCAGTCTATGGTGGGAGAATTATGGAGCCATGCGCCCAGCGGGCCATGTCACCACTTGGGCTGAGTTCAGTGAGGCTTTCCGTGAACATCACATTCCGGAGGGTCTCATGGACCGTAAACGTGAAGAATTTTGCAATTTCACCCAAGGCCGACTTTCTGTGGATGCCTATAGCAGAGAGTTTGGTAATCTCGCACGATATGCAACTGAGGAAGTTTCTACTGACACCAAGAAGCAAGCAAGGTTCCGAAAGGGCCTTAGCCCTGAGCTTCGCCGCGACCTCCGTCTGCATGAGTGCACATCTTTTTCGAAACTTGTCAACAAAGCCATCAGTGCTGAAACTGGTCAGACTGATTATGATGCAACACGCAAGCATGGACGTGATATGGGTTCCTCATCCGGTGCTGGTCCTCAGAAACGCCGCGTGTGGGTACCCAATACCGCCCTGCCACCCAGGTTCACACCGAGGCCATCTTTCCAGGCGCCTCGCCCTGTTCAACAGTCTGCACCGGCCAAGCCCTATGGGGGTCCATCCCATAATGCTCCTCCACGTACCAGTTCCGTGACTTGTTTCAAGTGTGGGGAATCTGGTCATTATATGCGCGAGTGTCCCCAGACCAACCCCAATCAATCTGCTAAAGCTGTTGGCCGTGGCAAGCCGACAGGGAAGGTGTTCCATGCCAAACCGGTCACCGCTTCACGTGGCCATGTCAACTGTATCTCTGCCGAAGAAGCTCAAGAGGACCCCAACGTCGTTCTCGGTACGCTTCTTGTTAATTGCCACCCGGCATCCGTTCTTTTCGATACAGGAGCCTCTCATTCTTTTATATCTGAAAGTTATGCCCGTTTGCATAACGTTGCATTCTGTGACTTGCCATCCACTATGGAAATCTCTACCCCTGGGTCTAGATGGCAGACCTCTAGGGTAAGTTATGGAAATGAGATCCAAGTCGACAGACTTGTTTTCCTTGCATCCTTGATAGCCCTTAAATCTTCGGATATTAATATCATTTTGGGTATGGACTAGATGTCAGCTCATCAAGCCAAAATTGATTGCTTCTCTAGGACTGTTCAACTCACCCATCCTTCGGGGAAGATAGTCAATGTCTTGACCCGAATAGCCAAGCGACAATTATATTCTCTTAACGCCAGCCCTTTGCCAGACCTTGAGGACGTTCCGGTAGTCCGTGACTTCCCGGATGTCTTTCCAGAGGAATTGCCAGGTGTTCCACCTGACAGGGATGTTGAGTTCGTAATAGATCTCATTCCAGGAACCGTTCCGATTGCTAGAAGACCCTATAAGATGGCACCCCTAGAACTAGCCGAGCTTAAGAAACAACTCGATGAATCCTTGAAAAAGGGTTTCATCCGCCCTAGTTCATCTCCGTGGGCTTGCCCCGTCCTATTGTTAAGAAAAAGGATGGTACGGACCGGATGGTTGTAGATTACCGACCTGTCAATTTGGTCACAATCAAGAACAAATATCCACTTCCCAGGATCAACGACCTGTATGATCAGCTCGCTGGATCCTCAGTCTTCTCCAAGATGGATTTGAGGTTGGGCTACCATCAAATCAAAATCAGAAACGGGGACATTCCTAAAACGGCCTTTGTTACTCGCTATGGCCAATACGAGTACACCGTTATGTCCTTCGGATTAACCAACGCTCCAGCCACCTTTTCTCGGTTAATGAACTCAATCTTCATGGAGTATTTGGATAAATTCGTCGTGGTTTATCTCGATGATATACTCATCTACTCCAAGAACGAGGAAGAACATGCCGAACATCTAAGGCTAGTGTTGAAGAAACTTCGAGAGCATCGCCTTTATGCCAAATTCTCTAAATGTGAATTCTGGTTGTCAGAAGTGACCTATCTGGGTCATGTAATATCTGGTAAAGGTATTGCTGTTAACCCTGAGCGAGTTCAATCCGTCCTTGATTGGACTCCGCCCGAATCAGTCAAGCAAGTTCGGAGTTTTCTAGGCTTAGCGAGCTATTGCCGTCGCTTTGTCGAGAACTTCTCCAAGGTTGCTAAACCTCTAACTGAACTCCTCAAGAAAGATAAGAAGTTCGAATGGACTCCACAATGTGAGCACAGCTTTCAGGAACTGAAAAGACGCCTGACCTCTGCTCCCGTACTGGTACCGCCAGACTTCTCCAAGGACTTTGTTATCTACTACGACGCCTCGCGACAAGGACTAGGTTGCATTCTCATGCAAGATCGACACGTAATTGCTTACGCTTCACGGCAATTGCACCCACATGAGGAGAATTATCCCACTCATGACCTAGAGCTTGCAGCCGTAGTCTATGCACTTAAGACCTGGCGACATTATCTCCTCGGTAATCGTTGCGAAATATTCACTGATCACCAAAGTCTGAAGTATATTTTCACCCAACCGGATTTGAATCTCAGGCAGAGACGTTGGGTTGAATTGATCACAGACTTCGACTTAGGGATAACCTATACCCCAGGGAAAGCCAACGTCATGGCTGATGCGCTAAGTCGTAAATCTTATTGTAACAAACTGATGTTACAACAAAGTCAACCGCTTCTCCATGAGGAATTTCGGAAGCTTAACCTTCACATTGTACCTCAAGGTTTTCTCTCCACCTTGGTGGCAAAACCTACCCTTACGGATCAAATTATCAACGCACAGAAGGTAGATCCGGGAATCTCCCGCATCAAGAGAAACATTCAGAAAGGAATTGCGAATTGTTTCTCCGTTAATGATCAAGGAGTCGTATACTTCGGGAATCGACTAGTAGTTCCCAAAGTGCGCAACCTAAGGCGATTAATCCTTAAGGAAGCTCATGAATCTCCTCTCACCATTCACCCCGGTAGCACAAAAATGTATCAGGACCTACGCCAGAGGTTCTGGTGGACTAGGATGAAGAGAGAAATCGCTCAGTATATTGCTAATTGCGACGTCTGTCGTCGTGTAAAAGCAGAGCATCAACGGCCTGCTGGCACCCTTCAACCATTAGCTATTCCTGAATGGAAATGGGATAAAATTGGTATGGATTTCATTACCGGTTTTCCCAGGACCAAAAGAGGAATAATGCTATTTTCGTTGTGGTCGATCGTCTTTCCAAAGTAGCTCATTTCTTACCTGTTCGTGAGAGTATAACCGCTAGTCAGCTGGCAGACTTATACATCTCCCGAATAGTGTCTCTTCATGGTGTCCCTTTGGAAATCAATTCGGATCGAGGAAGTCTTTTCACCTCTCGATTTTGGGAAAGTTTCCAAAATGCTATGGGAACCCGTCTCTCCTTTAGCACCGCTTTCCACCCTCAGTCAAGTGGTCAAGTGGAACGCGTCAATCAGATTCTAGAAGACATGCTTCGAGCCTCTGTTATCTCGTTCGGAATGGACTGGGAGAAGTGCCTTCCATTTGCCGAATTCGCTTACAACAACAGCTATCAATCCAGCTTGGGTAAAGCCCCTTTTGAAGTCCTCTATGGACGGCGATGTCGAACACCCCTTAACTGGTCAGAGACCGGGGAAAGACAATTCTTTGGCCCGGATATGATTCAGGAAGCAGAAGAACAAGTTCGTATCATTCGTGAAAAGTTGAAAACAGCCCAATCTCGTCAAAAGAGTCAATATGACCGAAAACATAAGGCTATGACTTTCGAGGTTGACGAGAAGGCTTATCTTCGGGTCACCCCTCTGAAGGGAACCCATCGTTTCGGTATCAAAGGCAAATTGGCTCCTCGTTACATTGGACCTTTTCGCATTCTTGCCAAACGAGGAGAAGTTGCCTACCAATTGGAACTACCTCCGCACCTCTCCAGAGTTCACGATGTCTTCCACATTTCTCAACTCAGGCGTTGCTTCTCGGATCCTATCCGTGAGGTGGACCACGAAACGCTTGATCTCCAAGATAATCTTACCTATCGAGAGTACCCCATTCGTATCCTCGATCAAGCCGAACGTACCACGCGACGTCATAATATCAAGTTTCTCAAGGTTCAATGGTCGCACCATTCTGAAGATGAAGCAACCTGGGAAAGGGAGGATCGTCTTCGACTTGAATATCCCGCCTTCTTCCCGGAGGAACCCAAATCTCGGGACGAGATTCTTTTGAGTGGGGGTGAGTTGTCACACCCTAGCTAGTTATGCATTAGAGTGTTGCATCATGTTTACTCATTCATCAGAAACTTGAAATGGGGATGACAGAACCCCCAGTCCCCTCTGAAACCAACTAGGGTTTACTAAAATAATTTTTCAATGAACCTGAAATGCCCTTCTAAAATGTCCATCATTTTTGCCTTGGTTCAGAACCTCTGCCAAAAGTGGTGCACATTTTCCTAGGCCATCCTAGGGTTTTGAATTAAATCATAACTATTTGGATTTGGGCATTTAAAATTATATAAAATATTTAAATGCTCAAATATCTCCAAACTAAAATGTTTCATGTTGGAAATAATCCAACTATGGACCAGGAGTAGTTTGGTGATTTTTGGAGTTGCCTAGGTATTTTATTTAATTCAACAAAGTTGCAGTTATATTAAATAAAAACAGAAAACAGAAAAGAAAGGGGAAGACTTACCTGTGCGGCCCAGCCAGCTGGCCGACCCAGCCAGCAACCGACCCAGCCCAGCACTGTAGCTCCCCGTCGTCTTCCTCCCCTCGCCCCGAAGCTGCTGCGTGCTCGCACGCGCGCGGCCGCGCGGCCACCTCCTGCTTGCCGACGCCCTCCTGGCCGCGTGGACGACGCCCGCAGCCCGTCCCGATCCCCCCTGCTCTCTCTCACTCTCCCCGGCTCTCTCCTTCCTCTCCCTCACTCTCTTTCTCTCTCTCACGGCCGAAGCTCACCGTCGCCGCCGTTCGCCTTAGCCACCGTCTCCGACCACCCCTCGCTTCCCCGACCAGCTCAGAAGCTCCGCCTCGACTCCTTCTTCCTCCCCACCGCTCCACGGGTCCCCGGAAGCCCTGCATCGCCGCCACGTCGCCGTTCCCCTCTTCGGACTCCGACCACCGTCGCCGTCAAATTCGTCGTCTCCGACGCGTCCCCGAGCCCGCTTCGACGCCCACTGCAACCGCGGTGAGCTACGCCACCGTTTCCCCCTTCTCCCCTGATCTCTCCCGACCCCTAGGCCCTAGCCCCACCGCGGCCGAAAGCTTCACGCCGCCGGCGATGTCGCCTCGTGGCCACGATCGCCGTAGCGCCCAACCGAGCACGCCATCGTGCTCCACATCTCACTAGGAGCACGTAGCACGCTCCAACACCCCCCTAACACCCTGCAACACCGTTCCCGTGCACGACCGAACCCCGGCCGCCGCAGCCGAGCTCGCCGCCGTCGACTCCGGCCACCCCGACCCCAACGGACTCCGCCAAGAGCCGCGGATCGTCCTCAGCTTCACTCCGGTGGCCTCCGCGGTTCATTTGGTGGCCGAAACGACCAAAACCACTATCGCCGCCGCACTGATGGTCGCCGCCGGCCAGAACTCCGGCGAGCTGACATGGCCTAGTTAATTAGCCACTAAACCACCACCTACTGACGCTGACAAGTGGGCCCCAGGGCTTAGTCAAAGCTAACCAGCCCGGGTCAACACGGGATTAGCCCCTGTGTCACTGACGTGTGGACCCCACACGTCAGGTTTGACCCGAGCCAGCCCTGTTGACCTGCTGATGTCACTGTGACGTCAGGCTGACGCAGTAAATGATATTTCTGGATTTAAATTAAATCAGGAAATTCCAGAATATTAATTAAACTTCAAAAATTCATAACTTTTATTCTGTAACTCCAAATTGGACAAATTATATATGAAAAATGATCAGAAAAATCCAATCTATCCATCTGTACTATTTTTCATGCATGATCCAACAAGTTAAATGGATGTTTTAATCAGAACAAGGAAAAGCACTTTAAAAGGCCATATTTGAAATTGAAATTTGAATCTTTGATTCAAATTTGTTCAAACCCTTCTGGCTTTAGTTGCATTAGCCCAACACACTCATATTGCCATGTTTCATGCATGCATCATATTGTTGCACATTGTTTGGTGATGCCTGTGTATCGTTATTCTTTACGACAGGATCTGTCCCCGAGGAGTACCGTGACTACCCTAACGAAGAACCGTATCCGTGCATCGAACCATCAGGCAAGCAACCAACCATTTGATCATATCGATACAATCCCATGTTCTCGCTCCTGCTCTCTTTTACTGCATTAAGACAACGCGATTCAAACTGCTGTGTGCTACGGTAGTTGAACCCATTTCCTCTGCATGACCTGTCATTGCCACAGTAACTAGATGAAACCCACTAGCATGTGTAGGAGTTGATTGAGCCATATATATGTGTTGTTCCTACCTTGCTATGCCTGCTATGCTTAGAGTCGTGTCAGGTCTGGTTCATCTGGGTGATGGGCTAGAGTGAAATGATTATGTCGGTAATGAGAGTGGTGTGGTGAACACGATTTGGTAAAGGTATCGATGAGAGGCCATGTAGGAGTACATGGTGGGTTGTTTCATTGAAGCCGACCTTAAGCACTGAGATCTGTATGTGTGATTTAAGAATCAGCTACTACCATGCATTGGGCCCGAAACCAATGGACCCTCTCGACTTCTTATTCACCCTAGTTCTCCGTTCAGGAGTTGCAAGTAGTTTCTGGTGTTTGTAGCCTACTGGAGGCCGTGGACAGCGCTGACCGTAGGGGTGGGCTGTGATGCGGTAGGTACGTGGCCGGGTGTACCGAATACCCGTTAGGTATCTCGGGAACCCTGTTCACATCGTTCGGGGCCGTATGGGAAACCTCGGCCGGACTCCCTGCGGATGGAACCTGAATAGGCGATAAACCTGGACTGGAGGCTTAGGTGATTAGGTAGGTCGTGCCGACACCCACGTTGGGCTTCCGCTTGAAGGTTGCCGAGTACATGTTGTGTAAACGACGGTAAGTGGTGAGAGCGTGTATGAAGAAGTACCCCCTGCAGGGTTAACATGATCTATTCGAATAGCCGCGTCCGCGGTAAAGGACTACTTGGTTGCCTATACAGTTCATAGACAAGTAAATGGAAACTACTAAAAGCCTCAAGATAAGTGTGAGTGCCGAGGATGGCTCCTCCGTAGGAGGACGGAGGTGGATCCTCAGTAGTGTATTGAAGTGGTGAATAGTGGACTCGTGTGCGCAAAACTATTTCAAGTTGAAGTATCGTAGGATAGCCTAGCCAAGAGTCAAAGCTGGCTTGCTGCAATAACTCCACCAACCCTTCTTGATACTATGCATGTATGTAGGATCTGATGTAAGTCTTGCTGAGTACCTTTGTACTCATGTTGCTATAATCTACATTTTTACAGAAGACGCTGCAACCCCTTCTGATGGGTTCTATGTAGACGTTGACATCAACGAGTAGGCTAAGGACCCAGGTGGTGACCCTGAGCTTGTGAAGGACCACGTAGTATAGAGGCTTTCCAAGCCTCTTTTGTTTTACTAGTTGTCTGTACTCAGACAAGTTACTTCCGCTGCTGGTTTGTATGACTGTATGACTTGTATGTGGGGTCGTGAGACCCGTACCTTTGTGTATGTTATGTATGGCTCACTGAGCCTTAAATAAAGTACTTGTGTCATAGAGTCATGTTGTGATGCTTCGTTGTATTTGCACATATCGAGCATATTGTGTGTATGATTGAAATGCTTGGTATGTGTGGGATCTGACTATCTAGTTGTTTATCTTTAGTAGCCTCTCTTACCGAGAAATGTCTCCTAGTGTTACCGCTGAGCCATGGTAGCTTGCTACTGCTCTGGAACACTTAGGCTGGCCGGCATGTGTCCTTCTTCGTTCCTGTGTCTGTCCCTTCGGGGAAATGTCACGCTTTGAGTACCGGAGTCCTGTTAGCCCGCTACAGCCCGGTTTACCGGAGTCCTGCTAGCCCAGTGCTACAGCCCGGACCCACTTGCTGATGACCGACACGTTCGAAGCTGGGTCATGGATGCCTGTCCCTGTAAGTCTGTGCCACTTTGGGTTTACGACTAGTCATGTCAGCCCGGGCTCTTTATCATATGGATGCTAGCGACACTTTCATATACGCGAGCCAAAAGGCGCAAACGGTCCCGGGAAAAGGTAAGACGACACCCGTGGGGATACCGTGCGTGAGGCCGCAAAGTGATATGAGGTGTTACCAGCTAGATCGATGTGACATCGAGTCGGGGTCCTGACAATACCCATCTAGTATGGGTTCACCTGGTGGATCTACCCTTGGCTTGGATTTCTCCAAGGGTAGGGTTTTTGCAGAAGAGGTCTTCAAATCTACTGGACATACGGTCCACCCTGCCGGGCACAGGAGGTCATTCATCTTAGTGGTTTCATTCAGCCGCCATGCTTTTCGTCTCTCGGAGGATTCTGTGGCCGCGGTTTTGGAGGCAGTAATTGGAGGTTCGGCAATTGATCTTCAGGTTCTTCACATCAAGGATAAGGTTTACTCCTTTCATGTCTCTTGCAAGCAAGTTGGTTTTCTTATTATGGATCTCCGTTCCTATGCTTGCGATCTGTTCAAATGCTATTTTCATCTATGGGGAAATGGGGGGCCTAATTGGATTAGAGAGCTCCGGATCTGGAGGAAGGAATGTGACGCAGAATGGTTTCTAGTTAGTCCTACTAAGCGTCGTTCATCTTTAGGTCTTTTGGCCATGAATAAGCCTCCGGTTAGATTAGCTCTTAGGACTGATCCATCTGCTCGTAAAAAGCTTTCTTTTGCCACGTTTGAGCGATACTCTGCTTGCAAGGGATATAGATATCCGGCTACGCAAGAGTGCATTGATTTCATGACAGATGCGGGGTATAATCTTCCTGCACATGAACGTGTAGTCATACATCCAACGCCACCCATGGACTTGTGTTGGACGGTGGCATGTCCACCTATCGTTTTTGGAACAGTTACTCCCTTGCCGGCGTTGAGCCGGCCGGAATCTGCTTCACCGATAATTGATCCGGTTTTGGAGGACCCTTCCCCTGTGCATGCAGAATTCTCGCTCGACAGTTGCGTAGAGGCGGGATTGTCGCCAGTTCAAAACATTTGCCCAGATGAGGCTTTGGTGGCCCATCGGGATTCTACCTCACCTTCAATACTTTGCCCATCTTCCTTTGGGCCTTCGAGCCCATCTCCTTGTCATCGTCCGGATATCCCCTCATCTCAGGAGGCAGCCAGACAGTTTGATGCCATGGTCGATGACATGGTGGACCGTGTGGTCACCTGTACTATTTGCTCTCAGAAGGGCCACATGTCAACGACTTGTGGAAGGCGAGTAGTCTACATGGCTTGCTCCCGTCCTGGTCACTCTAGCCAGGCCTGTAATGATTTCGCGCGCTCCAATGGATTGGTTTGGAGGCCAATTTCGGTTCAACAAAAAACGAGTTTATTGGAATCTGCTGCTACTCATGGGAACAGAGCCGGAGTTATTGGGATAGACTGTCCAACCCCATCGCCGCCGCCTCCATTGCATCTCCCCTTACCCCAAACCAACGAAAACCCCCGACAAGCTCCTGGCTCTTCTATGGCGAACTACGAGCTCGACCCACAGCGCTTTGTGCCCCCTGGACATCTCATCATCGATGGCGGCGATCGTCGGCTTCCACGCACCTTCTTCACGCCCGCAACGTGTCCGCCTCACCGGCATGAGGACTACATGGTTGCAAAGGTGATGCCGGCGCCGGAGGGGCCGTTCGGCCCGGTGCGGAACGAAGTCGTCCAGTTTCTGCAGAATAGAGGTATTATGGTTCGATCTGCTCAGCCGTGGTTTCGTGGGATAGGTCTGTTTCAAGTCAGGGATCCGACGGTTAGATATACCCTAGTTCAGCATGCACCTTTTCCTTTGGGCAATGACCATTTTGTCAGATTTATGAAGCATGATGAGGGAGATAATTTCAAAGGAACACACGGTTTTCGTAAGGGTTGGTTAGTGTTCATTGGGATTCCCGTGGATTATCGCACCACTGAATACATCTCGCAGGCTGTAGGCACTTTTGGAAAGTTTATTTCTTGGGACAGTGAAGATCCTTATCTTGTCCGGACTTTGGTTGAAGCTATTTTCCCAGATACGCCTTTGGTTCGAAGGGATGTGGTTTTTGGTGATTATGTAGAGTATGGAGGTGCTCAAGTATCTTGGACGGCCGCTTGCTATGTTCTTGGTGCAGATTTTGCAGACTAGATGCCAAATGACGAAGACCCTATGCCTCTCGATGGAAACCCTCACCCTTTACCTGGCAATCTGGTGCCTGATAATTTGATGTTTGCCTTACCTCCATACCCAATGCTGGGTTGGAATGATGCACCTCTCGCTCCGCCGCCTCCACTGGTCAATAACGAAGCGCCTGCACCTGGTTGGGGCAATGCCCTGTGGGGAGATGAAGCTGACAATGGACAGGCACTGCCACCTGCTGCTCCCGAACAGGATCAAGTTTCAATAGTAATTGATCAGCCAGAAGGGTCTGTTTCTGTAGAGCAGCAAGAACAAGAAGGTGAAATCCAGCAACAACATGATTTGCCCCTTCACCCTGTCCTTGAGGAGAATCAGCTTGCCATTGTGCCCTACCATCCCCCTATGATTCAGCAGCATCAGATTTTTATTGGCATGGCACGTATTGTGGCAGGACCTCCTCTTCCCCCGGAGATGATTTGGCAAAGGTCTTTCCAAAACCTTATGTTTGATTTCTCTGTCAAGGAAGTGCCAAGATCTATCTTCCCCAAGCCGATGGGCATAATCATCTACTCCAAGAGGTTGTGGTCCATTGCCTTTGATGAATCAAGGATGATTACTTGTTTGACTGCTTCACTGCCTCTTGTTCCTGCTGTCAGAAAACCTATCATGCAGAAGCGCCCTGTGGCCAGAGCTTTATTTGAGGCGGTGCCTGCTGTTTCGGAGTCTGTTTCTGAAGAAATTGAGTCTGCTAGTCCTGCTCTTCCAGTATCAGTTCAATCAACACCTTTGTTCTCTGTGGAGCAATCCTCTGCTCGTAAGCGGCGAGACAAGAAGAAGACTCCTGTTGTTGATACGTCACTAAGGTGTTGCACTCGGAGCGCGGCAAAGTTAGATGGGTACAAAAACGTGGTCTTTGAGCAACTTTCTCTGCAGCCATCTAAAAAGCGCCCCCGTGCAAAGCCCAAGGAGGACAAGGCCCAACCCACTTCTGTGGAGGATACTGAAGACGCTCGGCCCATTCCACCACCTCACACCCCGCTTCATGTTCTCCAAGCTGTGGGGGCGCAGTTGGAGGTTGATCCTGCGCTCCTAACGGTGGACAAGCTTATGGCTAATCCACAGGAGAACTCATCTGCATCTTCCAATTAGTTTTTATGTTACTTTATATGCCAAGTCTGATGGTGCTGGCTGTGTCTGTTTTTATTATTGTTGAACTAAGTCCGGGCTGGGAGGTGACACTCTGGGGTACTGAATTTAGCTTTATTTTGGAGGGTGTGGCATTATGTGCCACACTTTTATTACTTCTATACGCAATGGTTATCCATGAATCGTGTCACAACGCGTAGTTGGAAAGTTCTATGCTGGAATGTTCGTGGTCTGAATTCAGATGCTAGGCAGCGCTCTGTTAGGGAGAAAGTGATAGAGAGTCAGTGCTCAGTGCTTTGTTTGCAGGAAACTAAGTTACCCTCTTGCTCGCGCTCTATCATGAAAAGAATTTGTCCTCAAGGGTTCGATCAATTTGTTGAGTCTCCCTCTAGCGGAGCATCTGGGGGCCTCTTAACAGCGTGGCGATCTGATATGTTCTGTGGCACCCTTCTCACAGTTAAACCATACGCTATTGTTATGCATTTTACCTCGGTCCATAATAATGAACAATGGTTTCTGGTTAATGTGTATGGTCCATGCCAGGGTGAGTTGCGAGATGAGTTTGTCTCCTGGATTTACAATTTGGACATTGATCCGAATGAGATGTGGATGTTAATGGGGGACTTCAACTTCATGCGTTCCATTGATAATAGAAATCTCCCCGGGGGTGATATTAATAATATGTTCATTTTCAATGAAATAATTGGCCATTTGGGATTGTTAGAACTTCCTCTAAAAGGACGTAAATTCACATGGTCTAACATGCAAGATAGGCCACTCCTGGAACAGTTGGACTGGGTTTTTACTTCTGCAAGTTGGATTAACATATATCCCATGACCCAACTGACCCCTTTGGCAAAGACTGCATCTGATCATGTTCCTTGTCTGGTGGCCATCAGTACAGCAATTCCCAAAGCACATATCTTCAGGTTTGAAAACTTTTGGATTCATCAGGCAGGCTTTATGGAATGTGTGCAGGAGGTGTGGGCTCGCCCCAGTCGTAAGACCCATATTTCGGCAATAATTGTGGACAAACTGAAAGCTTTGAGGTTTGCTCTCAAGAAATGGCAGAAAGGTTTATCACACATCAAAAGGTTGATTGAGAAGTGTAACTGGGTAATTCTTTGGTTGGACAATCTTGAAGATAAGAGATCTTTATCCAGGCCTGAGTTTAATTTCAGGAAAATAATTAAAATGCACCATGAACACCTGCTTCACATACAATACTTGTACTGGAGGAAAAGATGTACAATTAGGTACATCAAAGTGGGAGAGGAAAACTCCAAATTCTTTCAGGCCATGGCAACTGAAAGATTTAGAAAAAACTCTGTGGCAAGCTTGTTGCTGTCAGATGGAACAGTAACATCTAACCATGAGGAAATGGCCAGAGAATTCCTGACAACCTTCAAAAGCAGAATGGGGACAGTTAAGTCAATTTCTTTGGATGCAACCATATTGTCTCTAATACCCAGGGTCCAGGGTTTGGAGGTGCTCACAAAACCTTTTGAATTAAAAGAAATTGAGCAGGTTATCAAGGACTTGCCTATTGATAAGGCCCCTGGACCTGATGGCTTTAACGGGCTCTTTTTTAAAAAGTGTTGGCATATAATTTCTGCTGATTTTATACAGCTGGTTACGGAGTTTCATGCTGGAACAGTGCAATTAGAAAATTTGAATGATGCATTCATTACCCTGGTCCCAAAGAAGCAGACACCTGAGGGTGTGGGAGATTTTCGACCAATCTCTCTAACCTCTGTTGGCCTAAAGTTTCTTACAAAGCTTGCTGCTAACAGATTCCAACTGGAGATCACCAAATGTGTGCATAAAAACCAATATGGTTTCATCAAATCAAAAACAATCCAGGATTGTCTTGCTTGGACATTTGAGTATATCCATCAGTGCAATCAGTCTAAAAGGCCCATCCTTTTGCTTAAGTTGGACTTTGAAAAGGCTTTTGACTCTATCCAGCATGAGGCAATCATAAAGATCTTAATTGCAAAAGGTTTTGATGAAAGGTGGATTGTTTGGATTAAGCAGTTGCTATCTTCTGGCACTTCTTATGTACTACTGAATGGAGTCCCTGGTCATCATTTCAAATGCAAATGTGGAGTCAAGCAAGGGGACCCAATTTCTCCCTTACTATTTGTTATTGCGGCTGATCTTTTACAGACTTTAGTGAACAATCTTCTCCAACAAGGTTTAATAAGCAGGCCCCTGCTTACCCATGATCCAGATTTCCCAGTGGTCCAATATGCAGATGACACACTACTATTCCTAAATGCTGATCTAAGTCAATTGAGGGCTCTGAAATCAGTTTTGCATTCCTTCTCACAGCCAACTGGACTGCAGATCAATTTCCATAAATCCTCCATGTATCCTATCAATGTAGAAGAGCAGGATGCTTCTGACCTGGCTGCCTTTTTTGATTGCAAATTAGGCACTATGCCTTTTACATATCTGGGGCTGCCAGTGGGGACCACCAGGCCTAAAATAGTTGACCTCCTTCCTCTTGTGGATTGTATGGAGAGAAGATTGACACCAAGTTCATGGTTCTTGCCACAAGGGAGCAGACTGCAATTAGTCAATTCTGTGATCTCTTCCTTGCCTATCTTTTACCTTTGTAGCTTGTCCATTCCTCAGGGTATTTTAAAACAATTGGAAAGAATCCAAAGGCAGTGTTTATGGAGGAAATATGGTCAGGAAAAGGGTCACTCACTGGCGGCTTGGCAACTTGTTTGTAGACCTAAGTCAAAGGGGGGGCTTGGGATTTTAAACCTTGGACTGCAGAATGATGCTCTCTTATTGAAACACCTCAGCAAATTTTATAATAAGGTGGATGTGCCCTGGGTGCAATTAGTTTGGGATTCTTACTACTTTGAAAGGATTCCACATGATACTGTTCTCTGTGGCTCCTTTTGGTGGAAATATGTATGCAAGTTGATGGATAATTTCAGAGCCGTTACGTCGGTTGATGTTCATAGTGGAGATACAATGCAGTTCTGGTCAGACTACTGGCAAATTGGGAACAGTTCGGTTCCTCTGCAAGAGCGATTTCCTAGGCTATTTTCTTTTTGTCTCCACAAAAACCTCTCAGTTAAGGAAGTTTTTCAGGCTAGTTCTTTTCAGGAGCTTTTCTACTCGCCTATGACTGAACAAGCCTTCCAAGAAATGCAATAGCTCTCCTCATTAATGGGGTCTTTCCATTTGGATAATCAATCTAATGACCACTGGGATGGAGGCATGGCAAGAAATCAGAGTATACAGCAAAAAAGTTTTATGATTTTGTCTATCAGCCAATGGTCTCAAACCCCATCCTAGGATGGATATGGAAAAGTTGCTGCACTATGTCGATCAAGATGTTTGCTTGGCTTGTCATCATGGATAGGATTAACACCAAGGACATGATTCAGAGGAGACATTGGAGAATTAATGAAGGGCCTGAATGTGTTCTTTGTCTGACTGGAGATCTGGAGGACAGAAATCACCTGTTCTTCCAGTGCAATTTTAGTGCTCGAGTCTGGAACTACCTACAAATTGAATGGAAAAATGGTGACGATATGGTGGAAATTGCTCATCATGCAAGGAAGGATTTCAACAAACCTTTTTTTGGGGAGGTGGTTTTCTTGGCCTGGTGGAATATTTGGAAGATCAGGAATGATAGAACGTTCAGGAACATTCAACCCTCTTTCAGGGCATGGAGGAATAGCTTTATTCATGATATCACTCTGCTCTCCCACCGAATAAAACGGAAATTTAGAGACGCCCTTCTTAAGTGGATTGATTTTCTTCCTCCTTGAGGAGAGTTCTTGTTTATCTCCTTTGTTTATTTGTAATTTATAGGTATAGTGCTCCCCTACCCTGTATAGTTTTTCTTCCTCTTTCTTTCTTTTTTCTTTGTTATTTTTTTTCTTTCCTCACCTTGAGGAAACCCTGTACGTGTTTGCTTTATTTTTAATAAAATGCTGTGGGGTGTAAGCCCTGCAGTCTTCATGGTCAAAAAAAATTCTATGAATTTTAGAAGTTTATATCATTTTCTGGATTTTCCTAATTTATTTTAATACCAGAAAATGAATAACTGCGTCAGCACTATGTCAGCATGATGTAAGCGAGTCAAAGGGGCTGACCAGGTCAAACCTGACCAATGGGTGCCACTGGTCAGTGACCCAGTCAACTAACTAAGTTAGTTAGTCCTAACTAACTGGGCAGGGCCCACTAGTCAGTGACTGAAATAACTAACCTAACTAGTTAATTAGTGCTAACTAGAGTAATTAGTCAGGTGGGGCCCGCAAGTTAGTGAGAGAGAGGGGGAGGTCAAACCGGGCAGTGGGGTCAACCCCATGCTGCTCAATGGTCAGTGGTTGCCGGCGTTTAGCCGCCGGCGTGTCCAGACACGGCGGTGCGCTGCGGGATTTGCCTACAGGGAGCCATTTGGCGTGCGGAGCGCAACTACGGGATGCGGCCGCTCGTCCGTATCCAACCGTGGTGGTGGCGCAGCCGGGGAGTGGCCGGAGTGGCGCCGGCGATGACGAGTGCGGCGGCTCGAGTTCGGTTGTCGAGCGAAACGGCGTTGCAGGGAACGACATGAGCCACGGGTGGTCGCGGTCGACTCCTGGGAACGTGCTGAGCACGGTGGCGTGCTCGGTTACGGCTCTAGGTGACGGTGGCCATGGCAGCGACACGGCCGGCAGCGAGCAAGCTTTCGGCCTCGACGGAACTAGCGCTAG
Organism: Triticum dicoccoides; assembly: GCF_002162155.2. NCBI lineage: Eukaryota > Viridiplantae > Streptophyta > Magnoliopsida > Poales > Poaceae > Triticum > Triticum dicoccoides. The sequence continues at coordinate 191,758,124 of NC_041388.1, forward strand.
GGGACGTGCGGGGCAACGGGAAAAGAGGCGAACGACAGAGGAGCTCATAGCGGAGTCGATGGTGGTCTTGGCGAGCTCGGGGAGGGGCTGGCGATGATGGGAGGTCGCCAGCAATCTCGGGCAGAGGCGGCGAGGATGGCGGTGCAGAGGGTGATGCAGAGGGTTTGGCGTCGCGCGAGTTGACGGAGAGGCGTGGGGAATGGAGGCGGAGCTCCTGGGCATGTCTAGGGGGCGAGGGGGAGGCAGTGGCTGCGGTGGTGCTTGTCGGCGCCGACGGCAGCGCTTCGGCCGTCGTGGGAGAGGGTGACAAAGGAGAGGATGAGGGCGAGGGAGAGTGAGAGAGGCCTGGGGGGGTGCGTGGCGACGCTGCAGGGGTCGCGGGGCAAGCAGGGAGGCAGGAGGTAGCCGGGCGCATGGCCGCGTGCGGCGAGCATGTGCTCGGCGTCTTCCTGGCACGGTGGAGAGGACGACTGGCAGGGCCAGCTAGTTGGGCCGTCCAGCTGGGCCGCACAGTGCCAGGCCTTAGGTAAGTGGCCCAGGTAAGTTTTCCCTTTTTTTGTTTTCTTTTCTATTTCGGACATTTGTTTTTGACTTAAAATAAATACTAGCACAATTCTAAAAATGTTGGGATTCCTTGTGACCACTAGTTATAATATACCAGAGGCCCTCACCAATTTCCAACATTTTTGGAGCCTTTAAAATATTTATATTATTTAAACAGCTCCAATTCAAATACATATGGGTTCATTCTAAAAATCCAAAATGTTTAGCAAAAATGTGTATCACCTCTGGTTGTTGTTTGCAACATTTTCCAAAGACCATGATCTTTTTTGAAGAGCATTTTGGGTTCATTGAAATTCCATTTTTAAATTTGAATCTATTTGAATTTGGTTTGGTGCTAGGGTTTGAAACATTCCCCATTTCAATTTCATTTGAAACTTAAACATGATGCACAAGGCAAGCCTAGATCATACCAGAACTAGGGGTGTGACAACTCACCCCCACTCTAAAGAATCTCGTCCTGAGATTCAGGAGTTGGCGGAAAGAAAGCGGGGTACTCAAGTTGAAGACGATCTTCTCGCTCCCAAGTAGCTTCTCTCCCGGAATGATGAGACCACTGAACCTTGAGAAACTTGATGTTATGACGTCGAGTGACACGCTCTGATTGATCAAGAATGCGAATAGGGTACTCTCGATATGTGAGGTTATCTTGGAGATCAAGCGTTTCGTGGTCCACTCCACGGATGGGATACGAGAAGCAACGCCTAAGTTGAGAGACATGGAAGACATCATGAACTCGAGAAAGGGGTGGGGGTAGTTCCAACTGGTAGGCAACCTTTCCTCATTTAGCGAGAATGCAAAAAGGACCAATGTAACGAGGAGCCAACTTTCCCTTGATACCAAAACAATGGGTACCCTTCAAAGGAGTAACCCAAAGGTAAGCCTTGTCGCCAACTTCATAAGCCACTTCCTTATGATGACAGTCATACTGGCTCTTTTGACGAGATTGGGCTGTTTTCAAATTCTCACGAATAATGCAAACTTGATCTTCTGCTTCCTGAATCATATCCGGCCCAAGGAATTGTCTTTCACCTGTTTCTAACCAGTTCAGAAGTGTTCAACATCTTTGTCCATAGAGAATCTCAAAAGGAGCTTTCTCAAGACTGGATTGATAGCAATTGTTATAACTTATAAGCAAACTCAGCGAAAGGAAGACACTTCTCCCAATCCATACCGAATAAGATAACACAAGCTCTAAGCATGTCTTCGAGAATTTGGTTGACCCTTTCCACCTGACCACTTGACTAAGGGTGGAAAGCGGTACTGAAAGAAAGATGGGTTCCCATGGCATTCTGGAAACTTTCCCAGAAATGAGAGGTGAAAAGACTGCCACGGTCTAAATTGATCTCTAGTGGAACACCATGGAGTGACACTATTCGGGAGATATATAAGTCAGCGAGCTGACTAGCAGTGATACTCTCTCTAACAGGTAGGAAGTGAGCCACTTTGGAAAGACGATCAATGACTACGAAGATAGCATTATTTCCTTTCTTGGTCCTGGGAAAGCCGGTGATGAAGTCCATACCAACTTTGTACCATTTCCACTCGAGAATAGCTAAAGATTGAAGGGTGCCAGCAGGTCTTTGATTCTCTGCCTTAACGCGACGACAAACATCACAGTTGGCAATATACTGAGCGATTTATCTCTTCATCCTAGTCAACCAGAACCTCTGGCGTAGGTCCTGATACATCTTTGTACTACCGGGATGAATCATGAGAGGAGATTCATGGGCCTCCTTAAGGATCAGTTGCTGCATCTGTTGACATTTGGGAACCACCAAATGGTTTCCAAAGTAAATAACACCTCGTTCATCCATAGAGAAACAGCCAGCAACTCCCTTGGAAATATTTTTCTTGATCCGGGAGATTCCCGTATCATGCTTCTGAGCCTCTATGATCTGATCCGTAAGGGTAGGTTTCGCCACCAAGGTAGAAAGGGAACCATGAGGAGCTATGTGAAGGTTAAGCTTACAGAATTCCTCATGGAGGGGTGCTTGACATTGTTGCAACATGAGGTTGTTGCAATAGGATTTACGACTTAAAGCATCAGCCATGACATTGGCTTTGTCTGGGGTGTTGGTGATTCCTAAGTCGTAATCCAAGATCAACTCCAGCCAACGTCTCTGTCTGAGATTCAGATCCGGTTGGGTGAAGATATACTTGAGACTCTGATGGTCAGTGTAGATTTTGCAACGGTTACCAAGAAGGTAATGTCGCCAAGTCTTAAGTGCATAGACTATGGCTGCAAGCTCTAGATCATGTGCAGGATAATTTTCCTCATGTGGATGCAACTGTCGAGATGCATAGGCAATCATATGACGATCCTGCATAAGAATGCAACCTAGTCCTTGACGCGAAGCGTCACAATAGATAACAAAGTCTTTAGTGAAATCCGGTGGCACGAGTATGGGCGCAGAAGTCAGGCATCTTTTCAATTCCTGAAAACTGTGCTCACACTGTGGGGTCCACTCAAACCTTTTATCTTTCTTGAGAAGTTCCGTGAGGGGTTTGGCCACTTTGGAGAAGTTTTCAATGAAGCGGCGACAATAACTGGCTAGACCAAGGAAACTCCTAACTTGTTTGACCGTATCAGGTGGAGTCCAATCGAGAACGGCTTTAACTCTCTCGGGATTGACAGGAATGCCCTTACCAGAGATCACGTGGCCTAGATAGGTCACTTCTGGCAACCAAAATTCACACTTGGAGAACTTGGCATAAAGGCGGTGCTCTATGAGTTTTTCTAACACAAGTCTAAGATGTTGGGCATGCTCTTCCTCGTTCTTCGAGTAAATAAGAATATCATCGAGGTAAACCACGACGAACTTATCTAAGTACTCCATAAAGATCGAGTTCATCAAGCGGGAGAAAGTAGCTAGAGCATTGGTTAGGCCGAAAGACATCACAGTGTACTCGTATTGACCAAAGGCCGTTTTGGGGATGTCCCCGTTTCTGATTTTGATTTGGTGGTATCCTAACCTCAAATCCATCTTAGAAAAGACTGAGGATCCAGTGAGCTGATCATACAGGTCGTTGATCCTGGGGAGCGGATACTTGTTCTTTATCGTGACCAAATTAACGGGACGATAATCTACAACCATCCGATCCGTACCATCCTTCTTCTTGACGAAGAGGACAGGACAAGCCCAAGGAGAAGAACTGGGACAGATGAAACCCTTTTGCAAGGACTCATCAAGTTGTTTCTTAAGCTCGGCTAACTCCAAAGGTGCCATCTTGTATGGTCTCCTAGAGATTGGAACAGTTCCTAGGATAAGTTCTATGACAAACTCTACATCTCTGTTAGGTGGGACACCTGGCAGTTCTTCTGGAAAGACATCCGGGAAGTCACAGACTACCGGAATATCTTCAAGGTCTGGAAGAGGGCTGGCATTAAGAGAATAGAGTTGACGCCTTGCAACTCTAGTGGAGACAGTGACTATTTTGCCAGATGGATGTGCAAGTTGAACAAATCTAGTGTAACAATCGATCTTGGCATGATGAGCTGTCATCCAGTCCATGCCCAAGATGATGTTAATATTTGAAGACTTGAGAGATATCAAAGAAGCAAGGAATACCAGTCTGTCAACAAGGATTTCATTACCATGGCTTACCTTGGAGGTTTGCCATTTGGAACCAGGAGACTAGATTATTAGTGGAGTTGGCATATCACAAAATGACATGTCGTGCAACCGAGCATAACCTTCAGATATGAAGGAGTGAGATGCTCCAGTATCGAACAAAACTGAAGTTGGGTGACAATTGACAAGAAGCGTACCCAGTACGACGTCGGGATCAGCTTGAGCTTTTGTAGCTGAGACATGGTGCACACATGCTCGTTCAGTGGTGGCTGGCTTGGTACTGATCATCTTGCCTGATTGCTTTTCACGGCCAATAGACCTCTCAGACTGGGGTGGAGTATAACTGGACTGAGGGCAGTCACGTGCATAGTGTCCTGGTTCTCCGCAGGTGAAGCAAGTTCCTGAGGTAGGACGTGGACCTACATTGGCAAGTGGTCCACTAATAGGCCTGGGTGGAGCACGTTGCTGAGCTAGGTGAGGTGCCACATCGGATGGCCTCGGTGCATATCCAGGTGGAAGAGCTGAGTTCAGAATCCAAATCCGTCGCTTTTGAGAGCCAGAGCGGGAGGAAGAGCCCAGATCACGGTTGTGCTTACGAGACTCCTCGTAAGTGAGCTAAGCTGTCTTTGCATTAATGGCCTTGTTCACAAGTGCCTGGAAAGTATCACAATCATGTAGGTGGAGATCACGACGCAACTTAGGGTTGAGACCCTTCCGGAACCTAGCCTGCTTTTTGGCGTCCGTGGACACTTCTTCTGTAGCATAGCGGGCGAGGTTTCCAAACTCTCTACTGTAAGCATCAATAGGAAACTTACCTTGGGTAAAACTACAGAAATCTTCCCTCTTGCGGTCAATGAGAGCCTGAGGAATGTGGTGCTCAGAAAAGCCCCAGTGAAATCCCTCCAGGTAGGAATCTGGCCAGCTGGAAGCATAACCTCATAGCTCTACCACCAAATACTAGCAGGACCTTCCAGGTGATAGGTAGCATAGGTGACCTTGTCACCTTCAGCCACATTCGTAGAACACAACTTAAGAGTGATGTTTCGGAGCCAGTCATCTGCATCGAGTGGCTAAATGGAATGATGGAAGGTGGGTGGTTTCAGACCAATGAAGTCGGTGATGGAAACCAACTTCTTATGCTGATGTGCGGTGTTCTCCTCAATCTGTGCCAGCAAGCGATTAGTCTCATGCTTGTTCCTCTCGGATGCTAACAAGAACTCTGCCATCAAAGGCTGGTCAGGAGGATCCTCATCCCTACCATCTCCGTGGTTCTTGCTATGAGCAACTGAACCTCGGTTAGCAGACGACATCCTGGCACAAAAACCAAGGAAACAAGGATGGAATTAGCATAGACATAAGGACGCGGAATGTAATGCAAAAGCATTGGAAACTCTTGAAATCCTAGGACAATTTCGGCAGCATAATGGCTGTAAATGATCAAAAAGGATTTTGAGACATTCATCAAAGGAATAGCATAATCACTCAGCATCATAATATCAAGGTTCTGGGTCAAATTGATGACACACGGAAGTAGTAGAACTGTACAGAGACACAAACCCAACAATTCTAAGACACTACGGTTTAGTAACACGTCATCCTAAGAGATAGAGGAGAAGCCTAGTCCTTAACCCTCATAGAAAAGAAGAGGCTGACTCAGAAAGAATGACACGAGGTAAAGGAGTAAAAAGAGCCTTACGTTCCCTTCCACAATCAATTCCCTTATATAACTAAAGCATTTCTAGACTCAACTTCGACCAGTTTGGCTTGGTAATCCTACAATCAGTCAAGCTCTGATACCATCACTGTCGGGACCCCGATCCTAAGTCACACCGATCTAGCATGTAACACATCATATCACTTTGCGGCCTCACGCACGGTATCCCCACAGGTGCCACCTTACCTAGCCCGGGACCGTTTGCGCCTTTTGGCTCACGTATATGATAGTGTCGCTAGTATCCATATGACAGAGAACCCGGCCGACATGACTAGTCGTGAACCCAAAGTGGCACTAACTTATAGGGACATGCATACATGAATCAACCTCGAGCATGTCGGTCAACATCGTATGAATCCAGGCTGTAGCAACTGGGCTAACAGGACTCCGGGAACCCGGGCTGTAGCAGGCTAACAGGACTCCGGATGTCTCCGCATGACATTTCCCTGAAGGTACGGACACAGGAACGAAGTGAATCACATGCCGGCCAGTCTAAGTGTTTCGGAGCAGTAGTGCTGGGCTAACAGGACCCCGGTAAACCGGGCTGTAGCGGACTACCAAGGCTCAATGGAAGCACTAGACTACATTTCCCCATAAGAGAGGCTACCAAGGATAAAAAACTAGATTGTCGGATCCCACACATAGCAATACACGTTACACGTATGCATAACATGCAAGTATGTGTTGTACAACATGACATCACAACATAACTCAAACTCATATAGATAAAGGCCCAAAAGAGCCACATAGCATTCAATACGAACAGGGGTCTCATGACCCATCATTCAGAGCATACAAACAACGGAAGCATTACATGTCTGAGTACAGACAACTACAAAAGAAAAAGGCTGAGAAGCCTAACTATCTACAAGACCCTCCCAAGGGTACAAGATCGTAGCTGGGATACAAGCTACTCGTCGAAGTCACTAGTGTAACCAACTGCAAAACATAAATAAGCAAACGTGAGTAGGAAGGTACTCAACAAGTCTTACATCAGAACTATCTACATATGCAACATTATCAACAAAGGGGGGTGGTGGAGTTTTAACAGCAGCAAGCCAGCTTTGACTAAGTGGCTAACCTATACTACGAGTATCAGAAACTTCTTTGTGGTGAGGAGATGCACACGAGTCCACATATTCACCATATCAAAACTCCACTATGGATCCATTCCCGTCTCCCTACGAGAAGGCCATCCATAGCACACACACACTTATCTTGCGTATTTTAGAGTATCCACTTCAAGTTGTCTATGTACTACATAAGTCCTCCAAGTTTCCATATCTGAGGAAAACGGCTATTCAAATAGATAATGTTAACCCTGCAGGGGTGTACTTCTTCACACACACTCTCGCCATTTATCGCCCTATACACGTCATGTACCTCGGCAACCTTCAAGCGCAAGCCGGGCGAGAGTGTAGGCCACGACCTGACTAAGCACACAAGTCTCTTGTCCAGGTTTATCGCCTATTCGAGTTCCATCCGCAAGGAGTTCCGGCCGAAGTCTCCAGTACGGCCCCAAACGATGTGTGCAGGGTTCCCAAGCCCACCATCCGGGAGCCACTTGGTACACCGTGCCGAGGTGCCTAGTCTGTCCCAAGCCCGTCCCGTCGGACACCACCTGGTAGACAACTAGCACTACCTACAAACGCCAGAAACTAGTTGCAACTCCTGGACAAAGATCAAGTAGGTTAATAAGCCGAGAGGGGCTGGATAACCGAAACCCAATGTGTGGTAGTAACTGGACTTGGATAACATGCACAGAACTCAGTTCTTAGGGACGGTTCCAATGAGATAACCCACCATGTACTCCTACATGACCTCTCATCGCTACCTTTACCAAAACGTGTTCACACACTTAGCCTTTATCGGTAGGACATGTTCACCACTCCGATTCATTCCCGATGAATCAGACCTAACACAACTCTAAGCATAGCTGGCATAAAGAAAACAAGCATGGATGATTAGGCACATCAAGGCTCAAGCAACTCCTACTCATGCTAGTGGGTTTCAACTATTTACTGTGGCAATGACAGGTCATGCAGATGAATGGGTTCAACTACCGTAGCAGAAAAGTAGCAGTTGAATCATTGTTGTCCTAATGCAGTATAAGGAGCAGGAGCGAGTGAGTGGGATTTATCGAAATGCTCAAGGGGGGTTGCTTGCCTGATAGATCAACGAAGGGGCACTGCTCCTTTGACAGGTACTCGGGAACACCTTCCGGAGTGGAACCTATCGAGAAGAAACGGTGCCGGCGATCAATACAGAAACAAATGCAACAATATGATGCATGAACATGACATGTGCAAATGCTAGTGTTTGGGCTAATGCAAGATGCTACCAAGTTGGTTGAAGCCCATTTGAATCAAAGATTGAAATGCAATTCAAAATGAAGCATTTAAAATGCCCATATTGTGTTTTCACTTATACATCATTTATAAGTTGGTTTTTCATGCATGGAACTGGCATAAATGGATTCCTTGCATTTTTCTGATAATTTTTCATATATAAATTATTTCATTCTGAGCTACGGTTGAAATTTTATGAATTTTAGAAGTTTATACCATTTTATGGATTTTCCTAATTTATTTCAATACCAGAAAATGAATAACTATGTCAGCACTACGTCAGCATGACGTAAGCGAGTCAACGGGGCTGACCAGGTCAAACCTGACTAGTGGGTCCCATTGGTCAGTGACCCAGTCAACTAACTAAGTTAGTTAGTCCTAACTAACTAGGCAGGTCCCACTAGTCAGTGACTGAAATAACTAACCTAACTAGTTAATTAGTGCTAACTAGAGTAATTAGTCGGGCGGGGCCTGCAAGTCAGTGAGAGAGAGGGGGAGGTCAAACCGGGCAGTGGGGTCAACCCACGCCGGTCAACGGTCAGTGGTCGCCAGCGTTTAGCCGCCGGCGAGTCCAGACGCGGCGGTGCGCTATGGGATTTGCCTACAGGGAGCCATTTGGCACGCGGAGCGCAGCTACGGGATGCAGACGCTCGTCCGCATCCAACCGTGGTGGTGGTGCGACCGGGGAGTGGTCGGAGTGGCGCCGACGACGACAAGTGTGGCGGCCGGAGTTCGGCCGTCGAGCGAAACGGCATTGTAGGGAACAGCAGGAGCCGCGGGTGGTCGCGGCCGACTCCAGGGAACGTGCTGAGCATGGTGGCGCGCTCGGTTACAGCTCTAGGTGACGGTGGCCACGGTGGCGACACGGCCGGCGGCGAGCAAGCTTTCGGCCTCGACGGAACTAGCGCTAGAGGACGTGCGGGGCAACGGTGTAACACCCCGAGACCGATGTGCCAGGTGTCCTCCATTTATTCGCTGTTGTTGCGTTATCATTGCTTGCGTGTCATGCATTGCATATCATGTCATCACGTGCATTTCATTTGCATACATGTTCGTCTCATGCATCCGAGCATTTTCCCCGTTGTCCGTTTTGCATTCCGGCACTCCTGTGTCCTCCGGTGGTCCTTTCTACGTCTTTACATGTGCGGGTGTTAAACATTTTTGGATTGGACCAAGACTTGTCATGCGGCCTTGGTTTACTACCGGTAGACCGCCTATCAACTTTCGTGCCATTTGGACTTCATTTGATACTCCAACGGTTAACCGAGGGACCGAAAAGGCCTCATGTGTGTTGCAGCCCAACATCCCTCCAATTTGGCCCAAAACCCAGCTAAACCTGTTCCATCATCTAGAGCGTTCGATCACGATCGCGTGGCCGAAAACCGCACCTCATTTGGACTCTCCTAACTCCCTCTACCTATATATATGTGATCCCTCCAAAATTTCCGCAGTTGAAACCCTAAAATCCCCCCCGCACGCCGCCGGACATGTCCGCACCCGCCGGACGAAATCCCGCTGCCGCTCCCTTCCAGTGGCAACGTGCCACGTGTCCCGCACCAGCCGTC
>NC_041388.1:191768045-191816722 GCF_002162155.2 Triticum dicoccoides
GAGCTCGCCGGTCCCGACCACTGCACCCCGCCGCCTCGGGCGCCCCGCGCCGCCGCCGTTTTTCCCGTCGCGCCCTGCCACCCCGCCGTCCCGGAGGAGCTCCACGCCGCCTCGCCGCCGGCGAACTCCGCCTCGCCGTGCCGCCTCCACCCCGCCGTCCCGGAGCTCCGGCAGCTCCACCATCTCCGGCCGCCGTCGTCTTCAACTCCGGTGTACAGGAGATCCACCGCCGCCTCGGGAAGCGTGCTCTGGATCTGTATCTGGATCCATCCTCCTCGGTTGACTTTTATTCCCTAAAACCCTAATTTTTTGGCAAATTTCATCATGCTATAACTCTGCATCCGTAGCTCCGATTTGCGCGTGTAACATATCAGAATGTTCGCCTCAGAGAGTACATCATTTCATCTCATTGCATCATTTTCATTTGAGCTCATCTTGATGCCCGAAATGCTGTTGGAAGAGGGCTATGTGAGTAATTTGGCAGATCTGTTTCAGCAAGTAGCATTTTGTCATTTTTGCCATGATTAATGTGTGCATGCTATGATGTTGAGCTCTACATGAGTTTTGTTATATGCCATGCCATCTTTAAAGAGGTGATTACCATGTATTTTTGTGATATGTGTGGTGACTAGCACAAGCTTTCAAAGTAGCGTAATCAGTAATGCTAATTTCAGGGACTTAGAATTTCACTAAGTCCTTGTCCTAATTTTTTTGTTATGCCATATGTTCATGTTGTTTCCTAGTGATCCGTGCCTCTTTAGGGGATGATCAGTAAGGATGTTTTGTCAATATTGTGGTGCTCTATCCATCCATGTCATTGTTTGCATTTATGGAGCACCCTAGCTTGAGTCAATCAAGCTCTACTTTTGCTATATCGTGAATCCTGGCAGATTGTTGACTTGTTAGCGATTTTGCCGAGGCTGTTGCTATTGTTCCGTGCATGCTATGTTGTTGTTCTTGCCATGTCTAGATTCTATGCTATGTATTCTTGATGGGTGTATGCTTAGTTTGTCATGCCATGCTCTATAGTGAGTGCATCGAGCTCGTAAACATGCCTACTCATTAACTGATTTGCATGCTCCAGTTTTTCACTAAGTCTGTAATCTGATTATGTTTTTGCCATGTTCACATGCTTGCAATTGTATTTTCTGATGGACTTTTGTTAAGTGCTTTGAGTAGCTTCATCCCATGCCTTGCTTTCTCATGTTAAGTTCCTGTAGCATGTAGTTTTCATGCTCTAAAGTGTGCTTCCTGATGATAAATTCCAGACTTGTGTTAATTTCACTAAGTCTGAAACCTGTTATCATTTGCTCTTTTGCCATGCTTGTTTGAACCTGTTAATGAGTGAATTAGCTGTAGCTCAGTGTTCATCTTTTGTAAAGCATCTTGAGTGGATCCCTGCCATGTATTTTGTTGCCATGTTTGAGTGTTGTAGCATATTTATCTTGTTGCATTTATTTGGCTACTTGCTGTTTATCGCAGACCAGTGCCATATTTGTTTTGCTTGCCATTTCCAAACCGTGCATCCGATTCCGGTGATCTTTATATCGTTTTCAACCAAAATCACCTCACCTTTCCAGTGGCACTCTTGGATTTCCATGTTGAGGCCAGGTTTAATCATTCCTTTGCAAATCTTGCATATGCATCGCATACCGCATCCCGCATATCATACCATGTTCATGTGTTGGTTGTTTACTATGTTGTGTGCTTCTTCCGGTGTTGCTTCTTCGGGTTGGTTCCGGTAACGTCGCGTTTGTGAGGACCCGTTCGACTATGTCCGTTCATCTTCTTCATGGACTCGTTCTTCTTCCTTGCGGGATTTCAGGCAAGATGACCATACCCTCGAAATCACTTCTATCTTTGCTTGCTAGATGCTCGCTCTTTTGCTATGCCTATGCTGCGATACCTACCACTTGTTTGTCATGCCTCCCATATTGTTGAACCAAGCCTCTAACCCACCTTGTCCTAGCAAACCGTTGTTTGGCTATGTTACCGCTTTGCTCATCCCCTCTTATAGCGTTGTTAGTTGCAGGTGAAGATTGAAGTTTGTTCCTTGTTGGAACATGGAGATGATGTTCCTTGTTGGAACATGTTTACTTGTTGGGATATCACCATATCTCTTATCTAATTAATGCATCTATATACTTGGTAAAGGGTGGAAGGCTCGGTCTTATGCCTGGTGTTTTGTTCCACTCTTACCGCCCTAGTTTCCGTCATATCGGTGTTATGTTCCTGGATTTTGTGTTCCTTATGCGGTTGGGTTATAATGGGAACCCCTTGACAGTTCGCCTTGAATAAAACTCCTCTAGCAAGGCCCAACATTGGTTTTACCATTTGCCACCTAGCCTTTTTTTCCCTTGGGTTCTGCAGACTCAAGGGTCATCTTTATTTAAACCCCCCGGGCCTGTGCTTCTCTAAGTGTTGGTCCAACTGAGCGATGTCCGGAGCTACCAGGGGCAACTCTGGGCTGGCCCACCCGACGTCTTGCTCATCTGGTGTGCCTTGAGAATGAGATATGCGCAACTCCTATCGGGATTTGTCGGCACATCTGGGTGGCTTTGCTGGTCTTGTTTTACCATTGTCGAAATGTCTTGTAACTGGGATTCCGAGCCTGATCGGTTCTTCCCGCTAGAAGGAATATCCTTCGTTGACCGTGAGAGCTTGTGATGGGCTAAGTTGGGACACCCCTGCAGGGATTTGAACTTTCGAAAGCCGTGCCCGCGGTTATGGGCAGATGGGAATTTGTTAATGTCCGGTTGTAGAAAACCTGAAGTTGACCTTAATTAAAATGCATCAACCGCGTGTGTAACCGTGATGGTCTCTTTCCAGCGGAGTCCGGGAAGTGAACACGGTGTTGGAGTTATGCTTGACGTAGGTTGCTCTAGGATCACTTCTTGATCATAGATTCTCGACCATGCTTTTGCTTTCTCTTCTCGCTCTCATTTGCGTATGTTAGCCACCATATATGCTAGTCACTTGCTGCAGCTGCACCTCATACCTTTACCTTACCTATAAGCTTAAATAGTCTTGATCGCAAGGGTGTGAGATTGCTGAGTCCCCATGACTCATAGATACTTCCAAAACTAGCTTGCTGGTGTCGTTGAACCGTGCAGATGACGCAACCAAGCTCAAGGAGGAGCTCGATGAAGATCTTGTCCTTTGTGTTGTTTCTTTCTAGTTGATCAGTAGTGGAGCCCAGTTGGGGTCGATCGGGGATCTGTGTAGCATTTGGGGTAGTCTTCTTTTATTTTGGTTCCGTAGTCGGACCTTGATTGTATTTGGATGATGTAATGCTTTATTCATGTAATTGTGTGAAGTGGCGATTGTAAGCCAACTATGTATCTTTTTCCCTTATGTATTACATGGGTTGTGTGAAGATTACCTCACTTGCGACATTGCTTTCAATGCGGTTATGCCTCTAAGTTGTGCTTCGACACGTGGGAGATATAGCTGCATCGAGGGCGTTACAAGTTGGTATCAGAGCCTTCCCCGACCTTAGGAGCCCCCTGCTTGATCGAATCGCTGGCGTTATTGAGTCTAGAAATGTTTTGAGTCATTAGGATTATATATATCGGAGAGTAGGACTTCTTTTTACTCCTTAGTCCCTTCGTCGCTCTGGTGAGGCATCCTGACGTAGAGTTTTGACTATTCTCTTCTCAAATTTCACTAAAAAAATTTAGGATCACGCGGGTATCTTGGAATCGTTCCGATCGATTTGTGACGAGAACATTGTTCTTGGTGCCTCTTGTCATTTAGGGGTTATGGCAGTGTCCCGGGGAGTTGAGCTCCGAGGTGTTGTCATCACAATTTTATCATTGCAGTTCTGGAATACCTGAGTTTAGTTTCGCCGACATCGAAAATCTCTTTTATGTAGTTGTTGGTGAGATAACCTCGACGCCACCCAGTACTGGGGCGAGAGTTCGGGAGTATTGCCATAACTCGCATAACAGATGCTTTTCGAAGGTTGAGGTAGAGGATTTCCGAATGTTTCTTGGTTATGTGTTGAAGTATGGATACAGCTGGATGTAGGATTTGCTAGTTTTGGGTGAGATATTATGCTTCCCCTGTATCCCCAACACCTGATTGCATAACCGGAAAATTTCGGAAGTTTATAAGTGGGAATTCAAGTAGCTCTTAGGACATCTTTCCGACAGATGTATGATATGAAATTGGGGTTCAACGTCTAGTGGTCCGCCTATCCACGGTTGGTTTTACAGTGGTCTCGTTGTGTCTTAACGAGTCCTTGGCTATGCCGACTTGGGGACGCTTCATATGTCATGTGCACTGCCTTGTACATGATGGTGATGTACGATCGAGCCCGTGTAGGCCCCACCACGAAAACTTCGGACGAAATCTCTATCATATGTTTGTTCCGGCTTATTCTGCAAGCCAATCCTTTGTTTTGTTTTGAGCTATGGTATTCGAGTTGCTTCAAAGTCAAATGTTGATTCCATTGATGGGGAACGTAGTAATTTCAAAAAATTTCCCCCTTTCCTAGTTGGAATAGGATTCAGGAGGGGGGAAAGAGGAGAGAGAGAAGGAAGGGGGGCGCCGGCCCCCTCTCCTTGTCCTATTCGGACTAGGGGGGCGAGGGGCGCGCGACCCAGCCCTGGCCACCTCTCCGCTCTTCCACTAAGGCCCACTAAGGCCCATATACCTCCCGGGGGGTTCCAGTAACCTCCCGGTACTCCGGTAAAATCCCGATTTCACTCGGAACACTTCCGATATCCAAATATAGGGTTCCAATAAATCAATCTTTATGTCTCGACCATTTCGAGATTCCTCGTCATGTCCGTGATCACATCCGGGACTCCGAATAAACTTCGGTACATCAAAATGCATAAACTCATAATATAACTGTCATCAAAAACCTTAAGCGTGCGGACCCTACGGGTTCGAGAACAATGTAGACATGACCGAGACATGTCTCCGGTCAATAACCAATAGCGGAACCTGGATGCTCATATTGGCTCCTACATATTCTATGAAGATCTTTTATCGGTCAGACCGCATAACAACATACGTTGTTCCCTTTGTCATCGGTATGTTACTTGCCCAAGATTCGATCGTCGGTATCTCAATACCTAGTTCAATCTCGTTATCGGCAAGTCTCTTTACTTGTTTCGTAATGCATCATCTCACAACTAACTCATTTGTTGCAATGCTTGCCAGGCTTATGTGATGTGCATTACCGATAGGGCCTAGTGATACCTCTCCGACAATCGGAGTGACAAATCCTAATCTCGAAATACGCCAACCCAACATGTACCTTTGGAGACACCTGTAGGGCACCTTTTAATCACCCAGTTACGTTGTGAGGTTTGGTAGCACACAAAGTGTTCCTCCGGCAAACAGGAGTTGCATAATCTCATAGTCATAGGAACATGTATAAGTCATGAAGAAAGCAATAGCAACATACTAAACGATCGGGTGCTAAGCTAATGGAATGGGTCATGTCAATCAGATCATTCACCTAATGATGTGATCCCGTTAATTAAATAACAACTCTTTGTCCATAGTTAGGAAACATAACCATCTTTGATTAACGAGCTAGTCTAGTAGAGGCATACTAGTGACACTCTGTTTGTCTATGTATTCACATGTATTACGTTTCCGGTTAATACAATTCTAGCATGAATAAGAAACATTTATCATGATATAAGGAAATAAATAATAACTTTATTATTGCCTCTAGGGAATATTTCCTTTAGTCTCCCACTTGCACTAGAGTCAATAATCTAGATTACACAGTAATGATTCTAACACCCATGGAGCCTTGGTGCTGATCATGTTTTGCTCGTGGAAGAGGCTTAGTCAACGGGTCTGCTACATTCAGATCCGTATGTATCTTGCAAATCTCTATGTCTCCCACCTGGACTAGATCCCAGATGGAATTGAAGCGTCTCTTGATGTGCTTGGTTCTCTTGTGAAATCTGGATTCCTTTGCCAAGGCAATTGCACCAGTATTGTCACAAAAGATTTTCATTGGACCCGATGCACTAGGTATGACACCTAGATCGGATATGAACTCCTTCATCCAGACTCCTTCATTCGCTACTTCCGAAGCAGCTATGTATTCCGCTTCACTCGTAGATCCCGCCACGATGCTTTGTTTAGAACTGCACCAACTGACAGCTCCACCGTTTAATGTAAATACGTATCTGGTTTGCGATTTAGAATCGTCCGGATCAGTGTCAAAGCTCGCATCGACGTAACCACTTACGATTAGCTCTTTGTCACCTCCATTAACGAGAAACATATCCTTAGTCCTTTTCAGGTATTTTAGGATGTTCTTGACCGCTGTCCAGTGATCCACTCCTGGATTACTTTGGTACCTCCCTGCTAGACTTATAGCAAGGCACACATCAGGTCTGGTACACATCATTGCATACATGATAGAGCCTATGGCTGAAGCATAGGGAACATCTTTCATTTTCTCTCTATCTTCTGCAGTGGTCGGGCATTGAGTCTGACTCAACTTCACACCTTGTAACACAGGCAAGAACCCTTTCTTTGCTTGATCCATTTTGAACTTCTTCAAAACTTTGTCAAGGTATGTGCTTTGTGAAAGTCCAATTAAGCGTCTTAATCTATCTCTATAGATCTTAATGCCTAATATGTAAGCAGCTTCACCGAGGTCTTTCATTGAAAAACATTTATTCAAGTATCCCTTTATGCTATCCAGAAATTCTATATCATTTCCAATTAGTAATATGTCATCCACATATAATATCAGAAATGCTACAGAGCTCCCACTCACTTTCTTGTAAATACAGGCTTCTCCAAAAGTCTGTATAAAACCAAATGCTTTGATCACACTATCAAAGCATTTATTCCAACTCCGAGAAGCTTGCACTAGTCCATAAATGGATCGCTGGAGCTTGCACACTTTGTTAGCTCCCTTTGGATCGATTAAACCTTCTGGCTGCATCATATACAACTCTTCCTCTAGAAATCCATTCAGGAATGCAGTTTTGACATCCATCTGCCAAATTTCATAATCATAAAATGCGGCAATTGCTAACATGATTCGGACAGACTTAAGCATCGCTACGGGTGAGAAGGTCTCATCGTAGTCAATCCCTTGAACTTGCCGAAAACCTTTTGCGACAAGTCGAGCTTTGTAGACAGTAATATTACCGTCAGCGTCAGTCTTCTTCTTGAAGATCCATTTATTCTCAATTGCTTGCCGATCATTGGGCAAGTCAACCAAAGTCTATACTTTGTTCTCATACATGGATCCGATCTCAGATTTCATGGCTTCAAGCCATTTTGCGGAATCTGGGCTCACCATCTCTTCTTCATAGTTCGTAGGTTCATCATGATCTAGTAGCATGACTTCCAGAACAGGGTTACCGTACCACTCTGGTGCGGATCTCACTCTGGTTGATCTACGAGGTTCAGTAGTATCTTGTTCTGAAGTTTCATGATCATCATCATTAGCTTCCTCACTAATTGGTGTAGTTGTCACAGAAATAGGTTTCTGTGATGTACTACTTTCCAGTAAGGGAGTAGGTACAGTTACCTCGTCAAGTTCTACTTTCCTCCCACTCACTTCTTTCGAGAGAAACTCCTTCTCCAGAAAGTTTCCGAATTTAGCAACGAAAGTCTTGCCTTCGGATCTGTGATAGAAGGTGTATCCAATAGTTTCCTTTGGATATCCTATGAAGACACATTTCTCTGATTTGGGTTCGAGCTTTGAAGCTTTTTCACATAAGCATCGCAGCCCTAAACTTTCAGAAACGACAACTTTGGTTTCTTGCCAAACCACAGTTCATAAGGCGTCGTCTCAACGGATTTTGATGGTGCCCTATTTAACGTGAATGCGGCCGTCTCTAGAGCGTATCCCCAAAATGATAGCGGTAAATCAGTAAGAGACATCATAGATCGTACCATATCTAGTAAAGTACGATTACGACGTTCGGACACACCATTACGCTGTGGTGTTCCGGGTGGCATCAGTTGCGAAACTATTCCACATTGTTTCAAATGTACACCAAACTCGTAACTCAAATATTCTCCTCCACAATCAGATCGTAGGAATTTTATTTTCTTGTTACGATGATTTTCAACTTCACTCTGAAATTCTTTGAACTTTTCAAACGTTTCAGACTTGTGTTTCATTAAGTAGATATACCCATATCTGCTTAAGTCATCTGTGAAGGTGAGAAAATAATGATATCCGCCACGAGCCTCAACATTCATCGGACCAACATCTGTATGTATGATTTCTAACAAATCTATTGCTCTCTCCATAGTACCGGAGAACAGTGTTTTTGTCATCTTACCCATAAGGCACGGTTCGCAAGTACCAAGTGATTCATAATCAAGTGGTTCCAAAAGCCCATCAGTATGGAGTTTCTTCATGCGCTTTATACCGATATGACCTAAACAGCAATGCCACAAATAAGTTGCACTATCATTATCAACTCTGCATCTTTTGGTTTCAACACTATGAATATGTGTGTCACTACTATCGAGATTTAATAAGAATAGACCACTCTTTAAGGGTGCATGACCATAAAAGATATTACTCATGTAAATAGAACAACCATTATTCTCTGATTTAAATGAATAACCGTCTCGCATCAAACAAGATCCAGATATAATGTTCATGCTTAACGCTGGCACCAAATAACAATTATTTAGGTCTAATATTAATCCCGAAGGTAGATGTAGAGGTAGTGTGCCGACTGCGATCACATCGACTTCGGAACCATTTCCTACGCGCATCGTCACCTCTTCCTTAGCCAATCTTCGCTTAATCCGTAGTCCCTGTTTCGAGTTGCAAATATTAGCAACAGAACTAGTATCAAATACCCAGGTGCTACTGCGAGCATTAGTAAGGTACACATCAATAACATGTATATCACATATACCTTTGTTCACCTTGCCATCCTTCTTATCCGCCAAATACTTGAGGCAGTTCCGCTTCCAGTTACCAGTCTGCTTGCAGTAGAAGCACTCAGTTTCAGGCTTAGGTCCAGGTTTAGGTTTCTTCTCTTGAGCAGCAACTTGCTTGCTGTTCTTTTTGAAGTTCCCCTTCTTCTTCCCTTTGCCCTTTTTCTTGAAACTAGTGGTCTTGTTGACCATCAACACTTGATGCTCCTTTTTGATTTCTACCTCCGCAGCTTTCAGCATTGCGAAGAGCTCGGGGATAGTCTTATTCATCCCTTGCATATTATAGTTCATCATGAAGCTCTTGTAGCTTGGTGGCAGTGATTGGAGAATTCTGTCAATGACGCAATCATCTGGAAGATTAACTCCCAATTGAATCAAGTGATTATTATACCCAGACATTTTGAGTATGTGCTCACTGACAGAACTGTTCTCCTCCATCTTGCGGCTATAGAACTTATTGGAGACTTCATATCTCTCAATCCGGGCATTTGCTTGAAATATTAACTTCAACTCCTGGAACATCTCATATGCTCCATGACGTTCAAAACGTCGTTGAAGTCCTGATTCTAAGCCGTAAAGCATGGCACACTGAACTATCGAGTAGTCATCAGCTTTGCTCTGCCAGACGTTCATAACATCTGGTGTTGCTCCAGCAACAGGCCTAGCACCTAGCGGTGCTTCCAGGATGTAATTCTTCTGTGCAGCAATGTGGATAATCCTCAAGTTACGGACCCAGTCCGTGTAATTGCTACCATCATCTTTCAACTTTGCTTTCTCAAGGAACGCATTAAAATTCAACGGAACAACAACACGGGCCATCTACCTACAATCAAACATGAATATGCAAGATACTATTAGGTACTAAGTTCATGAACAATTTCGGTTCAATTAATCATATTACTTAAAGAACTCCCACTTAGATAGACATCCCTCTAGTCCTCTAAGTGATTACGTGATCCAAATCAACTAAACCATGCCCGATCATCACGTGAGATGGAGTAGTTTCATTGGTGAACATCGCTATGTTGATCATATCTACTATATGATTCACGCTCGACCTTTCGGTCTCCGTGTTTTGAGGCCATATCTATATATGCTTGGCTCGTCAAGTATAACCTGAGTATTCCGCGTGTGCAACTGTTTTGCACCCGTTGTATTTGAACGTAGAGCCTATCACACCCGATCATCTCGTGGTGTCTCAGCACGAAGAACTTTCGCAACGGTGCATACTCAGGGAGAACACTTCTTGATAATTAGTGAGAGATCATCTTATAATGCTACCGTCAATCAAAGCAAGATAAGATGCATAAAAGATAAACATCACATGCATCAATATAAGTGATATGATATGGCCATCATCATCTTGTGCTTGTGATCTCCATCTTCGAAGCACCGTCGTGATCACCATCGTCACCGGCGCAACACCTTGATCTCCATCGCAGCATCGTTGTCGTCTCGCCAATCTTTATGCTTCCACGACTATCGCTACTGCTTAGTGATAAAGTAAAGCATTACAGCGCGATTGCATTGCATACAATAAAGCGACAACCATATGGCTCCTGCCAGTTGCCGATAACTCGGTTACAAAACATGATCATCTCATATAATAAAGTTTAGCATCATGTCTTGACCATATCACATCACAACATGCCCTGCAAAAACAAGTTAGACGTCCTCTACTTTGTTGTTGCATGTTTTACGTGGCTGCTACGGGCTTAAGCAAGAACCAATCATACCTACGCATCAAAACCACAATGATAGTTTGTCAAGTTGGTGCTGTTTTAACCTTCGCAAGGACCGGGCGTAGCCACACTCGGTTCAACTAAAGTTGGAGAAACTGTCACCCGCTAGTCACCTTTGTGCAAAGCACGTCGGGAGAACCGGTCTCGCGTAAGCGTACGCGTAATGTCGGTCCGGGCCGCTTCGTCCAACAATACCGCCGAACCAAAGTATGACATGCTGGTAAGCAGTATGACTTGTATCGCCCACAACTCACTTGTGTTCTACTCGTGCATATAACATCAACATATAAAACCTAGGCTTGGATGCCACTGATGGGGAACGTAGTAATTTCAAAAAATTTCCTACGGACACGCAAGATCATGGTGATGCATAGCAACGAGAGGGGAGAGTGTGATCTATGTACCCTTGTAGATCGATAACGGAAGCGTTAGCACAACGTGGTTGATGTAGTCGTACGTCTTCACGGCCCGACCGATCAAGCACCGAAACTACAGCACCTTTGAGTTCTAGCACACATTCAGCTCGATGACGGTCCCCGGACTCCGATCCAGCAAAGTGTCGGGGAAGAGTTCCGTCAGCACGACGGCGTGGTGTCGATGTCAATGGGGAAAATCCCCTATGGGGATACCTACAACATCCCCATCCCCATCTATTCCCTATCATCCCATCCCCATCCCCGTTTACATGATTGGGGATGAAATTTCCCCATACCCATGCCCCACTGGGGAACGGGGCCCCATTAGGGTCCCCATCCCCATAAACAAATAATCATATACATAATATGACACCCTATAATCAACATAAATAAATGGTGTTGTCCTTGTCCTGCTAATGCCTATCTAGGTCGTACTTACTTCTTGGTCATGGTGGCAGCTGAGGTGAGGACGTGAGATAGGTTTAAGGTTTTTTTAGAGCTTTTTTTGTTTTCGCAAGTTTGTTTGTGAATATTTTAAGGTTGACCTCTATGTCACAGTTACTAACCTGGTCCCCGATGGGTATTGGGTCTGGGGAATAGGATATCACCCCCATCCCCGTTGTACCCTATGGGGAATAAATTAGTTTTGTAAATATCCCCATGGGGATGTTTTTCGCCCATCCCCACCCCCTAATAGATGAAATCCCCATGGGTTTGGCGGGTATGGGGCCCCATTGACATCTCTACATGGTGACGATCTTGATGTTCTACCGCCGCAGGGCTTCGCCTAAGCACCACTACAATATTATCGAGGACTATGGTGGAAGGTGGCACCGCACACGGCTAAGAATATGATCACGTGGATCAACTTGTGTGTCTAGGGGTGCTCCTTGCCTCCGTATATAAAGGATCAAAGGGGGGGGGGTGCGGCCAGCCAGGAGAGGGCGCGCCAGGAGGAGTCCTACTCCCTTCGGGAGTAGGATTCCCCCCTTTCCTAGTTGGAATAGGATTCGGGAGGGGGGAAAGAGGAGAGAGAGAAGGAAGGGGGGCGCCGGCCCCCTCTCCTTGTCCTATTAGGACTAGGGGGGGGAGGGGCGCGCGGCCCAGCCCTGGCCATCTCTCTTCTCTTCCACTAAGGCCCACTAAGGCCCATATACCTCCCGGGGGGTTCCGGTAACCTCCCGGTACTCCGGTAAAATCCCGATTTCACCCGGAACACTTCCGATATCCAAATATAGGCTTCCAATATATCAATCTTTATGTCTCGACCATTTCGAGACTCCTCGTCATGTCTGTGATCACATCCGGGACTCCGAACAAACTTCGGTACATCAAAATGCATAAACTCATAATATAACTGTCATAAAAAACCTTAAGCGTGCGGACCCTACAGGTTCGAGAACAATGTAGACATGACCGAGACATGTCTCCGGTCAATAACCAATAGCGGAACCTGGATGCTCAAATTGGCTCCTACATATTCTACGAAGATCTTTTATCGGTCAGACTGCATAACAACATACGTTGTTCCCTTTGTCATCGGTATGTTACTTGCCCGAGATTCGATCATCGGTATCTCAATACCTAGTTCAATCTCGTTACCGGCAAGTCTCTTTACTCGTTCCGTAATGCATCGTCTCACAACTAACTCATTAGTTGCAATGCTTGCAAGGCTTATGTGATGTGCATTACCGAGAGGGCCCAGAGATACCTCTCCGACAATCGGAGTGACAAATCCTAATCTCGAAATACGCCAACCCAACATGTACCTTTGGAGACACCTGTAGAGCAACTTTATAATCACCCAGTTATGTTGTGACGTTTGGTAGCACACAAAGTGTTCCTCCGGCAAACAGGAGTTGCATAATCTCATAGTCATAGGAACATGTATAAGTCATGAAGAAAGCAATAGCAACATACTAAACGATCGGGTGCTAAGCTAATGGAATGGGTCATGTCAATCAGATCATTCACCTAATGATGTGATCCTGTTAATTAAATAACAACTCTTTGTCCATGGTTAGGAAACATAACCATCTTTGATTAACGAGCTAGTCTAGTAGAGGCATACTAGTGACACTCTGTTGGTCTATGTATTCACACATGTATTATGTTTCCGGTTAATACAATTCTAGCATGAATAATAAACATTTATCATGATATAAGGAAATAAATAATAACTTTATTATTGCCTCTAGGTCATATTTCCTTCATCCATCCCTTGTCTAAGTGGTGTTCTCATATTCCTATGGGAATACTAATCCTTTTGGATAATCGAGACTGTCTTGCCAATCTTTTTCAACCGGCGTGTCTCTCTTCAAGTGGATCTGTTCTTTTTCAACATTTGCAAGATTCAATCTGAGCTTTCTCAATGGTGTTCGTTTCATCCGGCCCAATTTGTCTTTTGTTTTACTCGCCCACCCACCCTTTTTCTTCAATGATTCAGATTTCTTTATCAAGTATCTACCTTACGATTATGGAGTCTCTCCATTCTTTTCCGTTAATGTTCTTACCCGGTGATTCTCATGAAGATTCTAACGGAGCTTCAAGTGTTGTTTTCTTTCGATCTTTTCTTCTCCGGTAGTTTCAATTCAAGCTTTTGGTGTTGATCATATCTTTTCCTCGTTTAAGAAGTTTTATCATACCGGTGCACCTCATAATCATCCACTTCTTGCTATTTAATTGTTCCGGAGTGCTGAAGATATTTCAAAAGATTTGTGTCTCCTTTATCAATCCGTCCAAGATATCTCGAGGTGTTATCTCATTCAAGCCATTTAATTCAACCGGTGCTACCTCCTTTGCAAGTAATCGTTCAACGGTGTATCTTTTCATTGGGCCCTAACCCACATGTCTTTTTCCAGGATCTTACATGACTCTTCTTATTTTCCCGGAGCGATTATCAAATCTTTTTAAGTTTGACATAAGAATGAATTATCATCAGTCAAATGTCTTTCTCCAAGATCAATTTAAATTCTTTTCATCGTTGGTTCAACCTTTCTAATTTTCATCCTGGAGTATCTCAACAATTATTGGTGGTGTTTCTCATCAATATTCTCAACATTTGAAGACCAAAGAAGATTTCCTCTCAATCTTTTCCATTCTCTTCAAGATTCATGGCTCTAGCTTCATGTCATCCTCTCATAATTGTTTTCGATTGCGAGATATTCTTTTCACGCATCCGAAGCAATTCAAGAGTCTTTTCAGTTTGTTTCTCCGGAGCCCATCATCTCAGAAGATTTATTCATTCTCAGCCTTCAACTATTGTTCTCCAAATCTTATCGGTGCATCATTCTAATATTCTCTAATCGGTTCGTGTTCTATTCGTTTCACATGTAACTAAATTCCCTCAAGCATCTTCATTCATTCTCTAATTCTTCCCGGTGTTTCGCTATCTTTTCCTTGATCGTTTTTAATTCTTACGGTGGCTATTCAGGATTTTTCTTCCTTGCTATAATATCTATTTATTCGTTTTCAATCCTAACGGTGGTTCGTGCAAGAGTTCTCGTCATTCGTTATCGTATATATATTCATTTGTTCTTCTCAATCCTACCGGTAACTTGTTGAAGACGTTCTCAAGTTATGCTATATCTATCTTAATCCTTTCTACGAGAATAAGTAGTGTGCCAAATCCGTTGATT
This sequence comes from Triticum dicoccoides, assembly GCF_002162155.2. NCBI lineage: Eukaryota > Viridiplantae > Streptophyta > Magnoliopsida > Poales > Poaceae > Triticum > Triticum dicoccoides. Next base: position 191,782,743 of record NC_041388.1, read on the forward strand.
GTCATCAATTTAATTGGTGAAGGATAAGCATAATGTAATTCTTATTCTTGATTCACCTATATGATTAATTCCTTATTCCGGAGGTCCATCAAATTCCTAATTTCAATTGTTTCATCTTCTCTTTTTCCCGGAGTTCCAACCTTTTTCAATTATTTCACTATGGAGATTCATTTAAATCGGTACAAGGATTCACCTTGTGTTTTCAACTTCTCTTTCCTTCCGTTTGATCATTCTTTTGTTACCGGAGTGATTCATGGAGGTCTACATGATGGTTCATCAAGGATTTAATTCCTTCTCGAAGGGTTCATCAACATTCTTTTCAGAGGAGCTCAAGCATTCTTCATCTCGCTTTCCAAAGTGTGATTCTTTCTTTCTTTCTTATATTTTGAGGTGGTGTTATGTCACTCTTCACAATTTCCCTTCGTGTTTCATGTTTCACATGTTTTTCAAGAGTGAGGTATTTAAATCCATCATTTTCTCTTCGCTCAAGTCATCTTTCCAACCAATCAACCTCTTCTTTGGAGTTATCTTGGGGTATATTTCACCTAAAGCCTTCCCTGAGGATTGTTGCTATCCATGGTGCTTATAATGACCCAAGTTCTTCAATTATCCTCCCGGTGAATAAGTTTCTCATCTCCTTGTTGATATCAATCCAATCTTTGATTTTGTTAGTGGCAGGTTGTCACCTCATAATTTGAGATGTATTCCATAAGACCGTATCAAGCTTATCCTTTTTTTCGTTGTTGGGTTTCCAACAACTCCGCCCGACCCGTCTCCTAAGGAGGCCTTCTCAAGCTCTTTTGTGGCATAAGATGGCATTTTCGTCTCCATTCTTTTATTTCAATTATCTATCTTCTATTCTTTTGTTACGGAGCCTATGTGATCTTGCTATTTTCTCTCATCATCTTGGATCGTGTTCTTTTCATGTTTATCCATTTAACCGGAGTGTTGTGTCCTTTTTCTCAAGCTCTTTCATTTTATCAACTCTTTCATCTCTCTTCAACCGAAGTGCTACCCGAATCAGTTCTTTCTTTTCCTCTTTCTTAACGGGGTGCTTCAACTTTGTTCTTCTCAGTTGCTTTCTTTCTTTTATTTTGCTCAACCTCGCAAGGTTCCTTGGTTTCACTCATTGGTCAGAGAAGCAACTTAGTTTTACCTCTTCTATTTCTCTTCCGTTGTCCCTCCGATGCCATTCTAGATCTCGGGACGAGATCCTCTCGTAGTGGTGGAGTGTTGTAACTCCCCGAGACCGATGTGCCAGGTGTCCTCCAGTTATTCGCTGTTGTTGCATTATCATTGCTTGCGTGTCATGCATTGCATATCATGTCATCATGTGCAGCTCCACGCCGCCTCGCCGCCGGCGAACTCCGCCTCGCCGTGCCGCCTCCACCCCGCCGTCCCGGAGCTCCGGCAGCTCCACCATCTCCGGCCGCCGTCGTCTTCAACTCTGGTGTACAGGAGATCCGCCACCACCTCGGGAAGCGTGCCTTGGATCTGGATATGGATCCATCCTCCTCGGTTGACTTTTATTCCCCGAAACCCTAATTTTTTTGGCAAATTTCATCATGCTATAACTCTGCATCCGTAACTCCGATTTGCACGTGTAACATATCAAAATGTTCGTCTCAGAGAGTACATCATTTCATCTCACTGCATCATTTTCATTTGAGCTCATCTTGATGCCCGAAATGCTGTTGGAAGAAGGCTATGTGAGTAATTTGGCAGATCTGTTTCAGCAAATAGCATTTTGTCATTTTTGGCATGATTAATGTGTGCATGCTATGATGTTGAGCTCTACATGAGTTTTGTTATATGCCATGCCATCTTTACAGAGGTGCTTACCATGTATCTTTGTGATATGTGTGATGACTAGCACAAGCTTGCAAAGTAGCGTAATTGGTAATGCTGATTTCAGGGACTTAGAATTTCACTAAGTCCTTGTCCTGATTTTGTTGTTATGCCATATGTTCATGTTGTTTCCTAGTGATCCATGCCTCTTTTGGGGATGATCAGTAAGGATGTTTTGTCAATATTGTGGTTCTCTATCCATCCATGTCATTGTTTGCATTTATAGAGCACCCTAGCTTGAGTCAATTGAACTCTACTTTTGCTATATCGTGAATCCTGGCAGATTGTTGACTAGTTAGCGATTTTGCCGAGGATGTTGCTATTGATTCGTGCATGCTATGTTGTTGTTCTTGCCATGTCTAGCTTCTATGCCATGTATTTTTGACGGGTGTATGCTTAGTTTGTCATGCCATGCTCTTTAGTGAGTGCATCGAGCTCGTAAACATGCCTACTCGTTAACTTATTTGCATGCTCCAGTTTTTCACTAAGTCTGTAATCTGATTATGTTTTTGCCATGTTCACATGCTTGCAATAGTATTTTCTGATCCCTTTTGGCTCAAGGTCACTACGGGATTTTTGTTAAGTGCTTTGAGAAGAGTCATGCCATGCCTTGATTTGTCATGTAAAGTTTCTGTAGCATGTAGTTTTCATGCTCTAAAGTGTGCTTCCTGATGATAAATTCCAGACTTGTGTTAATTTTACCAAGTCTGAAACCTGTTATCATTTGCCCTTTTGCCATGCTTGTTTGAACCTGTTAATGAGTGAATTAGCCGTAGCTCAGTGTTCATCTTTTGTCAAGCATCTTGAGTGGATACCTTCCATGTATTTTGTTGCCATGTTTGAGTGCTGTAGCATATTTATCTTGTTGCATTTATTTGGCTACTTGCTGTTTATCGCAGACCGGTGCCATATTTGTTTTGCTTGCCATTTCCAAACCGTGCATCCGATTCCGGTGATCTTTATATCATTTTCAACCGAAATAACCTCACCTTTCTAGTGGCACTCTTGGATTTCCAAATTGAGGCCAGGTTCAATCATTCCTTTGCAAATCTTGCATATGCATCGCATACCGCATCCCGCATATCATACCATGTTCATGTGTTGGTTGTTCACTATGTTGTGTGCTTCCTTCCGGTGTTGCTTCTTCGGGTTGGTTCCCATAACGTCGCGTTTGTGAGGACCCGTTCGACTACGTCCGTTTATCTTCTTCATGGACTCGTTCTTCTTCCTTGCGGGATTTCAGGCAAGATGACCATACCCTCGAAATCACTTCTATCTTTGCTTGCTAGATGCCCGCTCTTTTGCTATTCCTATGCTGCGATACCTACCACTTTTTTATCATGCCTCCCATATTGTTGAACCAAGCCTCTAACCCACCTTGTCCTAGCAAACCGTTGTTTGGCTATGTTACCGCTTTGCTCAGCCCCTCTTATAGTGTTGTTAGTTGCAGGTGAAGATTGAAGTTTGTTCCTTGTTGGAACATGGAGATGATGTTCCTTGTTGGAACATGTTTACTTGTTGGGATATCACCATATATCTTATCTAATTAATGCATCTATATACTTGGTAAAGGGTGGAAGGCTCGGCCTTATGCCTGGTGTTTTGTTCCACTCTTGCCGCCCTAGTTTCTGTCATATCGGTGTTATGTTCCCGGATTTTGCGTTCCTTACGCGGTTGGGTAATAATGGGAACCCCTTGATAGTTCGCCTTGAATAAAACTCCTCCAGCAAGGCCCAACATTGGTTTTACCATTTGCCACCTAGCCTTTTTCCCTTGGGTTCTGCAGACTCAAGGGTCATCTTTATTTAAACCCCCCCGGTGCCAGTGCTTCTCTAAGTGTTGGTCCAACTGAGTGATGTCTGGAGCTACCAGGGGCAACTCTGGGCTGGCCCACCCGACGTCTTGCTCATCCGGTGTGCCCTGAGAACGAGATATGTGCAGCTCCTATCGGGATTTGTCGGCACATCTGGGTGGCTTTGCTGGTCTTGTTTTACCATTGTCGAAATGTCTTGTAACTGGGATTCCGAGCCTGATCGGGTCTTCCCGCTAGAAGGAATATCCTTCGTTGACCGTGAGAGCTTGTGATGGGCTAAGTTGGGACACCCCTGTAGGGATTTGAACTTTCAAAAGCCGTGCCCGCGGTTATGGGCAGATAGGAATTTGTTAATGTCTGGTTGTAGAAAACCTAAAGTTGACCTTAATTAAAATGCATCAACCGCGTGTGTAACCGTGATGGTCTCTTTCCGGCGGAGTCCAGGAAGTGAACTCGGTGTTGGAGTTATGCTTGACGTAGGTTGTTCTAGGATCACTTCTTGATCATAGATTCTCGACCGTGCTTTTGCTTTCTCTTCTCCCTCTCATTTGCGTATGTTAGCCACCATATATGCTAGTCACTTGCTGCAGCTCCACCTCATACCTTTACCTTACCTATAAGCTTAAATAGTCTTGATCGCAAGGGTGTGAGATTGCTGAGTCCCCATGACTCATAGATACTTCCAAAACTAGCTTGCAGGTGCCGTTGAACCGTGCAGATGACGCAACCAAGCTCAAGGAGGAGCTCGATGAAGATCTTGTCCTTTGTGTTGTTTCTTTCTAGTTGATCAGTAGTGGAGCCCAGTTGGGGTCGATCGGGGATCTGTGTAGCATTTGGGGTAGTCTTCTTTTATTTTGGTTCCGTAGTCGGACCTTGATTGTATTTGGATGATGTAATGCTTTATTCATGTAATTGTGTGAAGTGGCGATTGTAAGCCAACTATGTATCTTTTTCCCTTATGTATTACATGGGTTGTGTGAAGATTACCTCACTTGCGACATTACTTTCAATGCGGTTATGCCTCTAAGTCGTGCTTTGACACGTGGGAGATATAGCGGCATCGAGGGCGTTACAAACGGGAAAAGAGGCAAACGTCAAAGGAGTTCATAGAATAGTCAACGGTGGTCTTGGCGAGCTCGGGGAGGGGCTGACGATGATGGGTGGTCGCTGGCGATCTCGGGGCAGAGGCGGCGAGGATGGCGGTGCAGAGGGTGATGCAGAGGGTTCGGCATCGCGGGAGTTGACGGAGAGGCGCGGGGAATGGAGGCGGAGCTCCTGGGCATGTCCAGGGGGCGAGGGGGAGGCAGTGGCCGCGGTGGTGCTTGTCGGCGGTGACTGCAGCGCTTCGGCCGTCGGGGGAGAGGGTGAAAGAGGAGAGGATGAGGGCGAGGGAGAGTGAGAGAGGCCTGGGGGTGCATGGCGACGCTGCAGGGGTCGCGGGGCAAGCAGGGAGGCAGGAGGTGGCCGGGCGCGTGGCCGCGTGCGGCGAGCGCGTGCTCGGCGTCCTCCTGGCGCAGTGGAGACGACGACTGGCAGGGCCAGCTGGGCCGCACAGTGCCAGGCCTAAGGTAAGTGGCCCAGGTAAGTTTTCCCTTTTTTGTTTTCTTTTCTATTTCTGATATTTGTTTTTGACTTAAAATAAATACTAGCACAATTAAAAAAATGTTGGGATTCCTTCTGACCACTAGTTATAATATACCAGAGCCCCTCACCAATTTCCAACATTTTTGGAGCCTTTAAATTATTTGTATTATTTAAACAGCTCCAATTCAAATACATATGGGTTCACTCAAAAATCCAAAATGTTTAGCAAAAATGTGTATCACCTCTGGTTGTTGTTTGCAACATTTTCCATAGACCATGAACATTTTTGAAGAGCATTTTGGGTTCATTGAAATTCCATTTTTAAATTTCAATCTATTTGAATTTGGTTTGGTGCTAGGGTTTGAAACATTCCCCATTTCAATTTCAATTGAAACTTAAACATGATGCACAAGGCAAGCCTAGATCATACCAGAACTAGGGGTGTGACACCCCCTGTATGTAGAAATCGTCAGGTTCATGACGCCCTATGCCAAATAATTATTAGGTTCAAGTGTTATTATGGCAAAAGTTAAAACCAATGTTGGGCCTTGCTGGAAGAGTTTTATTCAAAGCAAACTGTTAAGAGGGGCCCATAAACCCTCATCGTGTTAGGGACACAAAATCAAGGAACATAACACCGGTATGACTGAAACTAGGGCGGCAAGAGTGGAACAAAACACCAGGCATAAGGCCGAGCCTTCCACCCTTTACCAAGTATGTATGTGCATTAATTAAATAAGAGACATAGTGATATCCCATGATATCCATGAAATCCATGTCCCAACATGGAACAACCTGCAACTGCAACTAGCAACGCTATAAGAGGGGCTGAGAAAAGCGGTAACATAGCCAAACAATGGTTTGCTAGGAAGGGTGAAAATGTTAGAGGCTATCATGGCAATTTGGGAGGCTTGATAAACAAGTGATAGGTAGAACGACATAGCGATAGCATCGAGACTACCAGCATATAAATGATAGTAGTGAGATCCAAGGTGACAGTCCTCTTGCCTGAAATCCCGCTAGGAAGAAGAACGAGTCCATGAAGAAGACGAGGAACATAGTCGAACGGATCCTCACACTCGCAATGAAACCGGACTATCGAGAAGAAGCACAACCGGAAAGAAGCAAACAACATAGTAAACACACAACACATAAACATGGCATGACGCTCTTCCAAGTATGATGCATGACAAGATTAAATGGCATGGCATGGCAAAGTGCAACAAACTATACTACAATTTAAGTGGAGCTCAACATGGAACGGGTTTCATATTGACGAAACCCAACAATGATTATTTAGTTCGCTCTCGTTTATATACACTACAATATTAAATGTTGTTAAACATGGAAAGAGGTGAAGAATAATAAAACTGCCTATCTAGGCAAGTTTAAATTAGGCTAGAACAACAAACAACAAATCCGGAAAATCCCCATATGCATATTTTGAATTTGGTATTGTTCTGCCCTAAACCATATTTTAGAGTTGTTAAACATGCAAAGTAAGTGCATCATGTTAATCTATGCATTTTCAAGACAAGTTACATATGTAATTTATTTAATTTGGAGGTACGGTTAATTAGTTATGAAATAAATCATTGTAACATGCTATTCATGCAAAAATAATGCAAACAACAATTTTAAACACTTTAAACATGGTTGAAAGTTGCAAATTATTAATGTACATGAAATTCTAAGCATTTTACATATATAGTTTGTTTAATTTGGATGCAAGCATATTTAGTTATTAACAATACAAAAGAGTGGCATTTATGTAAATATGCAATGCACTTGAAAAATACTAAAACCCAGAGAACGGAAAAAACATATGTGGGCTGAATTGCAACACAGTGCAGCGGCCCAGGAGGAGATTTGGCCCGGCGGTGACAGTGTGCAAAAGAAATGGGAAACAGGGCAAAAAACTGGGGCACCTGGGAATCGAACCCAGCACCTCATGATGTTGTTTCGCTAGGATGACCAGTAGAGCTTGCTGGGTGCTAGTGTTTAAAGTGGGGATCATCTTTAGATCAATCAGAGCCAAGAGTTGTTCCACTGGAGAGACAAAAATTGCAGAAAAGAATGCAGTTACGGGGATATGATCCCTGGTCTCCCTGGTGAAGGGAGGCGAAGCTAGCCACTGGGCTAGTTGCCTGGCTTCGAACGAGGAAGGGAACTTATGCCATAAGAAGGTAACAGGAGTGCAGCGCATGGATCACCATGGCCACGAAGAGGAGCTTGAAGTCGACGTGCTGGAGCATTCTGGCAACTCCAGGCGATGCAGAGCACCAGCGGGGTCAAGAAAACTGGCGAGGGAAGAGGTGGTGGGACGCGCGTGTGCTGTGCGCGTATGTGCAGGAGGCGCATGGGTGTGAGGAGCTCGAGCACCTCATCAATGGCGTACATGATTCAGCCAGCATATGCAATCGGGGCAAGGCGAGGCCCTTGCGCGTGCAATCGCGTGCGTGGGCGAGCTCGAGCGTGCAAGCAGGGGTACAACAGAGGTTGCAAAGATTTCTGGTGATCAAGGCCTCGGATGCGACGGGAAATGACAGACATGCATGGATGAATTCAAGACGGAAAAAGGGCTGGGACAAGCGGTGGCTCACCGTGGGTTGGATGGTGTAGTCGATCGTGCTCGGGGACGAACGGAGGCGACGAGGGAAGGCGCTGACCAGCGTTGTCCCTGAAGTAGCAGGAAGTAGGGGAGCAAGAGAACGACAGGGAGGTAGCTGGACTTGGCGATCCTTGGGCATGGCTCGATGTCAGAATGGATCCGAGGAAGCATGGCGGTGTTCGGTGACGCAAAAGGGAGGCCGGCGAAGGACTAGGCCGGCGACGAGCTCGTGGCCGCAGTGGTCATGACTCCAGGGCGCGGAAGCAGGTGCTTGGGTGTCTCCTTACCTGTGTCGGCGGCGCAGAGTGGAAAGGAGGGGGGAGGAGGAACCCTAAGGAGGCTGTGGGAGTTATAGGAGGGGACACGTCTCGGCTGTCTGCCTCGGTGGCCATGTGTGTGCTCTCTCCTGAGAGTTACTGTGAGAGAGAGATCGAGGTAGAAGAAAAAGGGAGCTGCCTGGGATAATGACAAATGGGGCCGAGCAGGTGCACCATGGGTAATATTTAAAAGAGAGAGAGAGAGAGAGAGAGAGAGAGAGAGAGAGAGAGAGAGAGAGAGAGAGAGAGATGGGCCTCTAGGTGAGCTTGGGAGGGAAAAGGCCCAGGTGGGATTCGGCTAAGGGAGCCCTTCCTTTGTTTTCTTTCTTTCTAATCTCTGTTTTTATTTTACAAACAGTTTAAAAGAAAGAAAAGAAAGGGGGGCTAGGAAAAGAATTTGGTAGAGACAACAATATCCTGATGCTTACGGAATTATGAGATATTTGTATAAATTGCTTTGGGCATTTTTAAAGATAGAAAATAAATCAAGTTTGAATTTAATTCAAACTTGCTTCATTTTTGAACCTAACCAAAACAACTCCAAAATGGATGAAATTTGACATAGTGGTCAAATACATGGTGTAATATTTCTAGAAAAATATTTGACATTTATGGAGGTAGAAAAAATATCACTTGCAAAAATGAAAGAAAGAAGAAGGAAGGAGGAGTTGATGGTGCATTGATAGGTTGAGAGAGGAAACAAGTTGTGGAATATCAACACACACATAGAGCAATTAAAATGATAATATGAAACTTAGAATGCACATGGTGAGCATGATGAAATGCAAAATGACAAGGGCACAATGCAACATAACAAGTGAGATGAGCATGGTGCGAGAAGCAAAGATATGACATGGTACTCAATAGGATCATGGAATAAACATACAGGAATGAAATATGCAAAAACAATTATGCCAATGCAACAAACATAATAAACACACGACAACAACTAAAAGAAAAGGAAGGCATCTAGAGCATCGGTGTCGGGGCGTTACATATAATGTGTAAGGTAAGTAGATGTAATTCAACAAAATTAGAAGAAATACAAGCTAGACATCATACATAACATGCAACCACATATAATAGTGCCAAGTTAGAGGGAGCACCTGTGATGGTGGACGAGAGGAGACATGCTCATCATCAACACAACTACGTTCAGTGTCTATGCATGTGTTGTGTTGCAAATCTTATTGGGGGGATGGCGGAGTAGAATCTGTAGAGGCCCTCCATTTTAGTTGTTTGGAAGGAGCACCTTTATCCACTGCCTTGCTAATTTCCTTCTGCTTTATTGATTTCTCATTGTCATGTAAAACCGACAAGAAAAAGCAATAAAATTCACTCTTTGGAACTCATTCATGCATGATACTGACAATCACTACCTTCATGTAAGGTAAACACATGATACGAGGATGGAATATGTACAAAAAACAGGATGACATGGCATATTCACAACTATTTGTGTAAACTAAGTAGAAGTAATTTAATGAAATTACAAGCAATACAAGCTAGACACCGTATGCAACATGCAAGACAATATCACACTCCCAAGCTAGAGAAAGCCCTTGGGATGCCGGTTTCGCCGGAAGAGCGCCATGAGTCCCTACCTTAATTTTTCTTTCCTCTTACTTAATTTTATTGCCTTGTCAAGTCAAACCCACAAGAAAAATGAATAAAAATTCGCTTTTCAGAAATCATTGATGCATGATGCTGATGAGCACTACTTTAATGGAAGGCGACCGCATGATAGGACGATTGAATGTGTAAGAAAAAAGGACAACATTACGTATTCACAGCTATGATTTGTAAACTAAGCAAAAGATATTTCAACAAATTAGAAGCCACGAAAGCTAGACACCATATGAAAGATGCAATGAATGTTGATATGTCTCTGACGTATCTATAATTTATGAAGTATTCATGCCATGTTTATAACAATTTTATATGGTTTTGGTATGATTTGATTAGAACTAACCCGGACTGACGCTGTTTTCAGCATAACTACCATGGTGTCGTTTTTTGCAGAAATAAAAGTTCTCGGAATAGACTATAAATTTATGCAGAACATTTTTGGAAAATATAAAAAATACTGGAGCAAAAAGATACCAAAGAGGAGCCCCGGGGAAAGCACAAGGGTGGGGGTGCCCCCACCCCCCTTGGGCGGACCCCCTATCTTGTCGTCGCCTCGTGGGTCCCCTTGACTTGTCCACGACGCCAAACACTCCTATAAATTGAGGAAACTCCAGAACGAAACCTAGATTGGGAGTTCCACCACCGTAAGACTCTGTAGCCACGAAAAACCAATCTAGACCCTCTCTGGCACCCTGCCGGAGGGGGCCATCATCACCGAAAGCCATGGAGGAGGATCCCGGAGGGGGCATTGCCATGGAGGCCAAGGACCAGAAGGGAGAACCTCTCCTCGTGTAGGGGGGAGGCCTTGGAGGAGGAAGCACAAGGGGGATAACCTCTCCCCTATCTGCGGTGGCACCGGAGTACCATAGGGGGAACCATCCCCGTGGTGATCGTCTTCATCAACATCACCATCTTCATCACCATCCTCGTGTCTTTTACGCGGTCCACTCTCCCGCACCCCGCTGTAATCCCTACTTGAACATGGTGCTTTATGCCACATATTATGATGCAATGATGTGTTTCCATCCTATGATGTTTTGAGTAGATTTCTTTTGTCTTTTGGGTTAATTGATGATCTAGATTGATTTGAGTTGTATGTTTTATTTTGGTGATGTCCTATGGTGCCTTCCATGCCGTGCACACATGGAAGATTCCTGCTGTAGGGTGTTGCAATACGTTCATGATTCGCTTATAGTGGGTTGCTTGAGTGACAAAAGCATAAACCCAAGAAAGGGGGTTGTTGCGTATGGGATAAAGGGGACTTGATACTTTAATGCTATGGTTGGGTTTTACCTTAATGATCTTTAGTAGTTGCGGATGCTTGCTAGATTTCCAATCATAAGTGCATATGATGCAAGAAGAGAAAGTATGTTAGCTTATGCCTCTCCCTCATATGAACTTGCAATAATGATTACCAATCTTGTTAACAATTGCCTAGGACAATTCTGCACATCAACCCATCATTATTCCACACTCGCTATTTATAATATATAGTAATATATTCTAACTTTATATTAACAACACCTATTTTTATATTTTAGTTCTCTGATATAATGCAAAATTATCCTCTTCATACACACAACGTAGTTTTATTTCTCGTTTCTAGATGGAACCAAAGTTCGATGTACATAGAGTCATATCAGTAGCAGATAGGACTTGAGAGAATATTGATCTTACCTTTAGCTCCTTGGGTTCGACACTCCATACTTATCACTTGCACCTTTGGAAATTGCTATGATGATTCCTTGCACTTGGGGATTATCAAATGCCACTCTACCAAGTTAAAACCGCCTCGTCATAAGTGCCATTTCAACAAATTAGAAGCACTACAAGCTAGAAAAGAATGCGAGATGTAACCTATATCACACTCCCAAGTTAAACATGTCTTATGATAAGTGATTATTGCAGGTTACACAACAGTAGTACTTTGATGTAAGAACATGGTGTGATAGAAAGATATTCTATGTTCTAGAAATAGGAACACATGTCTTATTAACAACTATAATGTGTGCAGTAAGCAGATGGAATTCAACAAAAGTAGAAGCAATACAAGCTAGACATCATACATAACATGCAACCACATATAACAGTGCCAAGTTAGTGGGAGCACCTGTGATGGTGGACTAGGGGAGATGTGCTCATCGTCAACACAGCTACGTTGAGTGTCTATGCATGTGTTGCCTTGCAAATCTTCTTGGGGGGAGGGCGGAGTAGAATCTGTAGATGCCCTCCATTTCAGTTGTTTGGAAGGAGCACCTTTATCCACTGCCTTGCTTATTTCCTTCAGCTTTATTGATTTTGCATTGTCAAGTAATACTGACAAGAAAAAACAATAAAATTCACTCTTTAGAACTCATTCATGCATGATACCGACAATCACTAATTTGATGTAAGGCAAACACATGATACGAGGATGGAATATGTATGAAAAACATGATGCCATGGCATATTCACAACTATTTGTGTAAACTAAGCAGAAGCCATTTCAACAAATTAGAAGTAATGCACTCTAGACACCACATGAAAGATGTAACCAATATGACTCTGCCATGTTAAAAGCGTCCCATCATAAATGGCGTTTCAAAAAATTAGAAGAAGTGCATGCTATAAATCATATGAAAGATGCAAGCAATATCACTCTGCATATACTAAAGGTGTCTCGTCATAATTCATTGACACGGGATAAAAAACAATAGTTTTATGTAAGGACATGCTTAATAGACAGATGTACTATGTACCAAAAACAGGAAGGCATGTCACATTAATAGGTATAATGTATAAACTAAGCAGAATAACACATGCAATTTAACCAGATTGAAAGAATTACAATCTAGACACTATATGCAACATGCAACCACATATCACGCTGCCAAGTTAGAGCAAGCACCTGCGATGGTGGTGTAGGGGAAATGCGGTCATCAACTACAGAGCTACGTTGACTATCTTCATCTATCATTTCTATTTCTTGATAATCATGTGGGGAGGCTGACACTACATTCTTTAAAAGAGGATATTTTCTTATAGCAGTCCATGAGCCTGACTATCTCATCATAAGTGATTCATGAGGGATACACAAGAACATTAGTTTGATGTAAGAACATGGTTAATAGACAGATGTAGTAGTATGTTCCCAAAAAAGGAAGGCATGTCATATTCAAATGTATAATGTGTAAACTAAGAAGATGCAATTTAACCAAATTGGAGGCAATACAAGCTAGACACATGGCTGGAGTGGTGAGCATGATCATCAAGGACCTGAGAGCCTGGTGGGAGGCGGATTGCTTCACCACCACCGTGGCTGGTAGGTGATGCCTGTCTGTGCTGGGCTTGTCACTAGCTCAGCCAATGCCCTGACTAGCTATTTGGCTTCTGGTGCACCCGGGATGGTGGTTCATGAAAAAAAAAATCTTTCCTTATCTTAATAAATGCAAACTTCAGCCTTTCCAATACAAGCTAGACATCATATGCAACATGCAACCACATATGACACCGCGAAGTTAAAGCAAGCACATGGGATGGTGGTTCATGGCGAGCGAGATCATCTACTCCAGAGCTACGTTTACCGTCTCCATCAGCTGGTACTGCACCCTTTATAGTGCCGAAATGTGTCTTCCTAAGAACGAAGAAAGCTAGAGCGACTTCTCTCTTTTATTTCAATGCTTCTATCAACCGTTTGGCGAAGGCTGAAATACCCATGCATAAAAAACAATAGTGAGAGTATGGGTGAAGTGTGTGCAGAACTAGTGCACTGTAAATGTAGCAGATAGTAGGTGGCTGAAAAATAAATGACAGGAGACATATGATAGCTCTAAAACATTGCATTGCAAACAAAATTAGACTCTACTCCATATGATTTTGTAATATGTGAGCACATGGACAATAAAAAAGGGGACACATGGAGGCACGTAATTGGTAACTAGAACAACCATGGTTTTAGTAATACTTGTGTTTCCGATTTGTAACATGACATCACTTGTTCCAGAATGACTTGGTTGATTGTTAATGTGTGCGCCTTCGCAAATCTGACAGAAAAATTACCACAACATGTTGGTACCATGTCATGACACCATGACAAGTTTCATGATTTTCAGGCGTGTTTTGGATTTACAGGAATTAAAAACCCAAGTTTCTCAATCTTTCCGGCCGAGCCACGACGCCCAGATGTTTGAATGTCATTACCATTCTTCATGGGACCTAGTTATTCACCCAACGACACACATGTGATTTTTCAACCAATTTTGGTGCTCTTGCGCATGTGATTGTAGTTCAAATTTAAATTATGCACATTTAATGCCCAGAAACTCAATTAATGTATAAAAAAGGCCAAACGAACCCGGAATAATTCCAAAATTTAGCACGATACTTATATTTGGTCTAATCTGCCTGTGTAAAAAAATTAAGGCGGAGAGGGCAGTGTACGTATGTCATTTTGCACACGGAGGTGACACGTTCCCTCTCGGAACCACGAGCCTTCTTGAGGGAAGCTCCGGTTTGCAAGAAGTTTACACCAAAGCTTGTCCCAATTCGGCCAAAAAATTTACCACAGCATGTTGGTGCCATGTCATGACACCATCCCAAGTTTCATGATTTTCACACGTGTTTTGGATTTACAGGAATTAAAAAATCAAGTTTCTCAATCTTTCCGGCCGAGCCACGACACCCAGATGTTTGAATTTCATTCCCATTTTTTGCACGGGACCTATAAATTCACCCAAAGACACACATGTGATTTTTTTAACAAACTTTGGTGCACTGGAGCATGTGCTTGTAGTTCAAATTTGAATTATGCACATTAAATGCCCAGAAACTCAATTAATGCATTAAAATGCCAAACGAACCCTCAATAATTCCTCATTTCAACATGATACTCATGTACTAGTTGCATGTTCACTGTACGCAAATGTTCTAGCAATTCAAACACCATCCTTTCCCTCTGTAACACCATTTTGCCTTTCAAAACATAATGAAAAAATCAGGTATACCACAAAACAGTTTACTAGAAAGAATCATCTGGGATCCAATATAAAATATCTTGGCGCACCATCTTGTCTGGCTTACGCAAGAAGCTTCGTCGTCTACAGTCCACCGCCCCTGCTTGAACCACACTTGCGCGCCAGTTTCTCACGGTACCGAGCGAATTTTTTTGCCACTGCAGAAATATCTATCTCCCCGCCCCCACGAAAAGCCACATTTCCACTATTCCTCCTTGCTTTCCAATTTCAAACCTTGACCGCTGCTTACTGGCAACTCAGCCTCCTCACCGGTGACCCTTCTTCTTGCAGCGCCGTCTCCTCGCCGGCTACCCTTCGTCTTGCAGCGCCGCCTCCTCGCCGGCGACCCTTCTTCTTGCAGCGCCGCCTCTTCACCGGCAACCATTCTTCTTGCTACGCGGCGTCCTCGCCGCCGACCCTTGTTCTTGCTGCGCGGCCTCATCAATATGGTCAGGTAATCCACACCCCACCTACACCATCCTCCTCCTTTCCCATCCCACATGCCCCGACCGACGGCCCCACACCTTCTGCCGAAATCATTGTCCCCCTCCTCCAATTAAGCACCACCCACAACCATTTTGGACGCAATATAACGTGGACCTCAGTAGCATGCGGCCGCACGCGCACACAAGGTCATTATGGCTGCCATGCGTGTCGACCGCCAGATCTTGGAGGAGTGTCTTCGAGGCCACCATCGACACCACCACACGGTTGTCTACTTTAAAATACAGTTCGTGCTATTTTCTTGAGGCAACCGCCTGTGCCTTCTAGTGATTTGTTTTCTGTAATGTTAATATGCAATCTGATGTTCAATTAACAGTTTGGTCCTCTAAAATGTAATGTTAAGTTAACACTTTGGCCCAACAATTGCAACATTTCGTAGTACTATTCTCAAGCATTCTTTGTTTTGTTAACTGTCTTATCTTCTAGTACATGTTTCTATTCTGCATTATCATGGTCAGTTAACTATTTTGGTTCATTTGGTCTGTCGTCCGTTTAACCGTTTGCTTTACTTCAGCAATTTGATTTTCATCTGCTGTGGGTACAATTTTGTATTTTATGCATGTGACACCAACCAAATTTGGTTGTACTCAATACATATTCTACTGATTGTATGGCAACTCTCAATTAACCTGATCAAGAACTTCCTTATGTCTGCTGCAGGGAAACGATGGGAAACACTACGGTTTACCATCGAGGTTTGTTCAAGCATGGTCCTTTGGCTAATATCACATTATTGTGTAGTTGCATGAATCATTCTAATATTTAGGTTTCTTACAATTTGGCCTTGCACATGACGGTCCTGCTGTCAGAGGCTTAGACCCACTGTTCAACCCATTGTGCATATGGGGAAATGAGATGTCCATGAATATTAGTCAAGTCAAGAAACTCAAAAATATTGTTAGGATGAAGAAACTTGCGACGAATAATAGTAAGATCTTTGTTTGCACAATGAAGAAGACATCAGTCAACTATAGGATGGTACTAACTCTTTTACCTTGTTTTTACCACTGGCGCCATTTCAAAATTTATAACAGCGATTTATGCATATCTTTATTTTCAGTACTTTTCAAAGCAGTTCACCGATGATTACCTCTCAAACCACATGCATGGTCAAGAGGCGAGGAAGGTATTCATTCAACACCCACGGTACAATATTGTAGTCTTGCTGAAGAGGAAGAAGGTTGGGTGGGCAATTATCCATAGCCCCTGGCCTAAAGTTGCAAGGACATTCAACATCATGGAAGGCTCAATATTTTCCTTCCGCTTCTGCAGTTTCCCAGATGAGATTCATTTGTCTATTTACCGTGTATGATGCTACTTTCCAAAGGTTTTTGATGTTGCATGTGAAACTTGGTGCTGTTGTGTAATGGCGTAACTGAGTGCCGAGCTATCTGATGTAATTAGATTCTGAAATCCTGCTTGCTGTTATACGGATATGATATATATGGTGTGTTTTATAAGAAATATCAATTTGATTAGTACATGGATTATCAATAATAGGCTAATTACCCTACTTATCGGGGTTTTCTATTGCAGACGGTTACTCAGACAACACCGTGGGCGATGAAGTCAAACAACCCGCACGGTTTCTAGAAAGTAGGCGTGTTCGATCAACTAACAATCACACATGGCTTCCGGCAGCGATCTGTCTGCGTTAGGCTACCTTGCACAAACGTTTCCACACAAAGAACTGTGTGTGATATACATACGAACGGAAATGATTTTCTGGGATTCACCATGTGGGATGTACATAAGAATGGAAATAATTGGGTTTCGATGCCCCGCCAGATCGCACACGAGCTCATTTTGTGTGCCAGGAGGGCCTACCTGTAACGCCCCGTATGTAATTTACCATATTTGTACTCCAACTCTTGCCATTTTCGGCTCTAAGTTATGATATTCCCCGTGGTTGGGTTTTGTCTTTGTTTTGCATTTTGTTCATGTCATGCATTTCATATCATGTCATCATGTGCATCGCATTTGCATACGTGTTCGTCTCATGCATCCGAGCATTTTCCCCGTTGCCCGTTTTGCGATCTGACACTCCTATGTCCTCCGGCGCTCCCTTTTGCCTCATTTCGTGTGCGGGTGTTAAACTTTGTCGGAATGGCCCGAGATTTTCTTAGCGGCTTTGGTACACCACCGGTTGACCGCCTATCAAGTTTCGTGCCATTTGGAGTTCGTTTGATACCCCAACGGTTAACCGAGGAACCGTAAAGGCCTCGTGTGTGTTGCAGCCCAAGACCCCTCCAAAGTGGACCAAAACCCATCCAAACCCCCTCCATCCTCTCGGTCGTTCGATCACGATCGCGTGGCCGAAAACCGCACTCCATTTGGACTCTCCTAGCTCCCTCTACCTATATAAAGGCCCCCCCTCCGAAATTCGGGCGAAACCCAAGTCTAGCTCCTCCCGCCACCACCGGACGCATCCGCCAGCGTCGGACACGTCCGCCGCCGCCTCCCTTGCCCAATCCGGGCCTGCCATGTGGCGCCACCGCGCCATCCCCGCCGTTGGCCCGCCGTGGCCCAGGTCAGCCCCCCGACCCGCATTGCCGCCCTCCCGCGCCCGCGGTCGCCCGCACGCCTCCTCTGCCTGCCCGTGCCGTTGTCGGCCTCCACCGCTGCCCCTACCTCGCTGGCGCGCCACTGCGTCGCCGGTCGACTCCGCCGCCGCCGTTCGCCGCTCCTCCGGCCGCCGAGCTCTGCGCCACCGCATGGGAGGCCGCTCCCATCCGACTCCGAGCCCCGTGCGCCACCTCCTACTCTCCACGTCGCCGGATCCGCGACTCCGGCGAGCCCCCTAGCTCCGGCCACCGCGGGAGAACACCGATGAACCTCAGAATCCGAGCCCAGATCCAGATCCACTAGGGTTGACCCCTATTTTTCCCTCAAGTCCTTTTATTTTACATTCTGAAGCCATGTTCATTGCATCATAAATCCGCATCCGTAGCTCCGTTTTGTGCGTGTAATATATCAAAATGTTCGCCTGGATGTACTCTTCATTTTGTTCCACTACACCATGCTTGTTTGAGTCCATCTTGATGCCCTAATGACTGTTGCAAGAGTGCTATGAAATGTTAGTTCCTGATTCTTATCAGTTATTGAGCATTTGTCATTTTTGCCATGATTATTGTGTGCTACATTTGGGCATGAGCTCTACATGTGTTTTGGGCTATGTCATGCCATCTTTACAGGGGTGTATGCCATGTATTTTTGTGATCAATGTGGTGACTAGCACAAGCATGCAAAGTGGCTCTCATGATATTGCTGATTTCATAGACTTAGAATTTTAGTAAGTCTTTGCTCTGCTGTTATTTTTATGCCATGTATTCATGTTGCTACAGAGAGATCCATGCTTCTTTTGAGTATGTTCACTAAGGATGATTTTGACCTATGGTTATGCTCTATCCATCCATGTCCCTGTTTGCATTTATGGAGTGCCCTAGCATGACCCAAGCTTGCTCTACTATTGCTATAAAATCTTCCTGGCAGATTGTTTATGTGTTAATCATTTTGCCAAGGATGTTGTAGTTGATCCATGCACGCTATGAGATTGTTCTTGCCATGGTTAGCTTCTTGATCATGTCTTCTTGTTGGGAGTATGTTTAGTTTGTCATGCAATGCCTTGTGTTGAGTGCATCGAGCTCGCAAACATGCCTACGTATATCTGTTTTTGCCATGTCCAGTTTTCTGCTAAGTCTGAATCTGTTAACGAAACTTGCTATGTTCACATGGGTGCCATAATAACTTATGATCCTTTTTGGCTTATGGTCAGTAAGGGACTTCTGTTATATGCTTTGAGTAGTTTCATTCCATGCCTTTGTTTGCTATGTTCTGTTCCTGTAGCTTGTTGTTATCTTGCTCTAAACATTGCTTCCTGATGTTAATTCCTGACATGTTATTTTCACTAAGTCTGTGATGCTGATATCTTTTGCACTTTTGCCATGCTTGTTTGAACCTTCTCTTGTGTGATTTAGCCGTAGCTCAGTGTTCATTTTTTGTCAAGCATCC
Organism: Triticum dicoccoides; assembly: GCF_002162155.2. Taxonomy (NCBI): domain Eukaryota; kingdom Viridiplantae; phylum Streptophyta; class Magnoliopsida; order Poales; family Poaceae; genus Triticum; species Triticum dicoccoides. Next base: position 191,802,051 of record NC_041388.1, read on the forward strand.
TGAGTAGATCACTGCCATATGCTTTGTTGCTATGTTGGAGTGTAGTAGCTTCATCGTCTATAGTCCATTGCCCCCGCTTGAACCACACTTGCGCGCCAGTTTCTCGCGGTACCGAGCGAATTTTTTGGCCACTTCAGAAATATCTATCTCCCCGCCCCCCACGAAAAGCCACATTTCCACTATTCCTCCTTGCTTTCCAAGTTCAAACCTTCACCGCTACTTACTGGCAGCTCAGCCTCCTCACCGGCGACCCTTCTTCTTGTAGCACCGCCTCATCGCCGGCTACCCTTCGTCTTGCAGCGCCGCCTCCTCGCCGGCGACCCTTCTTCTTACAGCGCCGCCTCCTCACCGGCAACCCTTCTTCTTGCTACATGGCCTCCTCGCCGCCGACCCTTCTTCTTGCTGCGCGGCCTCGTCAATATGGTCAGGTAATCCACACCCCACCTACACCATCCTCCTCCTTTCCCATCACACATGCCCCGACCGACGGTGCAACACCTTCTGCCGAAATCACTGTCCCCCTCCTCCAATTAAGCACCACCCACAGCCATTTAGCACGCAATATAACATGGACCTCAGTAGCATGTGGCCGCATGCGCACACGAGGTCATTATGGATGCCATGCGTACGGACCGCCAGATCTTGGAGGAGTGTCTTCGAGGCCACCATCGACACCACCACACGGTTGTCTACATTAAAATATAGTTCGTGCTATTTTATCGAGGCAACCGCCAGTGCCTTCTAGTGATTTGTCCTCTGTAATGTTAATATCCAATCTGATGTTCAGTTAACAGTTTGGTCCTCTAAAATGTAATGTTTAGTTAACACTTTGGCCCAACAATTGCAACATTTGTAGCACTATTCTCAAGCATTCTTTGTTTTGTTAACTGTCTTATCTTCTAGTACATGTTTCTATTCTGCATTATTGTGGTCAGTTAACTATTTTGGTTCATTTGGTCTGTTGTCCATTTAACTGTTTGCTTTACTTCAGCAATTTGATTTTCATTTGCTGTGGGTACAATTTTGTATTTTTATGCATGTGACACCAATCGAATTTGGTTGTATTCAATACATATTGTACTGATTGTATGGCAACTCTCAATTAACCTGATCAAGATCTTCCTTATGTGTGCTGCAGGGAAACAATGGGAGACACTACGGTTTACCATCGAGGTTTGTTCAAGCATGGTCCTTTGGCTAATAACACATTATTGTGTAGTTGCATGAATCATTCTAATATTTAGGTTTCTTACAATTTGGTCTTGCACATGTAGGTTCTGCTGTCAGAGGCTTAGACCCACTGTTCGACCCATTTTGCATATGGGGAAATGAGATATCCATGAATATTAGTCAAGTCAAGAAACTCAAAAATATTGTTAGGATGAAGAAACTTGCGACGAATAACAGTAAGATCTTTGTTTGCACAATGAAGAAGACATCGGTCAACTATAGGATGGTACTAACTCTTTTACCTTGTTTTTACCACTGGCGCCATTTCAAAATTTATAACAGTGATTTATGCATATCTTTGTTTTCAGTACTTTTCAAAGCAGTTCACCGTTGATTACCTCTCAAACCACCTGCATGGTCAAGAGGCGAGGAAGGTATCCATTCAACACCCACGGTACTATATTGTAGTCTTGCTGAAGAGGAAGAAGCTTGGGTGGGCAATTATCCATAGCCACTGGCCTAAAGTTGCAAGGACATTCAACATCATGGAAGGCTCAATATTTGCCTTCCGCTTCTGCAGTTTCCCAGATGAGATTCATTTGTCTATTTACCGTGTATGATGCTACTTTCCAAAGGTTTTTGATGTTGCATGTGAAACTTGGTGCTGTTGTGTAATGTCGTAACTGAGTGCCAAAGCTATCTGATGTAATTAGATTCTGAAATCCTGGTTGCTGTTATACGGATATGAAATATATGGTGTGTTTTATAAGAAATATCAATTTGATTAGTACATGGATTATCAATAATAGGCTAATTACCCTACTTATCGGGGTTTTCTATTGCAGACGGTTACTCAGACAACACCGTGGGCGATGAAGTCAAACAACCCACACGGTTTCTAGAAAGTAGGCGTGTTCGATCAACTAACAATCACACATGGCTTCCGGCAGCGATCTGTCTGCGTTAGGCTACCTCGCACAAACGTTTCCACACAAAGAACTGTGTGTGATATACATACGAATGGAAATGATTTTCTGGGATTCACCATGTGGGATGTACATAAGAATGGAAACAATTGGGTTTCGATGCCCCGCCAGATCGCACACGAGCTCATTTTGTGTGCCAGGAGGGCCGACCTATAACACCTCGTATGTAACTTACCATATTTGTACTCCAACTCTTGCCATTTTTGGCTCTAAGTTATGATATTCCACGTGGTTGGGTTTTGTCTTAGTTTTGCATTTTGTTCATGTCATGCATTTCATATCATGTCATCATGTGCATCGCACTTGCATACGTGTTCGTCTCATGCATCCGAGCATTTTCCCCATTGTCCGTTTTGCGATCTGACACTCCTATGTCCTCCGGTGCCCCCTTTTGACTCATTTCATGTGCGGGTGTTAAACTTTCTCGGCCGTTCGATCACGATTGCATGGCCTAAAACCACACTCCATTTGGACTCTCCTAGCTCCCTCTACCTATATAAAGGCCCCCCCTCCGAAATTCGGGCGAAACCCTAGTCTAGCTCCTCCCGCCGCCACCGGACGCGTCCGCCGGTGCCGGACACGTCCGCCGCCGCCTCCCTTGCCCAACCGCGCCTGCCATGTGGCGCCACCGCACCGTCCCCGCCGCCGGCCCGCCGGGGCCCAGGTCGGCCCCCCGGCCCGCATCGCCGCCCTCCCGTGCCCGTGGTCGCCCGCGCGTCTCCTCCGCCTGCCCACCCCGTCGCCGGCCTCCACCGCCGCCCCTATCTCACCGGTGCGCCACCGCATCGCCGGTCGAGTCCGCCGCCGCCGTTCGCCGCTCCTCCGGCCGCTGAGCTCTGCGCCACCGCACGGGAGGCCGTGCCCGTCCGACCCCGAGCCCCGTGCGCCGCCTCCTACTCTCCACGTCGTCGGATCCGCGACTCCGGCGAGCCCCCTAGCTCCGGCCACGGCGGGAGAACGCCGACGAACCACATAATCCGTGCCCAGATCTAGATCCATTAGGTTGACCCCTATTTTTCCCTCTAAGTCCTTTTATTTTACATTCTGAAGCCATGTTCATTGCATCTTAACTCCGCATCCGTAGCTCCCTTTTGTGCGTGCAATATATCGAAATGTTCGTCTGGATGTACTCTTGAGTTTGTTCCATTGCACCATGCTTGTTTGAGTCCATCTTGATGCCCTAATGATTGTTGCAAGAGTGCTATGAAATGTTAGTTCCTGATTCTTATCAGTTATTGAGCATTTGTCATTTTTGCCATGATTATTGTGTGCTGCATTTGGGCATGAGCTCTACATGTGTTTTGGGCTATGTCATGCCATCTTTACAGGGGTGTATGCCATGTATTTTTGTGATCAATGTGGTGACTAGCACAAGCATGCAAAGTAGCTCTCGTGATATTGCTGATTTCAGAGACTTAGAATTTCGCGAAGTCTTTGCTCTGCTGTTATTTCTATGCCATGTATTCATGTGGCTACAGAGAGATCCATGCTTCTTTTGAGTATGTTCACTAAGGATGATTTTGAACTATGGTTATGCTCTATCCATCAATGTCCCTGTTTGCATTTATGACTCAAGATTGCTCTACTTTTGCTATAAAATGTTCCTGGCAGATTGTTTACGTGTTAATCATTTTGCCAAGAATGTTGTAGTTGATCCATGCACACTATGAGATTGTTCTTGCCATTGTTAGCTTCTTGATCATGTCTTCTTGCTGGGAGTATGTTTAGTTTGTCATGCAATGCCTTGTTTTGAGTGCATCGAGCTCGCAAACATGCCTACGTAGGTCTGTTTTTGCCATGTCCAGTGTTCCGCTAAGTCTGAATCTATTAATGTAACTTGCTATGTTCACATGGGTGCCATAATATCTTATGATCCTTTTTTGCTTATGGTCAGTAAGGGACTTTTGTTATATGCTTTGACTAGTTTCATTCCATGCCTTTGTTTGCTATGTTCTGTTCCTGTAGCATGTTGTTATCTTGCTCTAAACATTGCTTCCTGATGTTAATTCCTAACATGTTATTTTCACTAAGTCTGTGATGCTGATATCTTTTGCACTTTTGCCATGCTTGTTTGAACCTTCTCTTGTGTGATTTAGCCGTAGCTCAGTGTTCATTTTTTTTCAAGCATCTTGAGTAGATCATTGCCATATGCTTTGTTGCTATGTTGGAGTGCAGTAGCTTAGTTTCTTGTTGCATTCTAGATGGCATCGTGCTGTTAATCGCATAATGGTGCCATTATTGTTTTGCTTGCCATTTGCGAACCGTGCATCCGATTCCGGTGATCTTTATATCGATTTTGATCGAAATCAACTCATCTTTCAAGAGGCACACTTGGTTTGCCAAGTTGAGGCCTGGTTAAATCTTTTCCTTCCGGAGCTCGCATATGCATTGCATATTACATCCCGCATATCATGCCATGTTTTGCATCATGTTGCTTGCACATTGCACCGTGGTTGATTGTGTTTTCCTTTGCTTGTGTTCTTGCCTTGGGTAGAGCCGGGAGACGAGTACGTGATCGAGGAACCCGTTGAGTATGCTTACGAGGATCAGGCTTTTGTCAACTCGGAGAACTTTGCACGCAAGATGAAGATACCCTCGAAATCACTTCTATCTTTGCTTGCTAGTTGCTTGCTCTATTGCTATGCTGCGATACCTACCACATGCTTTATCATGCCTCCCATATTTCCATGTCAAACCTCTAACCCACCTTGTCCTAGCAAACCGTTGTTTGTCTATGTTACCGCTTTGCTCAGCCCCTCTTATAGTGTTCCTAGTTGCAGGTGATGATGGAGTTTGTTCCTTGTTGGAACATGTTTATTGTTGGGATATCATTATTATATCTTGTTTACTTTAATTCACCTATATACTTGGTAAAGGGTGGAAGGCTCGTCCTTATGCCTGGTGTTTTGTTCCACTCTTGCCGCCCTAGTTTCCGTCATACCGGTGTTATGTTCCTTGATTTTGCGTTCCTTACGCGGTTGGGTTATAATGGGAACCCCTTGACAGTTTGCCTTGAATAAAACTCATCCAGCAAGGCCCAACCTTGGTTTTACCATTTGCCACCTAAGCCTTTTTCCCTTGGGTTCCACGGACTCAAGGGTCATCTTTATTTTAAACCCCGGGCCAGTGCTCCTCCGTGTGTTGGTCCAAACTAGAGCCCCTTGCAGCGCCACCTCGGGGAAACTCGAGGGTTGGTTTTAGTTGTATGGATTGCTTATCCGGTGTGCCCTGAGAGCAAGATATGTGCATCTCCTATCGGGATTTGTCGGCACATTCAGGTGGCTTTGCTGGTCTTGTTTTACCATTGTCAAAATGTCTTGTAACCGGGATTCCGAGTCTGATCGGGTCGTCCTGAGAGAAGGAATATCCTTCGTTGACCGTGAGAGCTTGTGGTGGGTTAAGTTGGGACACCCCTGCAGGATTTTGAACGTTCGAAAGACGTGCCCGCGGTTATGGGCAGATGGGAATTTGATAATATCCGGTTGTAGAAAACTTGACACTTAACTTAATTAAAATGAATCAACAACATGTGTAGCCGTGATGGTCTCTTTTCGGCGAAGTCCGGGAAGAGAACACGGTCTCGTGTTATGCTTGAACGTAAGAAGTTTTAGGATCACTTCTTGATCTTTATAGCTTCTCGACCATGCTTTGCTTCTCTTCTCGCTCTCATTTGCGTAAGTTAGCCACCATATATGCTAGTGCTTGCTGCAGCTCCACCTCACTACCTTTTCCTACCCTTGAGCTTAGATAGTCTTGATCGCAAGGGTGTGAGATTACTGAGTCCCCGTGACTCACATGTTACTTCCAAAACTTGATGCAGGTGCCGATGATGACAGTACAGGGGATGCGACCGAACTCAAGTGGGAGTTCGACGAGGATTCAGGACGTTACTGTGCTTCCTTTCCAGACGATCAGTAGTGGAGCCCAGTTGGGGCGATCGGGGATCTATCGCATTTGGGGTTGTCTTTATTTTGGTTCCGTAGTCGGACCTTGATTGTATTCTGGATGATGTAATGCTATATTTATGTATTGTGTGAAGTGGCGATTGTAAGCCAACTCTTTATCTCTTTCTTGTTCAGTACATGGGATGTGTAAAGATTACCCCCCTTGCGACATGCCTATAATGCAGTTATGCCTCTAAGTCGTGCTCCGACATGTGGGAGATATAGCCGCATCGTGGGTGTTACACTACCCCCGACGGTTTCTGGGTCGTGTGGGAAGGACCCCCCCTATCGCCCACACTCACTTGGCGACGGTTCCAAATGCCGTTGCGGAAAGGGGCTAAAAACAATTTGTATATCACGTCCCTATACCAGTGATTGTGTAACTTTTGTATGTATAATGTGCTTTACACACACAACATGAACTATACTCAGGTTTATATTTGAATTGCTAAAGCGATGCATTGTCAGCAGTTCAAAATACTGACTCTATGGATCAATTATGTCAAATAATAACATAGACATGCTCAAATTCGATAGAATATAGATGTCTGATGGATCAATGACCGTTCCTTGTGTGAATTGCAAATATCATCACCCGATCCTAATGTTTGAATACAATTTATATTTTTAATAAATGTGTACATCCGTCTTTTACGTGTAGCTTCACTCCCCATAGGCCCCTCCTCACACACGCGCTAACTTTCTCTCTCACACATATGCACACATGGTATATATCCATCGGTGGTTTCTCACACATGCTGACACACTCTCTCCCGAGGTGTCTTTCTCGCACACATGCTCTTGATATCACCCTCCCTCCCACCCGCAACCATTTACGATTCTTTTCACTAACATTTATCACAAGAACTCTTCGTCTCACACGCATACACACACCCAATCCCGATCAACCCTTTCTCTATACATAGACCTGCCTACGTGTCTCCTGCATGCACATTATCTTTAGGCCTGTCTTGCACGCATTGTCTCGACCTGTCTTCCTAATTGACGAATATGATTCCAGCAGAGCATTCTGTAGGATGCGCCTTAAAGTTAGGTTGGATGAATGGTAATGTCAAAGAGAAGGGGTTACCTTAGTCCGAGGCCTTAGGGTTACAAAAACTAGCCGGCTTTGTCAGTGGACATAGAGTCCTTCACGACTATGGTATCTTTGTCTTGTATGACTAGTCCTCCATGGGTCTTCCTGAATGCGTAACGGGCTGACCAATGTGGCACAGGACAGAACTGACCCAAGGGCCTCACCTCGTCCCACCGGACCTCACACGGTGACACACCCTCTGCCCCTAGGTCTTGTTATCTTCTCACACACACACACATACCAACACAGACACCACACAAAATATTTTCTCCTCATGCCTCTATCCCCTCCCCCTTGCATGTACACACTCAAGGGCATCTCTCCCCATGACATCCCATTCGTCTCTCTCCCCTTTCTCATGCTATCTCTCCCACGTTGCCCCCGCTGGCCCCTCTATCCGTACCTCTCTCGAATACGTAATAAGTACACATACCCTCTCTAGGCCCTACCAAATATGTCAACTACACATTCACACATGTTACATCTTATCACATACCCCATTGATCCAAAAAGCCCTCTCTTCATGTTTACTTCACATACAACATTCATTTTGAATAAAACCACACAAAGTGTGGCCAAAAATTTATTTTCGAATTTCTACATATAACATTACAAAGTTATATGGAGTATGAAAGTTAATTTGCATTGCATGGTGCACCCAATGACATTTATTCCGCACTGTGAATTTTTATATTTTTATACTATATATAAAGTTAGTCATAATAAAGAGAAACGAAGTGCATCTCTCTCTCCATCGCACACACCCCCTCTACGCCCCTTTCATGTACGCACACAAACTATCTCCGGGTCCTCTAAAAGCACGCCCCCAGCACATTCACGCATGTTTCATCTTTCTCTCGCGATATATATAGTGAAAATCATTGTATTTGAAGGAAAAGCATGATACATACATTGGACTTCAGAATCCACTTATTACGGTCACCATTTGCATTTTGTGGTTATTATAGAGTTACGGGCTCACCGTACAACTCTGTATTTGTTCAACACACGACTAGTTGACCAGTTAAACGCTCCACATGGCACCTCTAGTGTTGCATCACATTATCTCACTACCATTGGGCCCACCTATCGGCATGTATAAGAATGAAAACAAATGATAAAAAATATTGGATGGTGGTTCGAAGTCATGACTGCGGGCACAGCGAACAAGTTGGCCTTGTATTGGTATGCGGAGCCGTCTGTTTTAACACACATGAGCTAGTGTGGTGATTATACACACACTCACACATGCACATGAACTGCATGCACACAATACTCACACCTACACACACAGCCACACACGCATGTAACACTCACATGCACACATGCACGCACACATGCACACACCACACGACCAACACACACCTCACGCTCAAGTGCTCAACCTACACGTGCATGCGCACACACCAGGCCCTAACAGACACATACACAACCTGGTAGTTCCCGTGCACGGGTTGGAGTCTTGTAGCGTCTGCGTAAATTTGTGTTTATCTTACTTTTTTCCTGTGCCAACTGATAGGTGGGACCCACAAGGAACATGGTCAATTTAACTAGTCAACATAGTGCCATGCAGACTATTTGGCCAGTCAACAGAGTGGAATCCGATGCTGAACAGTGAGGAAGTGACCGTATAATCACCGCAAAACGTATATAGTGACCGTAATGAGCGTATTCTGAAGTCCGGTGACCGTATTACGCTTTTTTCTTGAAATTACTGACCGCCAGTGTATTTATCTCTTCACTCGCTCTCTCTATAGAGCCGAGTAGGCCAACATGCCAGTGCCTAAATTGGCGCACGCCACCCCATTATTGCTTTACTGGTTTCATAAGAGCGAACAAGCATTCACGTCTACCGTACAAACTATAGATATGAGTTACAAATGCTATGAAGACGAATACAAATACTTGAATCCACTTTATGCCCAATTTCTCTCTGCAGGCCCTCCAAAATTATATCTCCACACATTCGCGCATGTTACCTCTAACAACTATATATGCAATACAACACTACTACTACACTCTAACACAATAAATATGTGTTTTTAGTTTTACTTGATCTCATATTGTTACTTAATTATTCAGTTTGCATACATTAAAATTTCCTTTGAAATGTATGGCTACTATCATCTACCTGCTTTGTGTTGTATTGCTAGGGTTCCGATTACCAGAGAACGAATACGCTTTACCTAGCTCTCGATTGTTGTTACCTGTCCCTAAACCGCCCCCGGGTCGTCCCTTTATATACACAGGAAAATGCTCGATGACTCACCGAGTCCTGGCTAGCTCATACAGAACGTGTTCAGCTCGGTGACTAACTACGCTTGCCTTACAGAACAAGTCATACACATATGGCGGTTCCTCCGCTTGGGCCTTAAGTCGCCTCTAGGTCTTGGGCCATCAACGGGCTTGTATAAGCCGCCATCTTCATTGATAAGTCGCCAGTGGTATAACCCGGCCCCTCCTAGGTGGTTCATACCCAGTACTTATATCCCCAACATTAGGCCCCAGGTTGATTTGAACTTGTTCATATCAATCTTCAACACCTGTCTTGTCAAAATCTTGCATCACTTGTTTGATAAACCTTGCTGTGGCCTGCCATGACATCAGCTCACAGAGTCTTCTTAACCTGCCATGACAACATTTCGCATTAATTTCCCACAAGGCCCAGAACATCTTAAATGATCATTATCTTAATAATCATCCCGAAAATCGAGGTGTCCATATAGCCACATGATGATTTCGTCCTCCTCAATTCCCGTGCATGCCTTGTATCCACCCCCTTATAAATAGGGACGGGGGTCTTTATCATTTCCCCCCTCGCCTCCTTGCCTTCGTCTTCGTCTCGCGTCTTCTCCATCGCCCGAGCTCCGCCGCCGTGACCTCCGACCGCTGCGCTCAGTGTGGCCACTTCATCAACCTGACCAGACCAGAGTACTCCTGCGCACCACCGTTGTTCCTCATCACTTGTAAGTGCATCTCTCCTTTTGTCTTAGATCTACATTAGGGTTTGAACAGTTCGTCGGTGTTATTGTCGTTCTTCGTTGTTTCTTTAACTCAAAATGGCCTGTAATCTGGATAGGTCATAAACCTTATGCAGAAGTAGTTTTAGCATTCATTTTTATCATCAGAATAGCATCTCTCCAAAGAAGATCTCATCAGAGCATCCAAACTTTCTACTGCTGCAACTTACGTTTAGAATTTTACTGCTTTTTTGAACTATGGTAGATCCAAAATTATTGCTTCAGCTTGCAAAATCTATTTGTCCAACACTTCACAAAATTTTCACTGATAGATTTGAAGCACCATAACTGCCATGGCGGCTTATACCATAAACCGTGATCCACCATATGACAATAGGACTTGTTTAACCCACCAACATACGCTTCATAACTTGCATGACCCGGCAATACTCCTCCGGTTTAACCATGCTCGCTTATAATTCGGTTCCGCATAACATACTTGCCTTTTTAAACTCTGTCCGGCTTAACAAAAGAATCCTTAATCTGGTAGGTAGCATTAGTCCCCTTTTAAGCCGCCATCAGAAATATCTGCATTCTTAAATGTTCATTCTCCGGCTTAATCTGTTAGCCTGTTTATAGCATTTTACCTTCTAATTAATGGTCTGGCTTGATAGCATGATATTAAGTCAGTGATATTTCTTTCTTTTAGGCCTTTTCCCTCAAAAATGGTCAAGAATGTCATAGCCTGCAACTGGGCCGTTTCCCGAGTCACTGAAGAAGACCTGAACGAATATGTTCAGACTGGCGTCCTAGACAAAAAAGATATCATTCATTGGAGGGTTCCAGGCAATGAAACTCACCCCGAGCCCAAGGATGGTGATGTGATCGTCTTTACTGATCACATAAACCGGAGCTTCAGCCCTCCCTGGTTAAAATTCTTTCGTGATGTGCTTTAGTTTTTCCAGCTTCATCCACAAGATATCAGACCCAACTCCCTTTCAAATATCTCCAACTTCCAAGTATTCTGCGAGGTGTACCTTCAACAGGAGCCCACCATAGAACTATTCAGAGAGTTCTATTACTTAAACCGGCAGAACGAGTTCATAGACGGGCCCAGCCTGGAGCTAGGGGGAATTTCTATTCAGCGCCGGAAACAAGCCACCTTCCCAGCTGCCACTCTTCCCAGTCATCCCAAAGACTGGAACCAAACTTGGTTTTATTGCAAAGATACTTCTCTAGAAGGGGAAAATCCCTTGCTGAGTTATCGCGCCAGCCGGCTTAGCAACAGACATCGTCTTCCAGACAATATCAACACAATAGAGCGGAAGAAATACATGCCGGTTTTTTCAAAGATCCGGGCCTTCACTACTAGGGAAAACCCTAGCAGTAGCGCTGGTTTTGTGCTCACTAGTAGCGCGGGTAGGCGCGCTACTAATAAGGCGCTACAGCTATTGCCTAGCAGTAACGCATGCCGCACGAGCTACTGCTAGGACAAATAGCTGCAGCGCTTGTTCACTCCCACGCTGCTGCTAATGTAACTACTGGCAGCGTGTTTTCTTTCCATCGCTACTAGTATTGTTTTTTTATTTTTTTATTTTTAGTGTGTTTATGCGCCATCGTACAAATATTGGGACAATACCAGTTATGAGGTTGACATCATTATGTCCATAACAGTGTGTCAAATGAAGGTGGATTAGGTTCAAGTGGAGGCAATATGTGGTGCACGTCAAAAGTATACTACTAATCCAAACTTGATCTAGTTTGGACTAGTAGTACTTTTGATGTGCACCACATGTTGCCTCCACTTGAATCTAATCCGCCAGCACAAGCTATTTAATCATCATCATAATCATTAGCACCAACAATATTTATTTAATCACCACTAACACTAGATAATAATAATCATCAGTCATTACCACCAACACTAGCTATTTTATCATCATAGTAATAGTGTAGCACATCATCATCCTCAAACTCATTTCTAGCTAATCACTCCTGCTGCTCTCTCTTAGGTAAAACAACATAAAACATGTGTAGCTCTCCTCCTTGATCAAGTTGGAGCATGCAGATGAACCTGTCTCCTAATTTTGGGTAGCACATCTGTTTGCTGCCCCCTAGTACTTGTTTGCGCTCCCCCATCACATATCTTGTCCAGTCTTGCACTATTAAGCATTCATCGCTGATCTTGAATGCACTAAAGTAACATGTAGGATATCTTGGCCGTAAGCTAATAATACTCATGGTACCTTTAGTCTCGATCCCATAAGGCACAACATTCATCGGGAGTCCCTGTTGAAGAACATCGTATGGTCACATACTTAGCAATGAAGTTTAGCTTCACAAATAATGTATGGAAAAGATGCACTGAGGACAAATAGTAAAAATCTTACCATCCTTCCTAAATACATGTGACCGTAGTTCATGACGAACACTATTGGTCGCACGTTTTCAGTACTAAGATTTCTATGTCCAGGAAGAAAATTTGTCTTGACGGTATCAAGATCCTCAAGCCATGAAACATAATGACTTAGCTCCTCGCAGTTTAGTTCAGCCCCCGCACAGTAGTAGGTCCTGTCTACCAAGCGCTGGACATGTTTGCTTGCACCGAAATAAGCTGACAATACAAATTAGTTGTCAACTATTTTTGAATAAACAATATCAAAGACATAAATATGGTTGAGAAACTTACATTTTGGTGTAACTGGAGGCGTCTGCACATCGACCCAGATGTCGGTATTACCTTCAATATCATCTTCCGGACGAATATCAAAGGTGATAACCATATCAGGCTGAAATGCGTAAGTCTTGCATAGTGCTCGCCATGTTTTGCATCCAAAATAGGTGTAGTCGTCTGAATTGTATAATTTTGCGTGGAAAATATAACCATGCTCGGTCTTCAAATAAACTTTCTTTACCTCCATAGTATGACTGAAACCTATCTTATCCAATACAAAAACTCTTGCATGGCAGGGGATACGCTAGTAGAATAGTAAAAAAAGTATAAGTTGAAGCAAATGAAGCAGATGTCATGCTTAATTACGAAAAAAGACTTGTCGTTGTGACTTACTATATCCACTTCGAAGTTCTCGTCCAGCTGAAGCGCCTATCATCATCTAGGAAGATTCCGTTGCACAGGCCGCGCTCGTCTTCGCAGTATTTGCAAATACCGAAATCCTTTTTGTCGTCAGACATTTCCTATGTTCATAGTTAAAACATTAATTGAAAATCGATAGAAGACAACTACCAGGATACTCAACACACAATCCGGGGCACTCGATATTTCCTACATATTCTGGCAAAAGTCATGCCAAAATTCACGGAAAAATCCAAGCATGACCTTTGCTAAAATAGGATATATCAAGCGCCTGAAATTTGCCGGAACGGAAATGAATCAACACTCCGGCAAAACATACGCCACTCGGAGGTGTAACCTGCAAACATGACCGGCCACTTGGATATTGAGCAACACAAGATATACATTTCAAAATATCTTATAAGACTTTAGCATGCATTCAATAAGCAAAAGTAAATCATCTCATGCGTCCGTACATCGTCGAATATTATCACTAATACATCCCGAATAGTGTCATACATATAACATCACTAGTACAACTAAAACCCGAGCACATGACGGGTATCGGCGCGGGCGGTGGACACCCACAGAGAAGGAACCATCACGGGATCATAGCTCCAGTGAGATCCCTGGAGAACCTGCCAGGTATTGGAGAACCTGTGCTCCAACGCAAACAAGTAGCGACGGACGTGCGCGTCCTCCTCACTGACACGGTGACGCACCACCTCCGCGGAGTCCTCGAGCCTCCGGACCGTCACTAGCCCACGCGACCGCCACCAAAGAAGGTTCGGGTCAACGACAGGCTGGCTCCTCACCAACCTGCGCCCCCGGTAGGCAGCTCCTCCCAGTACCAGCCCGGCGGAGCCCAGTCCCGGACATGGACCATCTGGTCAAGCAGGTGTCGTCCTCCACCAACTCGACGACGAGGATGCGGGATAGGCATCGTCCACGTCGATGCGGGAAAATTGCTTTAACTAAAAAAATAGCAACAAGTTCTTACTAACTAGTTCTATTAATTCAACTAGTTCTTACTAAAAATAAACTTACTATAAATAAAAATATTCTAGTACCTAATTAGTACCTAGTTCTTACTAACTAATTAGTACCTAAGAACTACTGCCCTAATTACCATCTAATTTGATGAACCTATAGGGGTGGAAAGTGGTAGCGGATATTCCAATTATCCAACTATAAAGTGAAATAAGTGGTCAAATTTTACTCGTTTTATGATTCATCTTAGAAATTTGATTCGTTTCCACCCTTACATGAACCCTAACTCATTTGAACCGCATCCGCATCCGATTCGTTTCCAACCTAACTAATTTGATGGAGGTGGAAACCCTAGGAAGAGGTAGGGGAGAGGGAGGAGCAGGCGTGCTCACCTCGGGTGCCTGCGACGAGGGAGGGGCAGACGGCGTCGAGGTCGTGGTCGGGGATCCGGGG
>NC_041388.1:191817454-191878324 GCF_002162155.2 Triticum dicoccoides
GGCGGCGTCCGGGGCGGCGTTGAGGTCAGGGTCGGGGGCGGCGTCCCGGGCGGCGTTGAGGTCGGGGGCGGGGCCGGCATTGAATCTGGGGTCGAGGGCAGCGTGGGGAGAGCGCGTGGCGGTCGAGGGGCGACGGCGGCGGCGAGAGTGGAGTTGATTTGGGGGATGAAGTGGCCGTGGGGAAGGACGAACCGCGTGGTTAAGTCAGAAGTACCAGTAGCGCGTTCCAAAAAGGTCGCTACTGCTACGTTAGCTACAGCGCGTTCTGGAATACACGCTGCAGCTATAGCGATTTCCTGCAGAACCCGCTACTGCTATTCCTTTCTCCTTTTTCCCTTTTTTCTTTTATTTTTCTTTACATTTTATTTTTTCCCTTTCTCCATTTTCTATTTCTTTCATTTTCATTTACTTTTCTACTTGTTTTTCACTTTATTTTATTTCCGTTAGCAGTAGCGCTTTACACGTAAGCGCGCTGCAGCTAAGGAGATTAGCAGTATAGCTGGGCCATTATACGCGCTACTGCTAGGTTGGGCTAGCCATATACGTCCAGTTCAAACGTAGCAGCAGCGCTTTTTGCTAGTACGCGCTACTGCGAAAGTCATAGCAGTAGAGCGGTTTATTTACGCGTGCTACTACTAAGTAGCAGCAGCGCTTGATTTTGTACAGCGCCACTGGTAAAATTCTGTGTATAGGATTTTCCCTAGTAGTGCTTGATGGACAACGGCTTGACCGGGATTGATCTGGTTCGATGTTGGTTCACCTAGAGAATCTTGCCTCTAAGTCGCCGGTCCGTCTTAATGTGCGAGTACTCTGGCGTGTTAACATATTCGCAACGCCACTGTCAGATTGAAATAACTGACGAAGATGTCAACAATATGACCAAAACTCTGTTGAATGAGAGCTTGGAAGACTGCAGCGAAGTCGAATTGAGTCCTTTCTGTGTCCTTAATAAACCGCCAGCTGCAAGTTTTGAATCAAGTTCATACTTGAATCATGTTTTCATTGGTATTGTCTGCTCATATCCATTCAATTTTTTATAGGCCGATTCACCTTTTTGGACCAAGAAGTTGCCGGATAAGCCGGCCAAGAAACCCCAGACGAGGAGCAAGGCTATCAAAAAGCCTGCTCAGAAGAAGACAAATCCTGCCGAATTATTCAATTTGGATGACAAATATGATGATGACGAGTCGGAGGTAGAACTTGATTCCCTTGGCTCGTTTTTTGTACATCTTATTGACAATGACTATTATCAGGATGAAGCGGAGGCCTGCCGTGTAGATGATGCAGAGGTAATTACTCTTTCCTCCGGCACAAAACCTCTGCCAACACAGAAAACTCGACAAGCAAGCCGGAAAGTAAGATTTTCTCGCCCCTTAGCTCACTTGGATCGCAACATTCTTTTGAAGAAGCAGCAACATGAAGCTCGCCGCACAACCCAGAACAGCAGCAGTGGAGTTTTATCCTTCGGCTTACCGAACATCCCAGCACCTCGCAAACGTTGGCCGGAGGTTTCGAATATTTCCGAGCTATCTTATCCCAAGGCGGGTATTTTTCTACAACCTCTTAACCCGTCTGATTCAAACTATCAGGGAACATCTCATTCCTCCTCCAGCGACTCGACGGGAACTCAAATCCTAGCCTTCAAGACTGTGCCTGGGTAAGGGTGTATTCCGTCACTCGAAACTCCATGCTTGATTGATATGCTGACATCATTGAATTTCTTATTTCCACTGGCGTGGCCAAGCCTAGTAAGGAGGTGAAACTGAACAAACTGGCTGAAGATTCCAACCCTTATGAACCGGAAAATCAATTGCCAGAGGCCTCTCAACCAGCTGCTGAAGCTACCATTGATGAACCACCACCAGAAGAACATGACACCACCATGGATCAAATAGATGTTGAGCCAGTCATCTCTAAGCCGCCAAGCCCCATCAAGCCCACTGAGGAGAAAACTGATGATGTCATCATCATCGGGCTTGGCTATATAGCGCCGGGTAACCCTACTGCCTTATCCAAGCATAGTGCCAAGGAATAACTTTCTGTTGCTGATAAAGGCAAGTGGAAGGTAGAATTGGAGGGCTACACCCAGTTCGGCGCCCAAGAAATCCACTTCGGTTATTTGAACCGTTTATATACCAGCCGTGATTTTGAAGCCGGCTTGGTTAACTTGATGAAGGAGCGCTATCAGGTAATCCAACAACATTCTCCTCACTATTGTATCTCTATCAGCCGCCAAGTCTATAGAATATGATAAAATTGAATATGTTGTGGACTTTTCAATCGTTACAAATAGATGAACATCATCACAAGTAGTCCCCAAGGTCCGACTTAAACTATCAAGTTAAGCCGGGACTTCAATTAGCAGTAATCAACTTTGCATCTGTAGCCCCCAAAGGCCGGTTTAATCAATATGAATAAACCGAGACTTATCACCATGGCTGAAAAACTCAATTATGTAGCCTTTGTAAACCATATCATATCATTTTGCTCGGGCCATCATAAAACGTGTCATAAAAAGATCAATAGGCATTAGCCCCCAAGTGCCAAGGAAAATACTTGTATTGTGCTTGGGACTTCAAAAATAATCATGATCATAATACCCTCCACATTTTCTCATGTCGCAGGCTGAACTAACCGAGAAGGACTCGCAAATCAACGATTTGAGGACCAACATTAAAACTCAGCAATCTGAGACATCCAAGGCCAAGTCAGAACTGAAGACTGCATTGGAAAACATCGAGCAGTTGAAAAAAAGCTTCAGCACTGATAAAACCGGTTGGGAGACTGAGAAGGTGGCTATGTTAAAAAGAGCAGAGGATGCCAAGGCATCTCTTAAACCGGTGACTGACGAATTGTCCGGTTAAAAGCATCATATCAATAGCATGACATCAGCTATCTTCGGTAAGTAGTAAACATAACTCCTTTAAATCAGCAGGCATATCATAATCACTTGTCGGTTTATCAATACCTTTACTGATACAGGCTCTCAGAGCATCAAGTTGGGCTCAGACATGCGCATGAAGCTCTAGGCGGCCTACACTCTTGTAGAACAGCTATACACTGGCGCTTAACGGACCATTGCTGCTGCTATCCTTAAAAAGTATCTGTCCACTCTCATCAAGGAAACATTGGAGAGGCTATCAGTGCTGCCCCAAAGGATCGATGATTTAAAGTGAGCATCTGCCAGAGCCGGCGCGTTGACTGCTTAAGCCGGGCAAAGGCGTGGCAAGCCGATCTAGACCCAGAAGAATTGGCCAATGGCTGCCCGAGTGTAAAAGAAGACGGGTCTCCCTTCAGCGCTGATGACTTTGCAGAAATAATAGGAGCAGTGCGTCCACTTGTGAGCAAGCTGGCTGAAGAAACCGATCTATCCCAATACTAGGTGGCTTATGATGCTGAGAACAAGAAGATGAAGGCGCTGGTTCATAAAGAGGTGGACCTCATCCCATCGACACGTAATCACACCTTCGCTCCTGACATTGGTGCATCAAATCTTATAGATGATGAACCTGTGTTTAGAGCATTGACCGGTATCAACTGGGCTACGCCTGACTTCCAGCCAATGGATAATTAATGAGATGAAGAAGAAGAAGAAGAAGCGCAGGATGATCCAGAGGCTTCAACCCGCCAAGATTCATGAGCCGGATTACCAGCGATACTATGTCCCAAAAAACACTTATCCCTTTGGGCCGTCAGATGCCTTGTAATAGGCTAGTTAAACAATTCTGATCCATCATGCGTGTTTACTTGCATAACACTACCAATCCATCATTTAAAGATCTGCCACTTACGCTTTTAATATCATCAATTATGCAGACCATGCATATCATCTTTCCCTGCACATGAGTAGATAACAAGTTCCCTAGCGGCTTACCCCAGGGCGGGTCATAATACCCCACATAAAAACCGCTAATGACTAAATAATCCATAATCAGGGCCGGTTTATCAAAACCTCGTATAATCAGAACAAAATAAATATCATACCTGTGAATCGGGTTTGTATTGATGGATCGTGCGAAACAACAAAACTATAGTAGTACTACAGTACAAGTATTAGTTCATTGGGCTACCGTGTCATGTACTCCTCCGCCGTAAGAGTGGAGCGCTCGCTTTCATAAATGTTCTAGTCCCTTTCGCCGACATGTGGGACATCAAGCAACCAGGTCCATGTGCCATACCGAAATAACAGTGCAGAGTAGCAGGGGTGAATCACCCAAGTCATGGCGTCGGCGTAGTAATGAGCAATGAGGTGGCAAATCACAAAGTTGTACCTTTCCCACAATTAAGTTGGAGGGACGAAGTGATGCTAAAAAAGTTGGAGGGATGAAGAAACCATCATTTCACTCGTTGCTAAATCCGCTTCTCCCTCATCTTCTTTAATTTAACTACGTGTTGCTTCTGTTGTTGTTCTGCCTGATGTGGGCCACAGATCAGCTTGGTAAATCACTGACACGTCACTACTGCAGGATGCTGCTAAGGCGATACTACGATGAGAGACCCTTTGAGGAAACTGTGTGCGATGCATTAATCGCAAATAGTGATGTAAAAAACCATCAAAAAAGATGCAAAACGTTTGCAATGGCGGAGCCATCAAACACGGTGCCAATTTTAGTTGCATGTGCGATGCAAGGCACACGGTTGATCCATCCGTACTATTTGCGATGAGACAGACCAACAGAAATGGGTAGCCATATCAAGGTGTGTGCGATATATGTCATACAGTTGACTCAGATGAACTGTTTGCTATTAGGGAGTGCAGCAGAAATGGTTAGCCAGATCAAGGTGTGTGTGATATATGGCATACAGTTCACTCGGACAAACTATTTTCCATTAGGGAACACAACATAAATGGTTCAACTTAACAAGATGTGTGTAATATGCGGCATATAGTTCACATAGATGAACTCTTTGTGATGAGCCAAAAGAACACAAATGATTCGTGTAAACAAGATGTGTGTGATACATGGCAAATAGCCGACTCGGATGAACTGTTTGCGATGAGAAATTACAACACAGATGGTTACTACAGTTAATTAGTGAGCGATTCTGTGTGTACAAAAAACTTTGAAAATTGCAAACTATTTTCTTGCAGTGGCTAGGAGTATCGCACACGATGTGTCTGCGAGTACTCGTGTGCGATGATTAGTAAGTTACACATATGTTTCCTTATGTTAACATGTGTGTGAATTTGCAATATGGATAGTTAATATGCAAATGCCTTGTGGACATCGGGCACACGCTTAAACTCAATGAATTGTGTACGATACTGATACTTTGCATGAAAATTGAAGAACTTGGGTAACAACATTTGAGTAACATACATATAGTGGTTACACTATTTGACAAAAGGAGGATCTTCGTAACATGGTTTTGACAACCATATGCTCCATATCTACATACTTAACATAGTAACAACTATCACATTTTAAGAGGCTGAGGGCCAACAACCATATGGTCCATATCTACATACTTAACATAGTAACAGCTAGCACATTTTACAAGGCTGAGGGCTAACAACCACAACTATCCGCTGGAAGCAGCTTGCTCACAGTGACTCAGCATCTCGTCAATGAAAAGGAATGATAACCCACAAGTATAGGGGATCAACTGTAGCCTCTTTCGTCAAGTAAGAGTGTCGAACTCAACAAGGAGCTAAAGGTAGAACAAATATTCCCTCAAGTTCTATTGACCACCGATATAACTCTACGCACGCTTAATGTTCGCTTTACCTAGAACAAGTGTGAAACTAGAAGTACTTTGTAGGTGCGATAGGATAGGTTGGCAAGATAATAAAGAGAACGTAAATAAAAGCTAGGGGCTGTTTAGATAAAGACACAACTAAGTTAGTTTTAGTAGAGAGCTTTTTGTCATGAGAAATTTATTTGTCCCTAGATAATCGATAACTAGACCGGTAATCATTATTGCAATTTTATTTGAGGGAGAGGCATAAGCTAACATACTTTGTCTTCTTGGATCATATGCACTTATGATTGGAACTCTAGCAAGTATCTGCAACTACTAAAGATCATTAAGGTAAAACCCAACCATAGCATTATAAGGCATCAAGTCCTCTTTACTCCCATACGCAAACAACCTACTTACTCGGGTCTGTGCTTCTGTCAGTCAGTCCACCCACCATAAGCAAATCATGAACATATTGCAAAACCTACAGCAGGGATCCCTCACACTTGCATGACATGGAGAGCACCATAGGACAACACCAATAATAAAACATGCAACTCAAACCAATCACGATCATCAATTAACCCATAGGACAAAACAGATACACTCAAACACCATATGATAGCCATACATCATTGGGAAATTATATATAATGTTGAGCACCATGTTTAACTAGAGATTACAACGGGTAAAAGAGGGGTTACACCGCTGCATAGAGGGGGGAAGAGTTGGTGTTGATGGCGGTAAAGTTGTTGGTGTAGATCGTTGTCACGATGATGGGTCCGGCGGCGTTCCGGCGCCACCGGGAGAGAGGGGGGAGAGCCCGCCTTCTTCTTCTTCTTCTGCTTCCTTGACCTTCCCCCTAGATGGGAGAAGGGTTTCCCCTCTGTCCATGGCCTCCATGGCGGCGGAGGGGCGAGATTGCATCTCTCTCTGTTCCCTTCTGTTTCTGTGCTCCCTGATTTTGCCTTTTCACTGTTTCTTAAATTCCCGAAGATCCGTACCTCCGATTGGGCTGAAATTTTGACATGGTTTTTGTTCGGATATTGGCTTTCTTTCGCCGAAAGAAGGGCACCAACTTCCTTACAGAGTGGTCATGAGGGCCCAGGGCACGCCCTACCCCCTGGGGCACGCCCCTCACCCTCATGGGCCCCTCGGGCATCGTCTCGCGTTGATTCCACTTCCCAAAATTCACATATATTCCAAAAACTCTCCGTATGTTTTTACCCCATTTGGACACCGTTTGATATGGATATTTTGCGAAACATAAAACATGCAACAAACAGGAACTGGCACTGGGCACCGAAGCAATATGTTAGTCCCAAAAAATAGTATAAAAAGTTTCCAAAAATATGTAAAAGTTGTAGAATATTGGCATGGAACAATAAAAAATTATAGATACGACGGAGACATATCATCATCCCCAAGCTTAATTCCTGCTCATCCTCGACTAGGTAAATGATAAAAAAAGATAATTTTTGATGTGGAGTGCTACCTAGCATAATCTTCATCATGTAATCTAATCATGGCATGAATATTAAGACACGAGTGATTCAAAGCAATAGTCTATCATTTGACATTAAGACAATAATACTTCAAGCATACTAATAAAGCAATCATGTCTTCTCAAAATAACATGGCCAAAGAAAGTTATCCCTACAAAATCATATGGCCTGGTTATGCTCCATCTTCATCACACAAAATATTCTAATCATGCACAACCCTGATGACAAGCCAAGCAATTGTTTCATACTTTTGATGTTCTCAAACATTTTCAACTTTCACGCAATACATGAGCGTGAGCCATGGATATAACACTATAGGTGGAATAGAATATGATGGTGGAGGTTGTGTGGAGAAGACAAAATAGGGAGGAAGTCTCACATCGACGCGACTAATCAATGGGCTATGGAGATGCCCATCAATTCATGTCAATGCGAGGAGTAGGGATTGCCATGCAAAAGATGCACTACAGCTATAAGTGTATGAAAGCTCAAACTGAAACTAAGTGGGTGTGCATCGAACTTTCTTGCTCAGGAAGACCTAGGGAATTTGAGGAAGCCCATCATAGGAATATACAAGCCAAGTTCTATAATGAAAATTCCCACTAGTATATGAATGTAATAACTCAAGAGACTCTCTATATGAAGAACATGGTGCTACTTTGAAGCACAAGTGTGGTAAAAGGATAGTAACATTGTCCCTTCTCTCTTTTTCTCTCATTTTGTTCTTTCATTTTTCTTTTCTTTTTTTTTCTTTTTTTGTAGGCTTCTTTGGTATCTCTCTCTATTTTTTGTTGGGGCTTCTTTGGCCACTTTTATTTACATAACCTCACATGGGACAATTTTCTAATAATGATGATCATCACACTTTTATCTACTTACAACTCAATATTACAACTCGATACTAGAACAAAGATATGACTCTATATGAATGCCTCCGGCGGTGTACTGGGATGTGCAATGATCTAGCGTAGCAATGAAATCAAAAAAACTGGACAAGCCATGAAAACATCATGCTAGCTATCTTACAATCATGCAGAGCAATATGACAATAAATGCTGAATTCATTTATATGATGATGATGGAAGTCGCATGGCAATATATCTCAGAATGGCTATGGAAATGCCATGATAGGTAGGCATGGTTTCTGTTTTGAGGAAGATATAAGGATGCTTATGTGTGACAGAGCGTACCATATCACGGGGTTTGGATGCACCGGCGAAGTTTGCACCAACTCTCGAGGTGAGAAAGGGCAATGCACGATACCGAAGAGGCTAGCAATGATGGAAAAGGCGCCAGAAAAAGGTCTTGATGACCCACAAGTATAGGGGATCAATTGTAGCCTCTTTTGATAAGTAAGAGTGTCAACCCAAACGAGGAGCTAAAGGTATAACAAATATTCCCTCAAGTTCTATCGGCCACAGATACAACTCTACGCAGGCTTAACGTTCGCTTTACCTAGAACAGTATGAAACTAGAAGTACTTTGTAGGTGTGATAGGATAGGTTGGCAAGATAATAAAGATCACGTAAATAAAATCTAGGGGCTGTTTAGATAAAGACACAACTAAGTTAGTTTTAGTAGAGAGCTTTTTGTCACGAGGAAGTTATTTGTCCCTAGACAATTGATAACTAGATCGGTAATCATTATTGCAAATTTGTTTGAGGGAGAGGCATAAGCTAACATACTTTCTCTTCTTGGATCATATGCACTTATGATTGGAACTCTAGCAAGCATCCCCAACTACTAAAGATCATTAAGGTAAAACCTAACCATAGCATTATAAGGCATCAAGTCCTCTTTACTCCCATACGCAAACAACCTACTTACTCGGGTCTATGCTTCTGTCACTCACGCCACCCACCATAAGAAAATCATGAACATATTGCAAACCCTACAGCGCGGATCCCTCACCCTTGATAGACACAGAGAGCACCATAGGACAGCACCAATAATAAAACATGCAACTCAAACCAATCACGATCATCAATTAACCCATAGGACAAAACGGATCTACTCAAACATCATAGGATAGACATACATCATTGGGAAATAATATATAGAGTTGAGCACCATGTTTAAGTAGATATTATAGCGGGTAAAAGAGGGGTTACACCACTGCATATAGGGGGGAAGAGTTGGTGATGACGGCAGTGAAGTTGTTGTGTAGATCGTTATTGCGATGATGGCCCCGGCGGCGTTCCGGGGCCACCGGGAGAGAGGGGTAGAGAGCCCCCCTTCTTCTTCTTCCTTGACCTTCCCCCTAGATGGGAGAAGGGTTTCCCCTCTAGTCCATGGCCTCCATGGCGGCGGAGGGGTGAGAGCCCCTCCGAGATTGCATCTCTCTCTATTTCCTTCTGTTTCTGCGCTCCCTGATTCTGTCTTTTCACCGTTTCTTAAATTCCTGGAGATCTGTAACTCCGATTGGGCTGAAATTTTGACACGATTTTAATCCCGATATTGGATTACTTGCGGAAAAAGAAGGGCACCAACCGCCTTACGGAGTGGCCACGAGGTCCCAGGGCGCACCCTACCCCCTGGGGCGCGCCCCTCACCCTCGTGGGCCCCTCGGGCATCTTCTCGCATTGATTCCACTTCCCAAAATCCACATATATTCCAAAACAAATCTCTGTAAGTTTTTATCCCGTTTGGACTCCATTTGATATGGATTTTCTGCTAAACAAAAAACATGCAACAAACAGGAACATGCACTGGGCACTAGATAAATATGTTAGTCCCAAAAAATAGTATAAAAAGTTTCCAAAAGTATGTAAAAGTTGTAGAATATTGGCATGGAACAATCAAAAATTATAGATACTACATAGACGTATCAAGGAAGATCCCTCCTATGCCTTGGTAGAGCATGAGTAGAATAGTGTCTCTCATTTTCCAATATGGATGCACTGCCACGACAAGCGAGAACTTGTTAATTTGAATGGTTCCATTTCTGCGGGAAATGCAGTACCTTGCAATCACTTTGGCGTTATTAGCATACACAGGTGTAATACGACCACACCGGGAAATTGATTCAGAAACCTAAACAGGCGGTCAATTTTTGTTGAAATTAGAATAAAAACCAATTATAACATATCGTTGAAGATATATGTAGTTTATGAGCATCAACATAAAAATAAGACTTTGTACCAGCGTTTTGTGCACACAATTGGTCTTGTTCAATGTGTGCACCATAGGTATAATTAATCCCATCCAAAATCGAGTGTTCATACGTTGTGCTATCTCTATCAGATTATCAACAAAGTTTATGACATGCATCAAGTCCTTCCAGTGAAATTTGGTACGCTTAGTAACATACAGATCGTTCACTATGCATCCAACATATCCTGCTTAAAAGGCGGAAAGGTATTATTTATTCAGAACATGGTAGAATAATATATAGTGCGCATAAATTGGAAAATAGAATTTGTTACTGCCTACGAATGGTGTCAGAAAATGAAATCACAATTGGTTGCTTAAATAGTGATCAATTAGTCAGAACAAAAACCCCGATTTTGCTAAGTAATATGCCCGCATGGAGAAAGTTGAAAGGACACTAACCTCGATCAGACTTTGATCGGCTGATGATGTTGGTGAAGTAAACATCCATGTTAATTAGACCAGGCTCTGGTGCATGCACTAGAATTTTATTGCCAGCTTTCAGTTCATAACACTTAGACATTTTTCTCCAAAGGTCCACATCAAAATAGGAGTGACCATCTTTATCAAGTTTTACCCTAACCATCATTGTAAATTGATGCTGGATTGTCAATATGACATCCATGGAGTCATCAACAAAGTAAAGCCCAAGATTCCCTTCTACTCCTGTTCTTGCAAAGCAAGGGATGTACTGCCTGAAATGAAAATTAAGATCGTAAATTAGACATATTAAAATAACAGAGAAAGATGCAAATATGGGAGTAACTGATAGAACAGATCAATATATAGATGAAAGCAAAGTACAAAAACATATAATTAAAAATAGATAATGTAACAAAGATTTGATGCAAATATGAGAGTAACTGAATGAACAATACATCATATATTTGCCTAATATAGGGGGGGGGGTCGGCTTCGACACCTAGGCTGCACGTGGCGCCGTACCTTTAATCCAAATGTAGCAACACACGGTATATGTTCACAAATTTAGGCCATGCCGACCGTGGTAGGTTGAGATTGAACATACCAAGTGCTCCCTGAAGTCATTCGAAATGGTGAGATAGAAATTCGTTTCTTACTGGCCGGGACCACATTTGCCCGATATGTGCTCACACTGTGGACACATGAATGAACACCCACGAATCAACTAGAACAAAAATGAATCCACAACGATTTCTGCCAGTTGATTAACAGCGACGGACGGACTGCGTACCGGTGCATCAAACCCTGGGTCTGTTTCCTATACTGTGCACAGGCATGGGAACAGGATTGAGGCACGACCCCATGCTAGAGTGCAAGAGACCAAGAGCTTCGAAGGACCAAAATCAAGCCAAAGAAGCAAAATGCCATCAGGAGGAGGGCCTCCCTTGCCGGGCAAGCGAGCTCAGCAGGGGCGGGGTCGCCCCCGAAAGAAGACACACAAGATGTCCCAGCAGGACTTGCCAGGACACATGAGGGCAAAACTGCCTCACCCAACTACTCCACCACGACCCGCATCATCAATCAGTGCGGTGTCAAGACACAAAGTGACTAAGTGGCAGCCATTTGCCACATGGCAGCCTTTCTCTACAGAAGATGCCCTAGAACGACACCTGTCCTGCGACGTGTCAAGCCAGCAGGTGTGAAACTGGAAAAATAGCCCGGCAAGGCTTGCTGGGCAACCAACAACGTGATGTTAAGTGGTGCATTTAATGCACCATGTCAGCCTGCAGAGTTAGGTATGATAGCACTGTTTGCTATCTTATCAGTGCATAATGACTACTTTGCCATTGTGGTAGCCGCTTAATCTATAAAAGGAGGCCCATAGCAACCGTAGAAAGGGTTAGAAGGTTGGATAACAAACACGCCCATACGCACGTAGCAACTGGCGCTCTTGCCGGGAAAGTGTACTACGCTCCACCACCACTCTTCCACAATCAATCCACCAAAGCAGGAGTAGGGTTTTATGCCTCACAGCGGCC
Organism: Triticum dicoccoides; assembly: GCF_002162155.2. Classification (NCBI taxonomy): domain Eukaryota; kingdom Viridiplantae; phylum Streptophyta; class Magnoliopsida; order Poales; family Poaceae; genus Triticum; species Triticum dicoccoides. The sequence goes on from NC_041388.1 coordinate 191,829,753, forward strand.
CGAACCTGGGTAAAATTGCCTATGTGTTCTGTGCGGTGCTGCCCCACGCTCGTCTTCTCTTTGTGCAATGTGACGTCCCCCTGCCGAACCAACAAGGGGCCCTTTGGTCCCATAGGCTATGGTTACCCACGACATCTTTGGCGCGCCAGGTAGGGCGATCGGTTGTGCGAACCTGAAGGCATCTGCAACGCATCATCTTCATCACCATCTTCACCTTCGATGGCTCCATCGACCATGGTACCCAAGAAGAAATCCGGTGCTTCGGCTCATCCATCCACCTCGAAGGCTCCGCTGCTCACAGCCTCTGATGTTGCGAGGGACGCAGAGGCCTGCGAGGACGTGGACGCTACTGGCGGCGCGGTCAGAGCGGGCGGCACCATCACCACTTCCCCCATGACCGACACAAGAGTAGAAGGCATCGGAGGAGAACAACATCAGCAGCGCCCCAACGGCCACGCTCCATAAGGTACAGGTGAGGGGGTTACTCAGTCTGCGCCCTCTCCTCTTACCGACGGGCATAGCCGTAGCAACGATGCTTGTTCCGAGGCGAATTGTCGCCCTCTGGCTGTCCCCACCACGAGAGCGACCATAACATGTGCGCCTCCCCTAGGACGGGTCAACCAAGTCGCTGCGCCTGACGGATCCGATGGCCCTCGAGCACCCTTGCTGCACCACCCTACCATCCAGGTGGCCACTCCGCAACAGCGGGGGCGCGGTGCTACCGCCGCTGGCCCCATCAGGAGCCGAGCGACGATACGGTCTACTTCATCATCACCCATGCCAAGCACAACCATGGAAGCCATGGCACAAGCTCAACTGCTGTTCAAGTTTCCGCCAGCGGCCGAGGAGATGAACGAATGGCGTGCCACCATCCAAAGTGTCGCAGGATATCCACGGCCACATATGGGACAAGGAAGGCCCCTTGCTGGTTCGTCAGGGGGATGTCGCGTTCAACAAAGAGCAGACCAGCGTGCGTCAGCACGAAAGAGGGCACACAAGCAATTTACCTAGATTCGGGCTGTCGTGAGGCATAAAACCCTACTCCTCCTTTGTTGGATTGATGGTGGAATGTGGCTAATTCAACGCAGTACACTTGCCCGGTAGGGGTCGCTGTATGGCAGCAGCGACTACGTGTGTATGGGGTGTGGGTTCCTCAACTTTCCAACCATCTGACCCTTCCTACAGATGCCATGGGCCTCCTTTTATAGATTAAGGGGGTCACCACAATGGCAAAGTAGTCATTATCCACTGATATGATAGTAAACAATCCTATCATACCTAACTCTACGTGCTGACTGGGTGCATTAAATGCACTGCTTAGTGTCACATCACTGGTTGCCCGACAAGGCTTGCTGGGCTATCTTGCCAGCTCCAGGCCCGTTCTCTTGACACGTCACAGGACGGTGTCATCTGTGGGTTTCTTCTCTAGGAAATGGCTGCTGAGGGAGTCCTGGATTAGGGGGTCTCCGGACAGCCGGACTATATCCTTTGGCCGGACTGTTGGACTATGAAGATACAAGATTGAAGACTTCGTCTCATGTCCGGATGGGACTTTTACTTGGCGTAGAAGGCAAGCTAGGCAATACGGATATGTATATCTCCTCCTTTGTAACCTACCTTGTGTAAACCCTAGCCCCCTCCGGTGTCTATATAAACCGGAGGGTTTTAGTCCGTAGGACAACATGTAATCATACCATAGGCTAGCTTCTAGGGTTTAGCCTCTCTGATCTCGTGGTAGATCAACTCTTGTACTACTCATATTATCAAGAATAATCAAGCAGGACGTAGGGTTTTACCTCCATCAAGAGGGCCCGAACCTGGGTAAACCATTGTGTCCCCTACCTCCTATTACCATCCGCCTTAGACACACAGTTCGGGACCCCATACCCGAGATCCGCTGGTTTTGACACCGAATTGGTGCTTTCATGGAGAGTTCCACTGTTCCGTCGCCGTAAGGAAGGATGCCTCGTCTCGTTGTTAAAAACAACATTACCGTCGGGCGAGCCCTGGCTGTCGGCCAAACTCTCCGGCTAGGCAGTTTCATCGTGACCACCCGTTCGGCTGCTTCACCGATGATGACTTCTCGGGTCATCAAAAATAGCCTCCACATCGGCTTGGAATTCGCCGAGCAGATGGATCCAATGGAGCTCTCTTCCCTAAATGAGCTCTTGGATCGCATCGCCGCCTTGGGAGTCGCTACGGACTATGATCGGATTGGGCTTAAACCCGATGAAAGGGAGATTAACTCTCCACCTGTCACCCATCATGTTGCGGTGGTGGAGGAACAATGCGGCGATTCTTCCTCTATCTTGAGGTCTAACTATGTCCGGATTCCTGAGCTCTCCGAGCCGGATACCTGTTTACGGGAGGACATCACTCAAACCCTGAACCTAGAGTCAGGCAGCGGGCCAGACTTAACGGGCAACATCCCGGAATCTGAACTTCCAATATTGGAAACACCTCGGCCCCTGGGTCTCATATCGGGTAAGGGTTCGAACTCAAATACACCCACCCACCTAGACATAAATGATTGTTCCCACATCAGGCAAGGGCCCCATGAAACAGTACATCATTATTGGGCCAGATTCCTCCTCGTGATGAACAAGGTTAAGGACTGCCGCGAGGAAGATGCAGTCTCATTTTTCTACAATAACTGCACGGACAAGGGAATTCTTAACGCCATAAGACGCTGTGACATATCACGCTTTGCCGACTTAGCGTCCATAGTACGAAAGTACTATGCGATGGAAAGTGCCTGGAAAACCGAAACGAAATTTTGGGATAATCCGGCTCCGAATATACACCCACTCCAAAGTAAAAGGGTGCACTATCATAAGACACCCGAGTTAATTACAAAGAAGCAAAAACCCTCTACAGGGCGTGGAACCGTATTGGAGGGATGGCTCAACAGACCCTGCAAAATTCATAGTAAAGAGGATACCATACCAACACACAGCCTTAGAGCATGTTGGATACTCCGGCAGGTGGCCAAAAGCGGTGAGGATCTTCTCATCCCAGATGCCACAGAGCACCATCCCAGGGATAAAAATACGGTATTAACAGTCTTTGAGACCTTCGCATCAAATAATAGGTGCAAGCGAACACTTCGCAGCATTGCCGAAATCTGCCATGTGGCAACAATAAATCCATGGAGTGACACGACTATTCCCTTCAATGCCAGTGACGAACCTAAATTCCAAACAGCCCGAGCACCAGCTGCACTGGTCCTCAGTCCAATTGTGGCGGCTTTCAACTCACCAAAGTACTCATGGACGGCGGCAGTGGATTAAACCTCATCTATGAGGAAAGTCTTCAAAAAATGGAAATAGACTGGAACCGCATTGAGCAAAGTAGAACAACCTTCAAAGGAATCATCCCTAGTAGGGAAGCACCCTGTGCTGGGAAAATCACACTAGATGTGGTATTCGGCATGGCAGAGAACTATAGGTACGAAGAAATTACATTCCAAGTGGCCTCGTTCAGTAGTGGATACCACGCCCTTTTAGGACGGGAGGCGTTCACGATCTTCCAAGCCATACCCCATTATGGATACATGAAGCTCAAAATGCCCAGGCCCAACGGAATCATCACTCTCACTAGTGATCCGGACACAGCACTCCGCGCCGAAAACAAAACAGCCGCATTGACCCTCGAGGCACTATCTGAGGCCCTTTCGGCCGAGGAATTAACTGCGCTACGCTCCACAGTGGACAGGGACGACATGATACTTGACAAGAGATCCAAGTCCACCTCTTTTAAACCAGCGGATGAAATAGTCAAATTCCAAGTCCACCCAAAGGACCCTACAAAAACAGCCTCCATCGGGGCACAGTTAAACCCCGCCATGGACGCCGCACTACGAGAGTTCCTGCGCGAGAATTGGGACATATTCGCCTGGCACCCCTCAGACATGCCAGGAATCCCACGCAGGCTGGCCGAGCACAACCTCAATATTCTAAAGGGATTCAAGCCGGTCAAGCAGACTCTTTGGCATTTCTCTGAACCTAAGAGACAAGCTATGGGAGAAGAACTAGCCAAGTTATTAGAGGCTGGATTCATTAGAGAAATAAAATAACCGGACTGGCTAGCAAAGTTGGTGATGGTACCAAATAAGGACAAATCCTGGTGCCTGTGTGTCGATTTTAAGGACCTCAACAAGGCCTGCCCAAAGGATCCCTTCCCCCTCCCCCACATTGATCAAATTATTGATGCTACCGCAGGACACGAGTCATTGTGTTTCCTCGACGCATACTCCGGATACCACCAAATCAAGATGGCGGAGTCTGACAAAGCCGCAACGGCATTTATCACACCATATGACCCCTTCTGTTTCAACACAATGCCTTTCGGGCTCAAAAACGCCGGTGCAACATATCAGCGCATGATTCAGACATGTCTGGAGAAACAGATCGGCAAAATAGTAGAGGCATACGTAGATGATGTGGTCGTCAAATCCAAGCACGTCGACTCTCTAATAGACGACTTGAGGCTCACATTCGACAACCTCCGAAAATACGACATCAAGCTCAATCCGGAAAAATGCGTTTTCGGCGTACCAGCCGGAAAGCTCCTAGGCTTCAATGTCTCTAGTAGAGGAATTGAAGCTAATCTGGCCAAAATCCGAGCTCTCTCACAGTTGGCTACCCCAACAGACCTCAAAGAAATCCAGAAATTAACTGGATGTGTGGCGGCTCTAAGCCGCTTTATCTCCCACTTAGGAGAAAAGGCATTACCCCTTTATCACCTCCTTCGACGCACCAAACACTTCGAGTGGACGGATGCTGCGATAGCCGGATTGGAAGAAATAAATGCCATACTGGCAACCAACCTAATCCTGGCCCTGCCAAACATCGGTGAACCAATGCTGTTGTACATTGCAGCAACTCATCAGGTTGTAAGCGCAGTGCTCGTCGTCGAACGAGAAGCGGATAGATATAAATTCCCCCTTAAAAAGCTAGTATATTATGTATCCACTGTCCTCACTCCATGCAAATCACGGTACCCACATTATCAAAAGATACCCTATGCGGTATTCATGGCATCCCGGAAGCTGCGACACTACTTTCAAGAGTGTTCAATTACAGTAGCCTCGGAAGTGCCACTTAATGATATTATAAACAACCGCGACACCACAGGCGGATTTCCAAATGGGCCATTGAGCTCCTCATGTTCGACATAACATACAAACCCCGGTGAGCCATTAAATCGCAAGTATTGGCCAACTTTGTCGCGGAATGGACGAAAGCTGAACTCCCTAAAGAGTACGGCGCATACTCCAATTGGATCATGCACTTCGACGGCTCCAAAATGCTGGCTGGTCTAGGGGCTGGCGTTGTCTTGACGTCCCCAACCGGAGATACAGTTCAATATGTACTACAGATACTGTATACAGACTCCAACAACGCAGCCGAATATGAAGCCCTGTTACATGGTCTCCAGATGGCAGTTTCCATGGGCATTCAACGCCTGGAGGTGTGTGGGGATTCGAACCTCGCAATATCCCAAATAAATAGATACTTCGATGCCAAGGATCCAAAGATGGCGGCCTATCGCAACGCCGTCCTAAAGATGTCAGCTCGTTTCAAGGGCTCGAATTTCACCATGTGGCTCAGGAAAACAATCAGGCGGCGGATATCCTTGCCCGCATCGGCACAAAACGCGATGCGATCCCCCAACATCTTTTTGGAAAGGGTTGTTTAAGCCATCCATGGTATGGGAAGGGGACACCGGTAACAATAGTTCGGACCCGACTAAAATGCTCGATACCAAACACTCTGACATAATCGGAGGCTCTGCCACCGAAATAACACCTTCAGCCCACGTAATAATGGCCATCATCGCCCCGTGGACAGAACCATTCCTGGCCTACCTAACTAGGCAGGAACTTCCCGAGGACCAAAATGAGGCACGTTGCATAGTGCGGCGATCTAAAGCCCACAGGGTCCACGAGGGAGAGCTGTATAAAAAAAGCACTACCGGAGTCCTTCAAAGCTGCATCTTCGAAGAGGAAGGGCGGAAACTTTTGGCAGAAATTCACGCCGGACTCGGTGGCCACCATGCTGCAGCCCGGGCCCTTGTAAGCAAGGCCTTTCATACAGGTTTTTATTCACCGACGGCCCGGGTAGATGCATAGGACTTGGTCCAACGCTGCGTCGGCTGCCAGCATTTTGCAAACCAAAGCCACATGCCACCCACTGCCCTCCAAACAATCTCCATCACCTAGCCCTTCGCGGTCTGGGGGCTTGACATGGTTGGACCCCTTAAAGGGGGAATCCATAAGAAAAAAATACTTACTGGTCATGGTGGATAAATTCACCAAATGGATAGAAGCCAAACCTGTTAAAACGGCCGAATCCGGACCGATGATAGACTTCATATCCGGGGTTGTACACCGTTATGGCGTCCCCCACAGCATCATCACTGACAACGGAACGAACTTTACGGCCGACGAGGTAAAACTCTGGTGCAACAACATGGGCATCAATCTCGATTATGCTTCTGTCTATCACCCACAAACCAAAGGCCAAGTCCAGCGAGCAAATGGTCTTATCATGAGCGGCATCAAACCCAGATTAGTGCGGTCCTTAAAGGAGTCTAACATGAACAGGGTAGAGGATCTCGACTCCGTACTCTGGGGGCTGCGGACCACGCCGAATCGTACTACCAGATACACACCATTCTTTATGGTGTACGACGCAGAGGCGGTTCTGCCCGGCGACATAATTCATGACTCACCTCGAGTGCGCATGAACGAAGAAAGAGAAGCTGCCCTTCATCGGCAGGACAGTCTGGACACATTGGAGGAGCGCGACGTGGCAAAAGCCCGTTCCGCATTCTATTAGCAACTGGCTCGAAGATACCAAAGCAGAGAAGTATGGGCCAAAACTTATAACATTGGCGAGCTAGTTCTACACCTGCCGGAGAAGAAAAAGACCAAGCTCGAGCCGAAATGGGAAGGTCCCTTCATTATTGACCAAGTTCTGACCAGTGGAGCGTTCCGTCTGTGGGATGCATCGAATAATCGACTTGAGCCGAACCCATTGAACGCAGCTAGGCTCCGAAGATTCTACGCCTAGTGCCGAACTCTATGTTCGTCTCCTTCCTCTGTCCATTTTTCGCATTTACATTATCTGTCTTTTTTCTCTTTCTTTCTTTTATGCTTTCTCAAGGCCTTCAAGGGCCAACTTGTGCCTTGCTTGCACACTATTGACGCGCTAACCACACTCATTATACCTGGGGGCTTCTTACACAGAAGCATAATTATTTATCTGGGCTTCATGCCCCGCACATGTGTTATTCTTCCGCATGTACCTTTTCTTCGCCATTATATGCATCGATATGACTTAAGTTTTGGACAAGCTGGGTTGCCTGGCTCTTGTATTTATGCCCTACGTTCCCTTTAATTAGGCTAGGGCATAATGGGAGCACCTCTGCGATTGTTACTGCCGGGTCAGCCGGATGTGTACCTCAGACTGGGTGAAGCCGAAAGCTAGCGTTCTTAAGGGAATATTCGGTCGGTGAACAAAAGATTATTTTTATTTATTTTCCATATGTGCCCCCAGATGTTTTTGCCTGCGTTTCCTCTCGCAGTCCGGACATGCACTTTAGGGCATGCGTACCCAGGGAAAGGAACCCTTAACGGAACTATTCTCCCTGGAAGATGTTTCTTACTACCCATGTAATATAACATAACTAGTTGGGTACTTGTCTGTTCAAGCACTAATGACCCCTACACCTGGTTTCCACGCATACCCCGGTTCTTATATAACTGAGCGGGTATTCGGATACACTCCAGAGTATCGGGTCCCGAGGTTGAAGCGAAAAGGTCTGCCATGACAAATGATTTACAATCCGGCTAGAAGGCAGTATACATGTCACTTTAATTACATAGTCACGTAGACTGACTAAATTCCTCTTCTATACCATCCAACAGGCTGTCTAGCCTACAATCCTGTTGGGAATACTTTGCGGCTAATTCTACTTGCCCATACACTAAGATAACGGGGATCTCTTTCCCATCGGGCCCCACAGGTCCGACCTCGGCCATGGGGTTTGGGTCAGCCTTGGTATACCGCGTCTTCACCATGGCCTAGGCTTCCTTGGCACCTTGACGGCAGGCCGATATCGGAAGCGCCACCATGCTCCCTTGAGCTTCTCCGCAAGCTCTCCAATGCCTTTTGGCAGTGAGACGGATGGCCACAAAGTCTGGGCAATACCTTGCATCACCTGCCGAACTTGTTCGTGCAGTCGTGAGAGCTCGGGTAGAAGATCACCCGCAGACACGGGCATCTCCTCCACAGGACGACCCGTCAGCATACCTGCAGACATAATTCTGTTAGCCAACTTCTCCGCCGCCCCCCTTCCAAGCAATTACTAAAAATGTCGCGTCGAAGCCGCTTATTCTCCTTCTCGGAGTCTGCAACCTGGGCTTGAACATCCTTCAGTTCCACACTCAGCTTGGTATTGGCGTCTTGGAGATTGTTTTTCTCCCGCCTGACCTCAGTCAGCACGTGTTTGCCAGCCTTTAGCTGTCATACGACATGCTGGTCCTCCGGATTCTCCCTGGATTCATCTGCAATATCTATTGTTAGATCTGCAGCCACAACCGCATGCTATATGGTACCTATCATTCTTCGAAAGAAATGTTACCAGCTGGGGACTTTTTAGGTTCCTTCAATGTGGCAACGGCGGCCCGAAGTTGGGTCTTGCATTCCTCCAGCTCCTGTGACAGTCGAGTATTCTTCTCTGTAAGAACCTGCACAATAGATGATCCTTAAATCAGTTCTGCTAACTGTTTCAAGTCTCAGGGGCTACTGATACATATAATCGTTAGATCTGCTTACCCACACATCCCTCACATACTGGTCCGTGGCTCTGGCTAGACCATTTTGAGTAGCATAGAGGTACGTGTCTCGAGAATTGAAGGCAACAAATGCCTCTGTTGAGAAGCAAGCGTCATGGAGTACGGCCAGGCGACGCCTATGATTCATGGCGCTCTCCACTTCTGAATTTGTAGCGGATATTCGATCCGCATCCTCTATAGGGGGAGTATCCGGTGTCCGCCCCATGTCAGATTCCGCCTCTATGTCCGGTCCTGGAGCCTGACGGGTGGAAGCATGATCGGCAGCCTCACTGGACATATTCCGGCGAGCGTTTTTTCTGTTAAAGAAACATGGGCGTCATTACATTTTGAGGAAGACGACAACCACAGAGCGGGGTTTTTCTCATACCTCTGCGCCGGCTCTCTATCCTGACCGCCTTCCTTTTTGGCATGCCCGTCCTCGGTGCCTCTTGTTGGCGAGTTGCTACGGGTTCGGCACGGCATCTCGAATGCCTTCCCTGTAAAACACCATATGTATATGGTAGCTGAATTGTCTAAAAGGGGTTCCTAGTTTTTGGAGTTGGGATTTTTGTTTTTTCTTACGTGCGACGCAGGAAGCAGTCCAGGATAGTCGTCCATAATGGCCAAAATGGCGTCATCACAACTTAATTGATAAAACTGCCGGTCTATCAGCTCCACGAATATGTCCGGATCTTCTTCGAGTCCCGGACTGAGGGCCCGGTTAGGGTCCTCTGGTTGCGGAGATGGGCTGTTGACCTCCCTTATGGCTTTTCGCAGTTCCTGCCGCAAAATGGCAAGGTGAGTACCTACGACAAAGAATGCGGGAAGAATGGGAGTAAGGAGATATAACTCACCCAGCTTGGAGGGTTGTACATGGAGAATCCATCCCGTGGCTTGATGCGAATGAACTACTCTTCCTCTCCCTTGAACAACTCGGACAGAATTTTTGCTAAAGCAGCAGCGTTGTCCGGACCCTTACGCCCGCAACAGGTGGCATCATCTTCCCCGTTAAAACACCACAGGGGGTGCCCTCGATATTGAAGTGGCTGCACTCCCTGCATTATGCATATTGACATAACGTCAATTATTGTCAAGTCTGATTGAGCCAGTGCTTTCATCCGGTTCATCAGGTAAAGGACTTCTCCGTTGTCTTCCTCCTGGGGGCTCCGTGGGAGCCAACTTTGGTGTTTCTTCAGAGGAGCATTGTTGAACTCAGGAAGACCCCGCCGAACAGGGTCCGGAAGGGGGACGTCCTCCATATAAAACCATTCCGAAGGCCAGTCTTCGGACGTCTTCTTCGGAGTACCGGACAGGTATCCGGTTTTGGTGATGCGCCATATTTCGGCTCCGCCCACTTGATAAAGTGACCCCTTCTGTGTGCGGGGGACGAGGCAAAATAACCTTTTCCACAGCTCGAAATGAGCCTCGCAGCCCAGGAATAACTCACAAAGGGCAACATAGCCGGCGATGTGTAATATGGAAGCAGGGGTGAAATTATGCAGTTGGAGGCCGTAAAACTCTAGGAGCCCGTGGAGGAACGGATGAATCAGAAATCCGAGTCCCCTTAATAAGTAAGGAACAAGGCACACCCGCTCCCCCGTAGAGGGGTTAGGGAAGCTCTCCGCTTGCTCCCCGCCATTGTAGGTGGCGAGCCCGGCTCGGACGGGAACCATATACACTAGAGGGAGAAATCCCTGAGTCTGCAGTTCGACTAATCGACTGTGTGTGACAGAACACCTCTCCCAATCACCGGGCTTAGAGCTACGGGGGTGAGAGGAGGAGCTGCGGTGGTCGGCCAAGTTGGAGTGGATTTTTACGAAGCGTGCTCCGATGGATTCGTTGTGGGAGGATGGTATGGATTGGATCTAAGAATCCCCATCCCTTTAATAGACAATTTATTTATCTGGCTAGGGGGCAAATGTAAAAACGCCCTGGCTCCGCGTATTCATTCGACGCGTGGAAGATAGCCCTTATAGGGCGCAGAAGCCAAGAAGTCCAACATTTATGGTGCCGGACACTACTTGACAAACATTCAAAATTTGGAGAGGAACCTGCTTTGCAATGCCGAAGACAATACTGCGTGTCGGACTTGACGTCATTGAAGCCTACTTCGGGGGCTATTGTGGGAGTCCTGGATTAGGGGGTCTCCGGACAGCCGGACTATATCCTTTGGCCGGACTGTTGGACTATGAAGATACAAGATTGAAGACTTCGTCTCGTGTCCGGATGGGACTTTTACTTGGCGTAGAAGGCAAGCTAGGCAATACGGATATGTATATCTCCTCCTTTGTAACCGACCTTGTGTAAACCCTAGCCCCCTCCGGTGTCTATATAAACCGGAGGGTTTTAGTCCATAGGACAACATACAATCATACCATAGGCTAGCTTCTAGGGTTTAGCCTCTCTGATCTCGTGGTAGATCAACTCTTGTACTACTCATATTATCAAGAATAATCAAGCAGGACGTAGGGTTTTACCTCCATCAAGAGGGCCCGAACCTGGGTAAAACATTGTGTCCCCTTCCTCCTGTTACCATCCGCCTTAGACGCACAGTTTGGGACCCCCTACCCGAGATCCGCCAGTTTTGACACCGACAACTGCCATGTGGCAAATTGCTGCCGCTTAATCACCTTGCAGCTTTACACCACACTGATTGATGATGTGGGTCGTTCTTAAGTGGTTGGTGGGGTGGTTCTGCCCCCGCGAGCCGCCGGTAGACCTTGCCAGGGAGCCTTGGTTGCCTGCTTCTGGTTGTGGCCTTGCCCCTTGCCGGGCTCACCTGCCCGGCATGGGAAGCCCTTCTCTTGCCGATATATTGCACCCTGGCCTAATCTTTGGTCCCTCTGAATTGCATGTTGGTTCTTCAAATCTCTTGGTCCTTGTATTTTGGTCTGGCCTCAGCTTGTCCGTGCTCGAGTCAGGGGAAAATGCATACCGCCATATATTTTCCCTGACATAAGCCCCCGGGCCTAAGCCATACATGTCGTGTGGCACGTTCGGTTAGGCCCCAAACAGCGCGCGGACACGTCGCAGGAGAGGGTCATGTGTGCTGTTCCATCATGCAACCAGTCAACCCAATGTCCACTTCGCGCAGTTACTGCGCGTCGTGGGGTCGTAGCACTGTTGCAGTTATGGTAAAACGGTAACTTTCTAAAGCATCGCACCTCTGCCTCGTCCACCCCTTAAAAGTAGGGAAAAGTAGAGTGACACGATTCACTTGTCTCTCGCCCTGCTCCTCCACCTTCTTCCTTCGCAAGCCAAGTGATAGTTCCTCATCTCTCTTTTTTTTCTGCCGCTATCCTCCCCAGCGAATCCCTTCCCTCTCTATGTTGCCGCAGCAATGGGGAAGAAACCCGCGGAGAAGAGAAAGCCGGCGACTGTGGCTAAGGAAGCCGCCGTCGAGGGGAATAAGTGGTCAGCGGAGCTGAACTCGAAGCAGAGCGAGGATGTCGTCTTCGTTCCGTCGACCTTGAGCGGCCCTGTTCTTTAGGTGAAGTACGGATATCTGTGGGGGCAGCCTGTTGAGAAAGGGCATGGGGCGCCCATAGTCTATGAGGTGAGTGAGGTGGATCCCCCTGATTTCTATCGGTTCTTTGCTTCCTATTTCATCTGCGGCCATTGTCCACCTTTCTCTGGGTTTTTTGAGGCAATCATGAACTTCTATGGGTTCCACCTCCTCGATTTCACGCCAACTGCGATGGCGACCATGGCTATCTTTGCGCATTTGTGCGAGAACTTCATCAGTGTGATGCCCAATGTGGATTTATTCAAGCATTACTTCGTTCCGAGGGTGGAGAGCAAAGTCAACCACTCCGAAATCATCAGTTGGATGCCATGGATGAAGAGGGCGATTTGGGATTACCTTCCAGGGTATTCGCGCGAGAGGTGGAATGAATGGAGAGGGGACTAGTGCTGGATCTAGGATGAGGAAGTCCCTGAGTTCTGTGACGCATGGCAGAAGTGCATCGAGCGCGGAAAGGATTGGAGCTTGAAAGGGATCATCGTGGACAGGCTGCGCCCGACAATCAATAGGATCACCCGCCTAGCGGCTGCCGAGTTAACCATTGAGCGTGTGGGGGCAACTTTTCTTATCCACCGCATCTCACCAGTGCAGGAAAGGGACAGGCCTGGGTGGGTGTACAGTGGTGTTGCGAATAGGATGAGGGTGCTAATGGGACTGGCCAATAACTTGTCAGTTTATGGCCATGCTTGGTTGTGTGACCAACTGTTTGGTCTCTTCGAGTTGTTCAAGCTCCTGGCAACCGTCATTCCTCTGAACATCAAATCAGCCCAGGACCAAATACTGAGGTGGATGCCGGACTGCAATGCTGATCGAGTGTCGAGCACTTGGCAACTCCCTTCCCTAGACGAAGAGCTCCAATGGTCGAGTACTTTGGTGGAGAAGGCCACCAAGACCGAGGAAAAAATGTATAAATGCACCTCTGCTGTGGAGGTGGCGTATATAATGAAGAAAGTTGCGGAGGACAAGGATGCCTCCACAGCAGAGGTGCATTTATACATTTTGTCCGGATGAGTGGCTCGCGGCTGGACCGCAAGCCCCGGCACCGGACCCTGACCAACGTTCCTGTAGGCGTGCCGCAACCTGAGGAGCGGCAACCTCCAACCCAGCACCAGCCACCAAGAGGGTGAAGAAGGTCTCCACCAAAGTGGTGTGTCGCCAATCCCCTCGCCTTGCTCAGGCCAAGGCGCCTTCCTCCAAACGGTCGATGGCCGCGGAGGCGGAGTCCAGCCCCCGCTCCAGCTCGAGCTCTTCATAGGGCTCGTCTTCTTCTAAGCTCCTGGCATCGCGGCAGACATCGAAGCTGCTGGGAAGTTCCTCCCTTCCGCCTCTGAAGAGAAGACGGGAGTTTCCCCCTCCCAAGATGTTCAACTTGAACTCCATGCTCATCCCGGAAGAGTAAGGAGGGTTTCTCTTTGTGGCAGGCATCTTCTTAGGCAAATTTAAATGCTTTGGCTGACTAACCTCTCATTTTTGTTGCCGCCAGCCAGGTAGTGGTGGAGGACACCGAGACCCTCATTCACCATTCCCGGAAGAGGTTCCGGCGCCTCAGGTCGATGGAGGGCGCAGAGGGCTTGGCTTCGGCAGGAAAGGACATAGAAGACCCTGTGCCGAGCCCCCAGCCTAGCCCCCGACCTGGGAGCGAAGACTCGACCCTGCTTGCTTGAGATGATGGAGGCAGCCCTTCCGCTCCCCACACGGAGGAGGTGGCGAGACGATGTAGGACGAGCCCCTCCTTGAGGGGCATGCCTCCTCTGCCGCTCAGACTGAAGAGATTGTCACGGAACCCTCCACGGCAGAGGCTATGCAGAAGGCTGCCGAGCTCACCCCAGCAGAGGATGAAGCCCGCGACCAAGTGATAATTGTTGCCGAGGAAACAGAGACCCCTGCTCGACAGACTTCCCCAGGTATCTGGCAGAACCTTTCTTTTCTTTTATGCTCTGCTTGCTTTCACTGGTTTCTTCATTTCCTTGAGATTTTGATATCTTCGCTATTTCCTGGTCCTCCCGCGTGCAGCCCCTCAAACTGAAGAACGAGATTTGCTGGAGGTGGTGGCTGACATAGGAAGGTCTGCCGTGGACGAAGCCGCGAGGCTCTCAGCTGTTGAGGGTCGGGATCTTGCTCCTGGGGATGTTCAAGGCTCCTTGGCGGTGATGGATCATTCTTTGGTGGACGCCCCGGTAGGGGAAGCAGCCGTCGAGATGAAGAACCCACTCCAGACCATGGGTCCGCTTCCCACTACCATGACCGTTGCTGAAATTCTACCACCTCCCCCGAGTATGCTCGCAATGGTGTTGTCGCCGCCTGATATCGGAGCCCCCAGCCCGTTCCTGGCAGACGCAGAACTCGATGAAGAGCCTCAGCGCCTTCTGGCACCGCTGCATCTAGGAGGCAGGGAGGCCGACGACTCAGCTGCCATCACCAAGGATTTGTCCCTCATGGAATCCATGGTGGCAGGCGTGAAGGAAATGCAGACCCGACACCGCTGAAGACCCAAAGCCCAGCTAAAGAAGCTCGTTGAACATTTGGACGCTGCGTCTTCCGCCAAGGCTGAGCTTGACCGACAGGTGGCAAAACTGAACAAAGACCTTGCCGAGAGCACCAAGAAGGTGGCGGCACTCAAAGAGGAGGTACGGCATGCAGAGCTTCATCTAGCTAATGTGCAGTCACAACTCTACTCCAAGACCCAAAGCCTTGAGACCGCCAACGACAACATCTCTGGAATGAAGGCAAGGATCGGCTCGCTAGAGCAGTCGGCGGAATCCCTTGAATCCTGGTACCAATTGTTGTCCAAGGACTTGGAAACCGCCAAGCGTCTCCGGCAAGATGTAGAGGATAGGCTGAAGAATTGGGTTGACATGAACAACCTCTGGATCAAGAGCATTGTTGACATTGCATACCGCCTTGGCGCCCATGCTGCAACGATGGGCATGGACGGCCCAGTCTACTCAGCCAGCAAGCAGGAGGCCCTGAGTGTCAAGCTGGGGCTCTTCTACAATGAATTGATCGACAAGCTAAAGGTGCATGAAGAGGGGAGGGCTGAACATTTTGCAACCGAGTCACGGAAGCTCACTTGCAATGCCCTCTTCATGGTCTTGAGCAACATTTCATGTCGCCACCCAGAGCTCGATCTTGACGGCTTCAAGAAGCCGCCAGGCGATGCTAACATCGTTGCTGCTGAGGAGAAGTCCCCCCCCCCGCGCCGATAGGGTTCTCCGTGTTTAAGCTATCCTTATTGGCCACATGGCCGTGCATCGGGCCTCAGTCGCTTCCACAAGACCCTGTAATGAAAACATGATATATAATTTTGTGTTTACTCATTGTATCTCTAGTGTTTGTGTGAAACCGATACTTCTTGCTGGATATTTGAATGCGCATTTATCCCTTTGAACTCTATATGCTTGTGTTTGTGTGATCAACCCCTACTTAAGTTCTGGATGCCTGTCGATATCATATTGCCTTGATTGTCATAAGGGTCCGGCCTTTTACAATCATCTTGGCGTGGATCCGTCTCGGCAGTTCTTTCCTAGGTAGCTCTCGATGCAGCCTCTCGACCTGTGAGTGCAGCTCTGGATAGGATGATTGTGCAATCAAAGAAACTAGCCAAGGTTCCATTGCATGAGGGATCTCTCGATACAAACACTCGCTAGAGTTAAGGGATAAACGACTGCAAAAATCTGAAACGCATCAACAAGAAGTGATAACATGAACTTAGCTTTTGTTTTAAGCTTCTCTTTCATTTGTTGGACCGCGCACGTTCGATGTGCCCACGGTGCCTGGAGGAGTAGAAGGTAATCAAGTGGTTTCTTCAGTGTCGTCAAGGGGTGACGTGCATTTCTTTCAACTAGCGGGCATCTAGGCATGGTGCCGGGCTTCTCTGGTCCTCTTCCCTTTTTCTCCCCTTCCCTCGAGTCAGTGCAGTGGCTGCCGTTGCATGGGTCGTTCCAACGCTAGCAGCCTCGCCGAAGTCTGCTTGCCGGGGCATCAATCAACAGACTCATACCAACGCTTTGCTCAGGATTACCCACAGCGGGGGAAATACTGGACCGAGCATCGTGTGATAATCATCGACACCGACGACGCCGAGGCTAAAGCAGCTCGACTGCTAACGAGGTGGAGGGATGGGAAGGAGGGAGCTCGCACCCGCACGTCTTGCGCCCTTTCCCCCGGACGGTGCCCAAATGGAAAGAACGCCATACGAGCTGTCGGGATAATTATACCACCGTCAGTGGCAGTGTTGGTCGTAATTGTTGCTACGGTGAAGCTCAAAGAGCGACAGCATGATTCGGGGGAGGCCCCCACTTCGCCTTGGCCTCTGCGCGGGCGCCATGGTTGATGGCGCCTTTTGAAAATGAAGGTGGTGATGAAGATGAAGCGCTGCGTAGACTTTCAGGTTTGCGCAAGCGAGCCCCCTACCTGGCGCGCCAAAGATGTTGCGGGATATCCACGGCCACCTATGGGACCAGGAGGACCCTTGCTATTTTGGCAGGGGGGCGTCGTGTTGCACAAAGAGCAGACCAGCACGCGGCTGTCGGTGTCAAAACCGGTGGATCTCGGGTAGGGGTCCTGAACTGTGCGTCTGAGGTTGATGGTAACAGGAGACAGGGAGCACAATGTTTACCCAGGTTCGGGCCCTCTCAATGGAGGTAAAACCCTACGTCCTGCCAGATTAATATTGATGAGTATGGGGGTTACAAGAGTTGATCTACCATGAGATCGTAATGGCTAAAACCCTAGAAGTCTAGCCTATCTGATTGCGATTATCCTCTCTCTCTCTCTCTACGGACTAAGCCCTCCGGTTTATATAGACACCAGAGGGGACTAGGGTTGTACATAGTTGGTTACATAGAAAGGAAATAGTACATCCGGCCGCCTAGCTTGTCATCCACGCAAAGGAGAGTCCTACCCGGACACGGGAGAAAGCCTTCTATCTTGTATCTTCACAGCCCAATAGTCCGGCCCATGTCAATAGGCCGGCGCCCGGGGACCCCCTTGTCCAGGACTCCCTTAGTAGCCCCTGAACCTGGCTTCAATGATGAGGTGTCCGGCGCGCAGATTGTTTTTAGAATTGCAAGGCGGGTTCCTTCTCCGAATACTCTGGCACAGTCTTCAAACAACAACCGCGTCTGGATCTGCAAAACAAGTACCACACACCACCGCAGAGAATATAATATTTCACGAGTCCCATCAGCTGACAACTTTTACTAATGTGACATCACGTCCCTGCCCGATTATTATTTCGAACCGTTTCTTGGACGGCCGCTCCAAATTTCGTGATCCGGCTTTATTGTTACGTCTCGTTAAAGCAGAGATCGTGTCCCCTTATTGTGGGATTCTCATCAATACGTGTGTGGGTAATCCAACTGTGCCGCCACACAGCCCCTAGGGAATAGGCGAGTTTCATGGCGTGTGGGGAGGCGTTTGATATTCGCTGCCTTTATAAGGACATAAGGATTCATCTCTTCCACCCACACCTTCTATCCTTCCGTCTACCCACTCTCGAACTCCAGCGCCCAAGTTCTCATCTTTCCTCCCCCAAGAAAGCACTCCAACCATGTCCAGAGTGCAGTGCAAGTGGATGGCCTCCACTGTCAAGGAGAAGGACATCATCCAACTTCAGGAGGCCGAATATTTGTCCAGGGAGATGGCCCATCCTCTTCCTGCTAAGGGACAGATCGTCCCCACTCCTGAGCCCCATGAGAGGGTCATGTTCATCCCTCACTTTTTCCACGGCCTGGGAGTTCCTCTCCACCCATTCGTTCGCGGACTCATGTTCTACTATGGGTTGGACTTTCATGATTTGTTCCCCAATTCCTTCCCCACCATCTCGGTGTTTATCGTCGTGTGTGAGGCCTTCCCCCGCATCCCTCCCCACTTCGGACTATGGCTGAAGACCTTTAATGTGAAGCCGAAGGTGGTGGGCGGCGAACACGCAGGATACGGAGGCGCCATCATGAGCAAAATGTCCAACGTCCCGTGGCCCAAAGGCACCTTCATGGAAACTGTCAAGGGATGGCAGAAGTTGTGGTTCTACGTCACTGAGTCTCGCCATGCTGCCTGGGTCGTGGCTCCCAAATTCAAGTCCGGGGCTCCAATGCGGCTTACCTCCTGGCAGGAGAAGGGTCTGGATTGGTCTTCGTCGGACTAGTTGACTGCGCTTCAGACGCGCATCAGGAGCATGATGGACATGAATGTCAAGCTTGTCGATGTGATTCAGGTGATGCTAATTCACCGGATCCATCCATGCCAGAACCGGGCTTGCCATATGTGGGAGTTCAATCTGGCCAAGCACAATACTCTGCGACAATTCTTTGAAACTACGCACGAGGACATCTGGAAGGTGCTCTTCAAGGCCAACGAGACATGGAAGGAGACAACCGAGGATTGCGGGCACGATCTGGCCCATCCCACCAGTTCGGTAAGTATTCCATGCTTCAAGGCCTATCTCTTTCTGGCTTGCTCAAGGAGGATGTCCCAACTTCCCTATTTTTCCTTTCAGGGTTGGACAAAGAAGGCAGAGCGGATTCGGTGTTCGGCTCCGCTGCCCGAGGAACCTGCCATCCCTCTTTTGACGAAGATGCTGGTTCCGCCGCCCTACGTGGCACCGAAGAAGAAGGCCAAGGGGACCAGAGAAGGCCTTCGTCCCAGGGGTACTTCGGACACGGCGTTTGAATATGCCGAAACTCACTCCGTCGCCGAAGACGGCGAGGAGGAGGAAGAAAGCAACTTCCCCCTCCCCGAGGGGGGGAAGAAGAGGGCGGCCTCCATAGATCTAGAAGCGGAGGCGTCCAAGAAGTGAAAGGCTTCCCTCATGGATAGCTCCGTGTGGGACGTCGATAGCAGCCCAGAGCAGCGCCCTCGAAACAAGCCCCTGGCCGAATCGTGAGTATCCGAAGGCCCTCATGCATTCATAAATCCTCCTCTTTCACCTCATAATTCTAACATGTTGAATTATTCATTTGTAGTCCGGCTCATTCCGCCCTCGAGCGATCCTCGTCTTCGGGGAACTCGTTGGATCCGAAGGTGATGGACAGCGGGTCCCTTCTAACGGCCTCCTCTCCCAAGGCTACGGACGATGCCGAGGTGTCGTCCTGAAGGACCCCCGGTCAGGAAGAGAAGCAGGAGGCTGTCAGGACGGCGCTAGACGGCGACACCTCGGCCGCCGAACACATGGGGGAGCAAATCCCCATGGAGACTAGCAGTGCGGGCCATGTCCAATTCGGCACCCAACCAAATGTGGTCTCAGAGACCTATACGGCTCCGGAATATGGCAAACAACCTCCTTCATTGGAAGGAGGCATGCCCATTCCGCCGGTGACCTCTGCCCAACCAGAGGCGCCGAATACTCTACTGGAGGCGCTGCAAAGCGCTTCCATCGTTGAGGAACACCGTACCCTCATTGGTGCGGTGCTTGAGAAGATTCAGTCCGCGAAGAGCGGACTGACCGAAGACTGTGCGGGCCTTCTAACAGGCTTTGAGGTAAGCGCTGCATTTATGTGAGAATAAAGTTACAGTATAGACAGTAGCCCCTGAGACTCTGTGTGATGTTCGGAAATAAAAGCCGAACATAGGATAAAATAGCTACTCGCAGGAGACTAACCATAGATGTCTTTGTGAATAAGCAGGCGTCACTACTGGCCGTGACTTCTCATGCTGCCGAAGTCTCCAGACTGAAGCGGAGGCTGGAACGGACCAAGGAAGAGCTCGGCCGTGCGAAAAAACAGCTGGAGAATACCCAAGGTATGCAATGATCATGTGTATGTCCAGAAGGGGTGAATAATGTAAGCTGATCGCAGTTGCATGACATTTATTAGGGGAGGTGACTAAGGTAGAGGCCCTCAAAAAGGTGCTAGCCAAGGCCGAGGAGAGGGCAGCGAAGGAATGAGCCGTCCGGAAAAAGCATGAGGCTAGGGTTAGGGAGGTCCAGCAGGAGCTCGAGGACGCTTTGAAGAAATACGAATCCTTGGAGCGTCAGCATGCGGACCAAGAATCCGAACTTGAGAAGGCCCGCCAGAGTGCACAAGAGGCCCGAACCGAAGCCGAGGCACCCTCCAGGAAATCCAGGAGGCCAAGAAGATCACGGTGGGTAAGGCTTTTATTATGCAAAACAAATATGTGAAGGAGAGGTATCTCTTACTGACCCAGATTTGGAGTTCTCCAGTGGCGTTTGTGGATCTGCCACGCAGCATTTCTGACGTTGCTGAATTCTTCTGAGCCGGAGAAGGGAGCTCGACGGAGAAGTTGTTCTGGTCGCAATACCTTGCACCAGAACATCCGGTGCCCTTGAGTGACCAGCCAAAACAACTAGTCAAACTGCATAGGGTGGCCGAACTAGCCATGAAGGACTTCATAGTCCGGCTGTGTCCAGCCGAAGTTATACCCAGCAAATACTTCAGTCTCGTGAAGCAGCTAGTCGACGCCTGCTCTCGGCTTGATGCCAGCAAGCGGTCGGTTTGTATCGAAGGTGCGCGGATGGCCTTCGCCCGTGTCAAGATGCAGTGGGCGAAGATGAATGCAGCCACGGTCACGACCGAAGGACCGCCCGTGGGCAAGGAGTACCGCACACCCGAGCGATATTTTTAGCGAAGTCCTTGAGGGATCCCACATTGTGGCGGAGCAATGTACGAAGGATGTAATCTTCAAATAAATATTGTCTGGCCCTGTAACAAGTTCGGCTATGTAATATAATGTTTGTTTAATATTTTACCTCCTATGCGGCCGTGTTTATGAAATTTTGAGAGTTGGCTAGTCGTCGGCTTCAGCCCCCATGTAGGTAGTACGGGGGTGTTCGGGATGGAATCTAAACACTCTTGATCCAATTTGTTTGGTCCTTAAAGGAGGTGTATAGCGCAACGAACCAGACAATCGGACTATGTGGCTTTATCACCCTCACTTAGCCATAGGAGTTCTACAAGGAAAATTTAGGCGCAGCTCCTAGTATCCGAACTAGGGTACTATAAACACCTGATCGGGCAAAAAGCCGATTCATTGCGTAATGCAGAAAAAATCGCTAAATATTTGAAACCTCCGAAGAGCTGACTGGCTCTCGCCGCATCATGACAGTCAGTTTTTGGCTTTCTCTACTGAGGTACTTATCTGGATAAGCTAGGACACAATCACAGTAGTTCTCCCTTTACTACCCTAGCCGATATAGCAGAACGTAAGGTAGTAAGCACAGGAGCCGGGCAACCCAACTGTTGACCAAAGACATGATTCGGAGCCTATGCATATAGTGCTAAATTCGGGGTGCTGAACTATGTTGTAGAAAGTGTTCGGACTTTGTTGCTGTATTATGGGTTGCGATGAAGCCCCTAGCAGATTAAAGCGTACCAAAGTGTAGGGTCGCAACTTTGAGAAAAATCATCAAAGAAATAAGGAAGAAAGGGTAGTATGCTAGTGCCGCAGGAGTTGGGCCGCAAACTGCTCCATTATAGCATGGCAGAGGGCACACAAGCAATTTACCCAGGTTTGGGCCACCGTGAGGCGTAAAACCCTACTCCTGCATTGGTGGATTGTTGGTGGAATGTGGATAATGCAATGTAGTACACTTGCCCGACAGGGGTCGCTGTATGGCAGTAAGGACTACGCGCGTATGGGGTGTGGGTTCCTCAACTTTCCAACCTTCTAACCCCTCCTACGGGTGCAATGGGCCTCCTTTTATAGATAAAGGGGTCACCACAATGGCAAAGTAGTCATTATCCACTGAAATGATAGCAAACAGTGCTATCATACCTAACTCTGTGGGCTGATAGGGTGCATTAAATGCACCTCTTAGTGTCACATCACTGGTTGCTCGGCAAGGCTTGCTGGGCTATGTTGCTAGCTCCACGCCTATTCTCTTAACACGTCGCAGGACGGGTGTCATCTGTGGATTTATTCTATAGGAAATGGTTGCCATGTGGTGAATGGCTGCCGCTTAATCACCTTGTGGCTTGACACCACACTGATTGATGATGTGGGTCATGCTTAAGTGGTTGGTCGGGTGGTTCTGCCCCCGCGAGCCCCCGACAGACCTTGTCGGGGAGCCTTGATTGCCTGCTTCTTATTGTGGCCTCGCCCCTTGCCGGGCTCACCTTCCCCGCATGGGAGGCCCTGCTCTTGCGGATATATTGCTCCCCTGGCCTGATATTTGGTCACTCCGAACTGCATGTTGGTTCTTCAAATCTCTTGGTCCTTGTATTCTGGCCTGGCCTCGGCTTGTCCGTGCACGAGTTAGCGGAAAATGCATACCCCCGTATATTTTCCCCGACACAAAGTCTGCTCGGTTTCAACAAGGCTGGGGGCTCGCATCGAGCTGGCCCGCCATGGCCTCCCCAAGCGACGACAACGGCTTGTGCTGCTGGCCATACGGGAGGGGACACCCCCACGGTGCAGTCTCCGCCATGGCAGCCAGCGTGAGCACAACAGAATCAAGAACCTAATGATGTCTCGATGGCCTCTTCCGACCCTTGAGCACGTCCAGACCGACAGCGAACCCCAACGGATAGGCAAAGGGGAGACGCGCACGTCGTTGTCGAGCAACATCACGACAACCACTGCCGGACCGATTGGTGCGATGGCCCCAATGTCGATGAGCCAGCGCTCGGTATTGGCAGGTGCCTACCTTTAGAGGTTGGGTGCCCTGCCTTTACTTGTGAGTTGCGGCGAGTCTGTTGGCCGTCCGTTCGCACGTTCAAGCCAGAGATACCCGAGAAGTACAATGGGAGGCTAAACCCGACAGAGTTTCTGAGCATCTACACCATCGCTGTTCAGGCTGCCGGAGGAAGAGATGAGAAGGTGTTTGCCAACTACTTCCCTTTGGCCCTTAAGTACAAAATGTGAGGTCTTGGCTGATGCACCTGCCGGAGAACTCCATTTTTTCATGGGCCGACCTATGCCATGGGTTTATTGGTGCTTTCACCGGCGGCCATCAAGAGCAAGGCCGAACAAGTGACTTGCAGCTTCTCCAACAGAAGGAACACAGACACTCCGTAAGTATATATAGAGATTCAGCAAGATCCATAGGAACATCCCAAATATCCATCCGGCAGCTGTGATAGCTTCCTTCCAGTCCAATGTGCGCAACCGCCGGATCCGTTCCAAGATGAATGTGTGGTTGACTGTGAAGGAACTTTATGCCCTACTGAAGAATATTGCACCAACATCGATTCAGAGGATGATGATGAATCTACCAGACAAAAGAAGAGCAAGAAGCGCAATAAGAAGTAGAAGGATAAGGCAATGATGACTGTTGAAGGATCGGGTGCACTTGGTACCGACAAGAAGGCTAAGGCTAAGGTCCCCGACAAGGAAGCTACCGTGTGCGCTGATTGCCGGGAGGCCGCGACTGCTGAGAAGGCTGGGAAAGGGGATGGGCCATATTGGGAGACTCATCGGAGCAAAGGCCACGACCTTCAAGAGTGCTATCGGGTTGAGCAACTCATTAAGAGAGATAGAGTAGAGTATGAGAAGCGTGACAAGGAAAATGGTCAGAATGTTGCTGGCGTTAAGGGCCGAGGTGGTGAAGTAAATCACTACGGAAAAACCCTCAGGAGCAAAGGAAAGCTTGCCGAAGGTCGAGAGAAGGAAGCCTGTCATGATGAGAGTGATGGAGGGGATGTAGAGGGAACCAGTGAGCAGGAGTTTTAGAAGGCCACTGACGCCCTATGCATCGACGGGGGTGCATCTTTGCACACCTCTCAGCGCCAGCTCAAGCGATGGGCATGAGATTTCAATGTCGTAGAACCAGCGCCAGGGGCACGGAAACCACTCAAATGGTCATGCATGCCCATCATCTTTGACAAAGAGGATCATCCTGACCATACCACTATGGTAGGATGTTTGCCATTGTTGGTCTCGCCAATAATTCTTAACCTCAAGGTCACAAAAATGTTGGTGGATGGTGGGGCCGGGTTGAATCCGATCTCCCCGACAGATATCAATAAACATCAGATGGCAGAGGAAGAGTTAAAGGTTACCGTCACATTTCAAGGAGTTAATCCCGGCAGGAGCCATCCTAAGGGAAAGATCACACTGCGAGTAACGTTTGGGGGAGAGCTGAACTACCGGACCGATAAGATTGTGTTTGATGTGGTTGACCTCCCCCTGCCGTACAATGGGATCCTTGGATGCCCAGCCCTAGCTAAATTTATGGTGACATCCCACTGTGCCGACAACACCTTGAAGATGCCTGGGCCTGTGGGAGTCATTACCATCCCATCAGACGAGAAGGATGCTATCATTTGCATGGACAAGACGTACCGGGATGCAGTCGCCACAGAGGCAGCGGCATCAGTAGTTCCCGCCCAAGGAGGACAGAGGAAAGTAGAGGGGTAGCAGGGACGCTGGCAAGGAGTCCAGGAAGCGTGTCTCTTCGGAGTGTGCTGCATATGTTGATGACTTGCCGAAGAGTTCCAACATCAACAAATCCAACGTAACTTCGCCCCAAGTGAAGAAAGTCCCGACAGGGCAGGCTGGTGTTGATTGTAATTTCACTATCAACGCCACCCTCGATGACAAATAGGAAAGCACGCTTGTTGCCTTCCTGCGGGCGAATATCAATGTGTTTGCTTGGCAACCATCTTATATCCGTGGTGTTCCCTGGGAGGTAATTGAGCACCACCTTGCTGTCTGCCCACACACGGGACCCGTCAAGCAGAAAGTCCGGAAGCAAGCCTTGGAGATGTAGCAGTTTATTGCACAAGAGATCAAGAAACTTGAAGCAGCTGGTTTGGTCAGAGGAGTGCTACACCCCATGTGGTTGACAAATCCAGTGGTAGTCCAGAAGGCTAACGGGAAGTGGAGGCTTTGCATAGATTTCACAAGATCTCAACAAAACTTGCCCGAAGGACCCGTTCCCCTTGCCGCGTATAGATCAGATTGTGGACTCCACTTCAGGCTGTGATTTGCTCTTGTTTCTGGACGCACATTCTGGATATCACCAAATCTTCATGTCCAAGGAAGACTAAGAGAAGACATAGTTCATCACTCCATGTGGTACGTACTGTTTTGTGTGCATGCCGTTCGGATTAAAGAGTGACGGGTCCACTTTTGCAAGGGCAGTCTAGATTGGTTTTGAGCGACAGCTGCACAGAAACATCGAAGCTTATATGGATGATACTGTGGTCAAGACCAAGGATATGGCCACCCTTATTCATGATTTGGAGGAGAGATTTTCTAATCTGTGCAAGATCAACTTGAAGCTCTACCCAGAGAAGTGTGTGTTTGGCGTTCCCTCTGGCAAGCTACTTGGGTTCTTTGTGTCCCATTGCAGGATCGAAGCCAAACTCGATAAGATTAAAGCTATCGAGCAGATCCAAGCACCAAGGACATTCAAGGATGTGAAGTGTCTGGACGGGTGCATTGTCGTGCTAAGCAGATTCATTTCCAAGTCTAACGAGCGCGCCCTGCCGTTCTTCAAAATTTAGAGGAAGGCAGGGCCCATGAAGTGGACCCCAGAGCCAGAATTAGCTTTGCAAGAGTTGAAGGCCTACTTGTCCTCTGTGCCCACCTTGGTTGCTCCCAAGCCACAAGACCTGTTGCTGCTATACTTAGCAGCAACCAACCAAGTGGTTAGCGCAGCCTTGGTAGCACAACGGGAAGTGGATGAAGCGGGAAGTGAGAAAGTACCGATAGAATCAGATAAGAATCATGACAGAAGTGAGCACGACATCAAGGGCAAACCCAAGGACACGGCAAGGAAGAAAGTGGTGCAACGCCCAATGTACTTTCTCAGCTCCTTACTACAGGGGGCTAGATCGAGGTACTCTGGCGTGTAAAAGTTGATCCTTGTTACCATCATGGCCTCAAGGAAACTGCACCACTACTTCCAAGCCCATGATATCACTATTGTCACTCGTTTCCCATTGCAAAGGATACTCCGAAACCCTGAGGCTACCAGCAGAATAGTGGAATGGGCTTTGGAGTTATCCAATTTTGGTTTGAAATTTGAGAGCACATCAACAATCCAGGGCAGGGCATTGGTAGAGTTAATTGCAGAATGAATGCCAACCCCTGATGAGGAAGTACCAGAGACAGTTATCCCCGGCAATGAATCTCCCCAAGAATGGATTATGTATTTCTATGGTGCCTTTTCCCTACAAGGTGCAGGAGGTGGCGTGCTTGTTGTCGTGCCCTTTGTGGAGCACTTGAAGTACGTAGTCCAGATGCATTTTTCCTAGGAAGAGGCAACCAACAATACAACAGAGTATGAAGGGCTCCTTGGCGGGCTCAGGTTTGCCGCAGAATTGGGAATTAAGAAGCTGGTCATTCGAGGAGATTCACAGCTTGTGGTGAGATAAGTCAACAAGGATTACCAAAGCCCATTGATGGAGGCATACGTCGAGGAAGTGAGGAGATTGGAGGAACGCTTTGACGGATTGCAAACAGAGCACGTACCACGTGCAAAAAATAGCATAGCTGATCATCTGTCAAAGTGTGTTGTGTAGAAGCTTCCTGTGGAACTTGGGACTTTTGTTCTCCATCTTACTCAACCCTCCGCATCCCCAACAACAATGGCCTGGAAAAGGAGAAAATTGGACTCCGGTAAGCCTCTCCCGGTAGAGCCGCCCACTCCTGGCAGAGACCCTGCCGACAACAACTCCTCGCCACCTACCGGATCGCACCCTCCAGCTAGGCCCATGGACCCCGTGAATCTCCATGAGGAACGTGCCCCCGCAGTTGAGCAAGTGCCGCTAGTCCTTGTTGACAAGCCCCAGACTCCAACTTGGGCAAGGCACATAGTCCACTTCCTGCGAACTGGAGAGCATCCCGGCGACCAAGATGAAACTGAAAGAGTAGCCTAGAGGGTCAGTATGTATCAGTTTGTCAATGAAACTCTATACAGAAGGAGACCCAATGGTGTGAAATTGAAGTGCGTCCGCCGGGAAGAGGGAATGGAACTACTGGTTGAGATACACAAAGGCATGTGCGGCTCCCACATTGGATCAAGGGTACCAGTTGGGAAAGCATTCCGGCCAGGATTCTATTGGCCCAAAGACCTCCAAGATGAGTTCGAGCTAGTCACCAAGTGTGAAGCCTAGCAGTTCCATTCCAAGAACATCCACCTGCCTACCCAAGCTCTTCAAAAAATCCCTCTATCAAGGCCATTTTTGGTCTGGGGCCTCGATATCCTCAGCCCTTTCCCCCGAGCAATCGAGGGCTCTGAATTCTTGTTCGTTCCCATCGACAAGATTACAAAGTGGCCGTAAGTGACCGCCGTGAGAAAGGTGACTGCTCAGTCAGCTTTCAAGTTCTTGAAAGAATTGGTGTGCCATTTTGGAGTTCCGACAAGGATTATTACTGACAATGACACCTAGTTCATGAGTCGTGCCTTCATGCAATATGTGCATGCCCTCAGATGCAAGATCTCATTTGCCTCTATTGCACATCCCAGGAGCAATTGGGAAGCAGAGAGGGCGAACGCTGAAGTGCTGCGAGGACTCAAGACAAGAAACTTTGATACGCTGCGGAAGCATGACAGGTGGTTGATTGATGAGCTTCCAGTAGTTCTCTAGTCCCTCAGAACAACACCAAATCTAGCTACCAGGTAGACTCCCTTCTCCCTAGTCTACGGGGCAGAAGCAGTTATCCCCACGGAACTCATTTACGGGTCGCCCTAAGTGCTTGCGTATGACGAAGTAGCGCAAGATCAGGACCATCATGATGACATTGTGGTGCTCGAGGCGAACCGTCTCTGGGCTGCTATGCATGCTACATGCTATCAGCAGGCCCTGCGTCACTATCATAGCTGCAGGGTTCATGACCGGTGTTTTGAAGAAGGCGACCTTGTCCTTAGGCGCATTTAGTCCGCCAAGGGTACAAACAAGTTGACACCGAAGTGGGAAGGCCCTTACCGGGTAGTACGAGTCACCAGACCTGGCGCAGTCCGTCTGGAGACCGGAGATGGCATTCAATTGCAGAACTCATGGAATATTGAGCATCTCCGCAAGTTCTACCCAAAAGGCGCTGTTGTCGGGCCCGGCCCAGCAGCCACCCTTTTGTACAGGCCTTGCCTCAGTTGCATGTAACCCCTTGTACAAAGCCAGGCGATGACCCTGAGCAGGAGAGAAATAAACGAAGCATTGGTGGACTCCCGACCAAGTTGCATGCATGCATGAGCATTCCAAGAGCATTGCATAAAGCATTTCATGAGCATTTGCATATGCATATAGATAGGATCACATCTTGCATCACTCCCATCTGCATGAAGCAGCAGGTTCCTGGCGTGAACTTGGCCCCTACAAGGAGTTGGGAAGATGGACCAACATTGCGATCTCTGGCAAGCCAAACAGATAAGTTATACCTCTTGTCCATTAGTGTTATGTAATCTATAACTTGTCCATGAGAAAACTTTGCCACTCTTTTGAGACTTAGGTGCTCCCATCCTTGACTCGAACGTTGCTTCGGTCAGGGTGGTCGCGGTAGCCTTTGGTAAAAGGAGGTTGGCGGGGGGCTGGTCCCTTTATTTTTTGCCCGGTAGACACAGTTCTCAGGCAAACAAAAGGGTGTCGGTAGGGTGGCCTGCCGGGGAAAACTCGTTTATTTACAGTAAGGAGGCATCCCACTTCTGCATGGACATATGCATGCACAGGTCCCCGACAAGGTTCATCTTTTTCATTAATATGCTCATAATTTAAGTGCAAGCATTACATACCACAAACATGGACTCAATAGATTACATTATTTGAATTAAAATTTGGCAAATGCCTACAGATTTAAGATTGAAAAAAGATAAGTGCCCCA
Organism: Triticum dicoccoides; assembly: GCF_002162155.2. Taxonomy (NCBI): domain Eukaryota; kingdom Viridiplantae; phylum Streptophyta; class Magnoliopsida; order Poales; family Poaceae; genus Triticum; species Triticum dicoccoides. The sequence goes on from NC_041388.1 coordinate 191,858,837, forward strand.
TGATGCCTTTGCCCTTATCCATCTCCTTTAGGAAGAGGTCGAGGAGGCTGGTGGGGGACCTAGCTAGGATTCGGCGCCTCCCCAGGATCAGAACTGTGCCGCTCCCTAGTAGGGAGGAAGAAACCAGAGGGCAGGCATGGATGGTGACGCTGCCCGAGGACTAGATGGGGAACACGGAGTCGCCGGCAAACACGACTCGTCGGAACGGTCGTCTCTGTTTTTGACGCGTCGTGGGTTGCCGCCACCGTCCGCATTACTACCACCCGAAGACCTCAGTTCGGGCGCCATGCTCCATGGGTTCTCCCACAGAGAGCATGGATATCCCCAACAGCCATGATGTCAAAAGCCATCGCATGTTCCGAAGACGTGTATGGGAGCAAAGAGCCCTCCAACCCGACAAGAGGACAACGCCGGGGAGGAGTCAGATTCACCCTTGCTAATGGCGGCTCTTTTTTGTGACTCCTCCCTAGCACCGCGAAGGGAAGAAGAATGGGGGGCGACTGACTACCACGTGTCATACCCACTACGAGCTTCGACATGGTGTCATCTGCATCCCCTCCCACTAAAATCAAGGCTACGGGCGGCCCCGCGGCAAGCACGGCAGAATTGCCACTTCCGTTGTTGTGCCCGCACCGTCCGAGTACCCCTTTCAGATCCAGGAAAAGCCTTGGAATGGAGCTCGGGGCCAGGCCCTAGGATTTTCTCTCCATCATAACCAGCAAGAAGCAAAAAACAGAGGATGGGGGAATGCAAGGATGAATGACTCCGCCATCCCTTTTATAGGCAGGCCGGGGAGGGGAGCCACTCCCTCACCAGGCGGCCACCGTCCTCCTCCACCAATTCGAGTAGGCCAGACCCTCGCCTTAATACTCTCCCGTGCCATGCGCCTCCATTACCTACCTAATACGTCCATTTTGCATCATGCTTTTATATTGATATTTATTGCATTATGGGCTGTTATTGCACGTTATGTCACAATACTTATTCCTATTCTCTCTTATTTTACGAAGTTTACATGAAGAGGGAGAATGCCGGCAGCTGGAATTCTGGGCTGGAAAAGGAGGAAATATTAGAGACCTATTACACAACTCCAAAATTCCTGAAACTTCACGGGAGAATGTTTCAGAGTATATAAAAAATATTGGGTGAAGGAAGCACCAGAGGGGGGCCACCTACCATCCACGAGGGTGGGGGCGCGCCCTACCCCCTGGGCGCGCCCCCTGCCTCGTGGGTCCCCTAGCACCCCTCTAATGCCCATCTTCTGCTATATGAGGCCTTTCATCCTGGAAAAAATCATAAGCAAGCTCATGGGATGAAACTCCGCTGCCACGAGGCGGAACCTTGGCGGAACCAATCAAGGGCTCCGACAGAGCTGTTCTGCCGGGAAACTTCCCTCTGGGAGGGGGAGATCATCACTATCATTATCAACATCAATCCTCTCATCGGGAGAGGGTCAATCTCCATCAACATCTTCAACAGAACCATCTCATCTCAAACCCTAGTTCATCTCTTGTATCCAATCTTTGTCTCAAAACCTCAGATTGGTACCTATGGGTTACCAGTAGTGTTGATTACTCCTTGTAGTTGATGCTAGTTGGTTTATTCGGTGGAAGATCATATGTTCAGATCCTTTATGCATATTAATACCCCTCTTATTATGAACATGAATATGATTTGTGAGTAGTTACGTTTGTTCAAGAGGACATGGGATAAGTCTTTCTATAAGTAGTCATGTGAATTTGTTATTCGTTTGATATTTTGATGAGATGTATGTTCTCTTTCCTCTAGTGTTGTCATGTGAACGTTGACTACACGACACTTCACCATTGTTTGGGCCTAGAGGAATGCATTGGGACGTAATAAGTAGATAAGGGTTGCTAGAGTGACAGAAGCTTAAACCATAGTTTATGAGTTGCTTTGTAAGGGGCCGATTTGGATCCATATGTTTCATGCTATGGTTAGGTTTACCTTAATACTTCTTTTGTAGTTGCGGATGCTTGCAAGAGGGGTTAATCATAACTGGGATGCTTGTCCAAGGAAGGGCAACACCCAAGCACCGGTCCACCCACATATCAAATTATCAAAGCACCGAACATGAATCATATGAACGTGATGAAAACTAGCTCGACGATAATTCACATGTGTCCTCGGGAGCGTTTTCCTTTATATAAGAGTTTGTCCAGGCTTGTCCTTTGATACAAAAAGGATTTGGCAATCTTGCTGCTGCTTATTTACTTTTACTATTTGTTACCCGTTACAAATTACCTTATCACAAAACTACCTGTTACCGATAATTTCAGTGCTTGCAGAGAACACCTTGCTGAAAACTGCTTATCATTTCCTTCCTCATTGGGTTCGACACTCTTACTTATCGAAAGGACTATGATAGATCCCCTATACTTGTGGGTCATCAAGACTCTTTTCTGGCGCCGTTGCGGGGAGTGAAGTGCCTTTCGTAGGTGAAATTTGGTAAGGAAAAATTTATATATTGTGCTGAAATTTACTGTCACTTGTTAGTATGGAACATAATCCTTCGAGGGGCTTGTTCGGGGTATCATGACCCCGACCAGTAGAGCAAAAAGTTGCTCCTCAACCTACTGAACCTACTGAAAATGTTTACTTTGAAATTCCTCCGGGTATGCTAGAGAAACTTCTAGCTAATCCTTTCACAGGTGATGGAACATTATATCCCGATTTGCACCTAATTTCTGTGGATGAAGTTTGTGGATTATTCAAGCTTGCAGGTATGCCCGAGGATGTTATCAAGAAGAAGGTCTTCCCTTTATCTTTGAAGGGAAATGCATTGACATGGTTTAGACTATGTGATGATATGGGATCATGGAACTACAACCGATTGAAATTGGAATTTCATCAGAAGTTTTATCCTATGCATCTTGTTCATCATGATCATAATTATATATATAATTTTTGGCCTTGTGAAGGAGAAATCATCGCTCAAGCTTGGGGGAGGCTTAAGTTAACGTTATATTCATGCCCCAATCATGAGCTCTCAAGAGAATTTATTATTCAAAATTCTTATGCTCGGCTTTCTCTCGATAATCGCTCCATGCTCGATACTTCTGGTACTGGCTCTTTTATGACGAAGACTATTGAATTCAAATTGGATTTATTGGAAAGAATTAAATGCAACTCTGAAGAATGGGATCTCGACGAAGGTAAGGACTCAGGTATAACACCTAAGTTTGATTGTGTTAAATCTTTTATGGAGACCGATGCTTTCCGTGAATTTAGCACTAAATATGGACTTGACTCTGAGATAGTAGCTTCTTTCTGTGAATCCTTTGCTACTCATGTTGATCTCCCTAAGGAGAAGTGGTTTAAATATAATCCTCCCATTGCAGTAAAAGTAGTTGCACCTATTAAAGTTGAAGAAAAGACTATCACTTATAATGATTCTGTTGTTCCTACTGCTTATATTGAGAAACCACCTTTCCATGTTAGAATAAAGGACCATGCTAAAGCTTCAACTATGGTTGGTAAGAGTAATACTAGAACACCTACTCCCTCTGAGAAAATTAAAGTTGAACCTAGTGTTTCTATGGTTAAAGATCTCTTGGCCGATAATGTTGATGGGCATGTTATTTACTTCTATGATGAAGCTGCTAGAATTGCTAGACCAGATACTAAAAATAAATATAGACCTATTGTAGGCATGCCTGTTATTTCTGTTAAAATAGGAGATCATTGCTATCATGGGCTTATGTGATATCGGTGCTAGTGCAAGTACAATACCTCATTCCTTATACAAAGAAATTATGCATGCTATTGCACCTGCTGAGATAGAAGAGATTGATGTTACAATTAAACTTGCCAATAAAGAAACTATTTCACCAGTTGGGATTGTTAGATATGTTGAAGTCTTGTGTGGGAAAGTTAAATACCCTGCTGATTTTCTTTTTCAGGGATCCCCACAAGATGAATTTTGTCCCATTATATTTGGTAGACCCTTCTTGAATACTATTAATGCTAGGATAGATTGCAAAAAGGATGTGGTTGCTATTGGTTTGGGGGATATGTCTCACGAGTTTAATTTTGCTAAATTTTGTAGACAACCCCATGATAAAGAATTGCCTAGTAAACATGAAATTATTGGTCTTGCTTCTATTGTTGTGCCTCCTAATGATCCTTTAGAACAATATTTGATAGACCATGAAAATGATATGTTTATGAATGAAAGAAAGGAAATAGATGAAGTATTCTTTAAACAGGGACCTATTTTGAAAGACAACTTGGCTGTTGAAATCCCAGGGGATCCTCCTCCACCCAAGGGTGATCCCGTGTTTGAGCTTAAACCTTTAGCTGATACTCTTAAATATGCTTATCTTGATGATAAAGAGATATATCCTATTATGATTACTGCTAGCCTTTCAGAACATGAAGAAAAGAAATTATTGAAAACTCTGAAGAAGCATCATGCTGCTATTGGATATACTCTTGATGATCTTAAGGTTATTAGTCCCACTCTTTGCCAGCACAAAATAAAATTGGAGAAAGACGCGAAACCAGTTGTTGATCACCAACGACGGTTAAATTCTAAGATGAAAGAAGTTGTAAGAAAAAAATACTAAAGCTTCTAGAAGCAGGTATAATTATCCCGTTGCTGATAGTAAGTGGGTAAGCCCTGTCCATTGTGTCCCTGAGAAGGGAGGTATTACTATTGTTCCTAATGATAAAGATGAATTGATCCCACAAAGAATTCTTACAGGTCGTAGAATGGTAATTGATTTTTGCAAATTAAATAAAGCTACTAAAAAGGATCATTACCTGTTACCTTTTATTGATCAAATGCTAGAAAGACTATCCAAACATACACATTTTTGCTTTCTTGATGGTTATTCTGGTTTCATTGAAATACCTGTGTCAAAAGAGGATCAAGAAAATACCACTTTTACTTGCCCTTACGGTACCTTTGCTTATAGACGTATGCGGTATGCCTTTTGGTTTATGCAACGCACCTGCTATGTTTCAAAGATGTATGACTGCTATATTCTCTGATTTTTGTGAAAAGATTGTTGAGGTATTCATGGATGATTTCTCCGTATATGGAACATCTTTTGATGATTGCTTAAGCAACCTTGATCGAGTTTTACAACAATGTGACGAAACTAATCTCGTCTTGAATTGGGAGAAGTGCCACTTTATGTTTAATGAAGGTATTGTCTTGGGGCATAAAATTTCTGAAAGAGGTATTGAAGTTGATAAAGCTAAAGTTGATGCTATTGAAAAGATGCTGTGTCCTAAGGACATTAAAGGTATAAGAAGTTTCCTTGGTCATGCCGGTTTTTATAGGAGGTTCATTAAGGACTTCTCTAAACTTTCCAGGCCTCTGACTAATCTCTTACAAAAGATGTTCCTTTTGTCTTTGATGATGATTGCGTAGAAGCATTTTAAATACTTAAGAAAGCTATGATTTCTGCACCTATTGTTCAGCCACCTGATTGGAATTTACCCTTTGAAATTATGCGTGATGCTAGAGATTATGCTATAAGGGCTGTTTTATGACAAAGGGTTGATAAGAAATTAAATGTTATCCAATATGCTAGTAAGACTCTGGACAAAGCCCAGAGAAATTATGCTACTACTGAAAAAGAATTTTTAATGGTTGTATTTGCTTGTCATAAGTTTAGACCTTATATTGTTGATTGATTTGAAAGTAACTATTCACACTGATCATGCTGCTATTAAATATCTTATGGAAAAGAAAGATGCTAAACCTAGACTTATTAGATGGGTTCTCTTGCTTCAAGAATTTGACTTGCATATTATTGATAGAAAGGGAGCTCAGAACCCCGTTGCAGACAACTTGTCTAGGTTAGAGAAAGTTCTTGATGACCCACTACCTATTGATGATAGCTTTCCTGATGAACAATTAGCTGTCATAAATGATTCTCGTGCTGCTCCATGGTATGCTGATTATGCTAATTATATTTTTGCTAAATTTATACCACCTAGTTTCACATACTAGCAAAATAAAAAGTTTTTCTATGATTTAAGACATTACTTTTGGTATGACCCTCACCTTTATAAAGAAGGAGTAGGTGGTGTTATTAGACGTTGTGTACCTGAGCATGAACATGAACAGATCCTACGCAATTGTTTCTCTGAGGCTTATGGAGGACACCATGCTGGAGATAGAACTGCACATAAGGTATTGCAATCCAGTTTTTATTGGCCTACTCTCTTCAAAGATTCCCGTAAGTTTGTATTATCTTCTGATGAATGTCAAAGAATTGGTAACATTAGTAGACGTCAATAAATGCCTATGAATTATTCACTTGTTATCGAACCATTTGATGTTTGGGGCTTTGATTATATGGGACTGTTTCCTTCCTCTAATGGGTATACGTATATTTTAGTTGTTGTTGATTACATTACTAAGTGGGTAGAAGCTATTCCAACTAGTAGTGCTGATCATAACACCTCTATTAAGATTCTTAAAGAAGTTATTTTTCTGAGGTTTGGAGTCCCTAGATACTTAATGACTGATTGTGGTTAACATTTTATTCATGGTGTGTAACACCCCGAATATGATTTACCTAATATGTAATCCAACTCTTGCTGTTTCCGACGTTAAATTATTTTATTTTCTCGGGTTCGGGTTTTTGTCTCCGCGTGTTGTTGTCGTTGTCATGCATCTCATATCATGTCATCATGTGCATTGCATTCGCATACGTGTTCGTCTCATGCATCTGAGAATTTTCCCCGTTGTCCGTTTTGCATTCCGGCGCTCCGTTCTCCTCCGGTGGTCTTTTCTACCTTTCTTTCGTGTGTGGGGGTTAAACATTTCCGGAATGGACCGATACTTGCCAAGCGGCCTTGGTTTACTACCGGTAGACCGCCTGTCAAGTTTCGTACCATTTGGACTTCGTTTGATGCTCCAACGGTTAACCGAGGGACCGAAAAGGTCTCGTGTGTGTTGCAGCCCAACACCCCTCCATTTTGGCCCAAAACCCACCAAAACCCTCTCCATCATCTAGATCGTTCGATCATGATCGCGTGGCCGAAAACCGCACCTCATTTGGATACTCCTAGCTCTCTCTATGCCTATAAATACCACCCCCATTCGAAATCCTGGTTCTTCTTCCCCTAACCCTAGTCTCCTCCCACCTCTCGCCACCGGACGCGTCCGCTTCGGGCCGGACGTGTCCGACCCAGCCGCCGCCGCCACGTGGCGCCCTCCGGTTCGCCCGCCGCCCGCGCCCACTTCGCCGGCCCGCAGGGCCAGCGGTAGGCCCTCCCGGCCCGCAGCCTCGCCACGCGTCCGGCCGCCGCCCTCTCCGCCACCGGCCCGGGGAGCCCAAGTCGGGCCCCCGAGGCCCGTTCGCCGCCCCGCGCCTGGGAGCGCCCGACGCCGCCGCCGAGGCTGCGCCTCCCCCGACGCCGCCACCCACCCTCACCGCGCCGCCACGCCACTCCACCGGCAGCCCACGCCTCGCCGCTGCTCCGGCCGCCTTGCGCCGCCAACCTCCGGTCGCCGGAGCCCCCAAGTCCGGCGCCGCCTCGCCACCCCGCATCTCCTTCAACTCCGGCCACCTCGCCGGCCTTGTTGCCCTCCTCCTCCGCCGGCTTCTCTCCGGCGAGCTCAAGCTCCAAGTCCGGCCGACGAACCTCGGGGCGCGTGCAACCCTGGATCTGGATCTGAGATCCGAAATCTCGGGGTTGACTTTTTGTCCCTAACCCTAATAATTTGCGTTTTTCATCATGTTGTATCTCCGCATCCGTAGATCCGTTTTGGACATATAGCATATCAAAATGTTCGCCTCGGAGAGCTCATCATATCATCTCATTGCATCATTTTCATTTGAGTTCATCTTGTTGCCCGAAATGTTGTTGGAAGAGTGCTATTTGAGTTAGTTGTCAGATCTGCTGCTCCAAATAGCTATTTGTCATCTTTGCCATGATTATTGTGTGCATGATATGCCCATGAGCTCTACATATGTTTTGTTATATGCTTTGCCATCTTTCCAGAGGTGCAATCCATGTATTTTTGTGATGTGTGTGGTGACTAGCACAAGCTTGCAAAGTGGTGCATTCGTTAATGCTGATTTCAGGGACTTAGCAATTCCACTAAGTCCTTGATCTGTTTTTATCAATATGCCATATGTTTATGTTGTTTCCTAGTGATCCGTGCCTCTTTTGAGGATGATCAGTAAGGATGTTTTGTTAATCTTGTAGTGCTATATCCATACATGTCTTTGTTTGCAATTATGGAGCACGGTAGCTTGAGTATATCGAGCTCTACTTTTGCTATTTCATGAATCTGGGCAAATTGTCTACTTGTTAGCGATTTTGCCGAGGATGTTGTAGTTGATCCGTGCATGCTATGTTATTGTTCTTGCCATGTCTAGTTTGTATAATGTGTATTGTTGATGGATGTATGCTTAGATTGTCATGACATGCTCTGTAGTGAGTGCATCGAGGTCGTAAACATGCCTACTTGATATCTGATTTGCATGTTCCAGTTTTTCTCTAAGTCTGAGAACTGATTATGTTTTTGCCATGTTCACATGCTTGCAATTGTATTTTCTGATCCCTTTTGGCTCAAGGTCACTAAGGGACTTTTGTTAAGCTCTTTGAGTAGCTCCATGACGTGCCTTGCTTTGCCATGTTAAGTTCCTGTAGCATATTGTTTTATTGCTCCAAAGTTTGCTACCTGATCTGAAATTCCAGACAAGTGTTAATTTCACCAAGTCTGAAACCTGTTTACCAATTGCACTTTTTCCATGCTTGTTTGAACCTGTTAATGGATGAATTGGCCGTAGCTCAGTGTTCATCTTTTGCTAAGCATCATGAATTGATCCCTACCATGTATTTTTTTGTCATGTTTGGGTGATGTAGCATGTTTTTCTTGTTGCATTTAGATGGCTATTTGTTGTATATCACAGACCGGTGCCATATTGAATTGCTTGCCATTTCCAAACCGTACATCCAATTCCGGCGTTCTTTATATCGATTGAAACCGAAATTACCTCACCTTTCCAGTGGAACACTTGGTTTTCCATGTTGAGGCAGGTCCATTCATTCCTTGTCAAATCTTGCATATGCATCACATATCGCATCCCGCATAGCATACCATGTTCGCATCATGTTGTTTGAGCTTTGCACGTGGTTAATTGTGTCCTTTTTGCTTGTTTGTCTTGTTTGGGTAGAGCCGGGAGATGAGTTCGCTAAGGAGGAGCCCGTTGAGTTTGCTTTCGAGGATCTAGTCAACTCTGACAACTTTGCAGGCAAGATGATCATACCCTCGAAATCACTTCTATCTTTGCTTTGCTAGATGCTCGCTCTTTTGCTATGCCTATGCTACGATGCCTACCACTTGCTTATCATGCCTCCCAAATTGCCATGTCAAACCTCTAACCCACCATGTCCTAGCAAGCCGTTGATTGGCTATGTTACCGCTTTGCTCAGCCCCTCTTATAGCGTTGCTAGCTGCAGGTGAAGATTGGACATCGTTCCTTGTTGGAACATTATTTTCTTGTTGGGATATCATTATATTATCTTGTTATCTTAATGCATCTATATACTTGGTAAAGGGTGGAAGGCTCGGCCTTTTGCCTAGTGTTTTGTTCCACTCTTGCCGCCCTAGTTTTCCGTCATATCGGTGTTATGTTCCCGGATTTTGTGTTCCTTACACGGTTGGATGATAATGGGAACCCCTTGATAGTTCGCCTTGAATAAAACTCTTTCGGCAATGCCCAACCTTGGTTTTACCATTTGCCACCTAGCCTCTTTTTCCCTTGGGTTTCCGGAGCCCGAGGGTCATCTTATTTAAACACCCCTGGGACAGTGCTCCTCTAAGTGTTGGTCCGAACTGGGTAGCCTGCGGGGCCACCTCGGGGAAACTCGAGGGTTGGTTTTACTCGTATCTTGACCTATCTGAGTGTGCCCTGAGAACGAAATATGTGCAGCTCCTATCGGAATTTGTCGGCACATTCGGGCGGTGTTGCTGGATTTGTTTTAACTTGTCGAAGTGTCTTGTAGAACCGGGATACCGAGTCTAATCGGAATGTCTCGTGAGAAGGTATATCCTTCGTTAACCGTAAGAGCTTGTCATGGGCTAAGTTGGGACTCCCCTGCAGGGATTTGAACTTTCGAAAGCCGTGCCCGTGGTTATGGGCAGATGGGAATTTGTTAATGTCCGGTTGTAGATAACTTGAACCTTAACTTAATTAAAATGAATCAACTGTGTGCGTTACTGTGATGGTCTCTTCTCGGCAGAGTCCGGGAAGTGAACACGGTGTTGGAGTAATGCTTGCCACAGGTTGTTCTCTAGTTATTCGTTCATGCTTTGCCTTCTCTTCTCGCTCTCTTTTGCGAACAGGTTAGCCACCATATATGCTAGTCGCTTGCTGCAGCTCCACATATTACCTTGCCTTACCTATAAGCTTAAATAGTCTTAATCGCGAGGGTGCGAGATTGCTGAGTCCCTATGGCTCACAGATTACTTCCAAACCATATGCAGGGCCAGACGACTCCGTTCTAGATGACGCGCTTGAGCTCAAGTGGGAGTTCGACGAGGACTCACGCCGTTACTATGTGTCTTTCCCTGATGATTAGTAGTGGTGCCCAGTTGGGGCGATCGGGACCGTGTCGCATGTTGGGTTGATCTTTTATTTTGGCACCGTAGTCGGGCCATGAGTGATTGGATGATGTAATGCTATTTATCTACTTTGATTGATGTGGCGAGTGTAAGCCAACTATGTACCTTCCCCTTTTATTATTTATATTACATGGGATGTTGTGAAGATTGCCTTACTTGCGACATTGCTTTCAATACGATTATGCCTCTAAGTCGTGCTTCGACACGTAGGAGATATAGCCGCATCGAGGGCGTAACAAGTTGGTAATCAAAGCCTTCCCCAACCTTAGGAGCCCCCACTGCTTGATCGTTTTTAGCAGCCGTTGTTGGGTCTAGAAAAATATTTTGAGTCATTTAGGAATTATAAATCGGAGAGTTTAGGAATTCTTTTTACTCCCCAGTCTCCTCATCGCTCTGGTAAGGCATCCTGATGTAGAGTTTTGACTCTTCTCTTCTCAAATTTCACTAAATTTTTTTAGGATCACACAGGTATCTTGGAATCGTACCGATGGTTTTGTGATGAGAACATTGTTCTTGGTGCCTCCTGTCATTTTGGGGTTGTGGCAGTGTCCCGGGGAGTTGAGCTCCGAGGTGTTGTCGTCACAATTTTATCGTTGCAGTTCTGGAGTACCTGAGTTTAGTACGCCGACATCAAAAATCTCTTTTATGAAGTTGTTGGTGAGATAACCTCGACGCCACCCAGTACTGGGGCGGGAGTTCGGGAGTATTGCCATAACTTGTATAACGGATGCTTTTTGAAGGTTGAGGTAGATGGTTTCCGAAGTTTTTCTCGGTTATGTGTTGAAGGATGGATACAGCTGGATGTAGGATTTGCTAGATTTGGGTGAGATATTATGCTTCCCATGTATCCCCAACACCTGATTGCATAACCGGAAAGGTTCGGGAGTTTCATCGGTGGGAATTCTTGTAGATCTAGTTCTTCTTCCACGGATATTTTGTTTGAGATTGGGATTTCTTACCAAGTATTCGTTCTTGATCCGTACCTTGTTGATTTATTCCTCTACCTAAATTCTAAGTGACTTCTCAATTTATGGATATGTGACCATTTCAATTGGAATGCATTCATTCATTTTGTTTGGATGTGAAGACTATATGTAGCAATTTCATCCCGCTTGATTCAGCTTCAATTTTATCTGTCAATGTGCTAACGGATGTCACCCTCTTCAGGATGGCTCCCGCTAAGAGCAGCAATCAAAATCAGAATTAGAATCAGGATCCGCCACCACCTCCTCCTCCTTCGGAGGCATGGCAAGCTGTGATGGCTGCTACCAATGCAAACACGCAGTTGATCATGCAAATTCTTCAAGAGCGCAATCAAGCGAACCAAGCGAACCAAGGCAACCAAGGCAACAATCAGATTCACTTTGCTACACTCAACCAGTTCTTTGCAAATCAGCCAAAGACCTTCAGCAATTGTGTTGAGGCAACTGATGCTAACGATTGGCTTGTGGACTTGTGCAAGCATTTCGAGTGTAGTAACATCAGGCCTGAGGACTTTGTCAAGTTCGCTTCCTTCCAACTCAAAGACCAAGTTGCAGAATGGTTCCAGCAGTACAAGGATTCCAGAGGTGGCCGTGTGATTACCTGGGATGAATTCTGTCAAGACTTCAAATCTCATCATATTCCTCAGAGTGTGGTTGAAAGCAAGCGTGAGGAATTCCGAAACCTGAAGCAAGGCTCTTTGTCTGTCTATGACTACAATAAGTTTTTTCAGAAGCTTGCCCACTTTGCTAAGCAGGACGTCCCTGACGAGAAGAGCATGATATACCAGTTCAGGGGTGGTCTCAGAGAAGAAATCCAGCTAGCTCTTGTTCTCTTTGAGCCCTTGAGGTACGATGAGTTGTACAACATGGCATTGAAGCAAGAGGCTGCTCAACTGAAGTGTGATGCTTCCAAGAAGCGAGTCAGAGATGCTACTCCTTCTTCCTCTACTCAAGTGGCCAAGCAGTAGAAGTATTGGCTTCCTCCTCCTCCGTTCCGTCAGCCCTATCAGAAGAGCAAAGGTGGCAGTGGATCTTCCCACCCACCCAACCCTAGCTTTCAGAACAAGACTTTGTCTCAAGCTCCAAGATCGAGTGCTCCGTATCACCGTCCGCTTTCAGAGGTCACGTGCAACAAGTGCCAACAGAAGGGTCACTATGCCAACAAATGCTTCAACCAGAGGCGCCTCCCTCCTCCTCCTCCTGTGAGATCGGCAAGTACAGTTGTGGTCAAGCATAACCCCAAGCACGCCAAGGTCAACTTGATGAGCGCAGGTCAGGCAGAGGACTCGTCAGATGTCATCATGGGTAACCTTCCTGTTAACGATATTCCTGCAAGAGTTCTTTTTGACACTGGTGCATCGCATTGTTTCGTGTCAAAGCCATTTTTTACCAAGCATGAATTCATTTCTTCTCATTTGGGTAAACAAATGGATATCGTTTCTCCTGGCAAATGCTTGAGTGCAAGTCTGGAGGTTCCAGATGTTACTATCACCTTGGGCGACTACAAGTTCCTTTCTTCCCCAATGGTTCTTGGTGACTCGGATATTGATCTTATTCTCGGAATGGATTGGCTTTCTAAGCACAAGGCTCAACTTGATTGTGCAGCCAGGCAGATTCAATTGACTCATTCGTCTGAGGATGTAATTGTCTTTGCTGCTCGGGATAATACAATCCGTCTGTTTTCTCTCAATGAGAAGGGTGAACTGGATGCCATCTCGCAAATCCTAGTTGTTTGCGAATATCAAGACATCTTTCCAAAAGAGCTTCCAGGAATGCCTCCGCACCGGTCAGTTGAATTCGTCATCAATCTTGAGCCTGGCACGGAACCAGTGTGCAAGCGTCCCTACAAGCTCGGACCTGAAGAGTTGAAGGAGCTGAAGAAGCAACTCGATATTCAAGAGCGAATGGGTCTCATCCGACCTAGTTCCTGTCCGTGGGGTTGTGGAGTTCTTTTTGTGAAGAAGAAGGATGGAACAGACCGACTTTGTGTTGACTACCGTCCATTGAACAAGAGGACTATCAAGAACAAGTACCCACTTCCCAACATCAACGAGTTGTTCGAACAACTCAAAGGTGCCCAAGTATTCTCCAAGCTTGATCTCCGTATGGGTTATCACCAGATTCGAATCCGTGAGCAAGATATTCCCAAGACGGCTTTCAGGACAAGCTATGGTTCATATGAATACACTGTCATGTCTTTTGGCCTCGTCAACGCTCCTCCGACTTTCTCTTGCATGATGAACTTCATCTTCATTGCCTACACCAATGACTTTGTTTTGTTCTATCTCGACGACATTCTGCTCTTTTCGAAGAACAAGGAAGATCATGCCAAGCACTTGCGTTTGGTACTCGATAAGCTCAGGGAACACTAGTTCTACGCCAAGTTCTCAAAGTGCGAATTTTGGCTCGATGAGGTTCTTTATCTTGGGCATATCATCTCTGCCAAGGGCATTGTGGTGAATCCTGAGAAGGTGTCTGCAATTGTGAATTGGGAACCACCTCAGAACATGAAGCAACTCCATAGCTTCCTCGGTCTCGCAAGCTACTGTCGAAGGTTCGTTGAGAACTTTTCAAAGATCGTGAAGCCTCTTTCAAACCTTCTCCAGAAGCACATCAAGTACGTTTGGTCTCCAGAATGTGACATCGCTTTCAACACTTTGAAAGAGAAATTGGTCACTGCTCCAATTCTGACTCCTCCTGATGAATCCAAACTGTTCGAGGTCTTTTGCGATGCCTCTCTCCAAGGTCTTGGTGCAGTGTTGATGCAAGAGAAGAAAGTTGTGGCTTATACCTCTCGCCAGTTGAAGCCCAACAAGAAGAACTACCCCACTCATGACCTCGAGTTGGCGGCAGTTGTGCATGCTCTTTTGACTTGGAGACATCTCTTATTGGGAAGAAAAGTGGACATCTTCACTGACCACAAGAGTCTCAAGTACATCTTCACTTAGCCTAATCTCAACCTTAGGCAGACTCGATGGGTTGAAATGATTCAAGAGTATAATCCGAGTATCGAGTATACTCCAAGCAAGGCCAATGTTATTGCTGACGCTTTGAGCAGGAAGGCTTACTGCAATAGTCTGATTCTCAAGCCTTATCAACCCGAGCTTTGTGAAGCTTTCCGCAAACTCAATCTGCAAGTTGTTCCTCAAGGTTTCCTCGCCAACCTTCAAGTGTCTCCTACCTTGGAAGACCATATTCGCCAAGCTCAGCTGCTTGATGCTATGGTGAAGAAGGTGAAAATTGGGATTGCCAAGAGCCAACCCAAGTACAAGTGCTACCGCCTTGATGACAAGGATACTCTCTTCTTCGAGGATCATATTGTTGTGCCCAAAGGTGATGTTCGTAAGGTTATCATGAATGAGGCTCACAATTCACTCCTCTCCATCCACCCTGGGAGCACGAAGATGTATCAGGACCTCAAGCAGGCTTATTGGTGGACTCGAATGAAGCGCGAGATTGCTCAGTTTGTGAATGAATGTGATGTCTGTAGAAGAGTGAAGGCAGAACACCAAAGGCCAGCGGGTCTCCTCCAACCTCTTGCCATTCCAGAATGGAAGTTTGACCACATTGAGATGGACTTCGTGACTGGGTTTCCAAAGTCCAAGCGTGGCAATGATGCTATATTCGTTGTCATCGACAAACTCACTAAAGTGGCTCACTTTCTGCCTATCAAAGAGTCAATCACTGCAGCTCAATTGGTGGAGCTCTATACCTCTCGAATTGCCTCACTACATAGTATTCCACAGGTGATCTCTTCAGACCGTGGCAGCATCTTTACCTCCAAGTTTTGGGATTCTTTTCAGAAGGCCATGGGCACCAACATCCGTTTCAGCACAGGTTTCCATCCTCAAACTAGCGGTCAAGTCGAGCGTGTCAACCAGATTCTAGAAGATATGCTCAGGGCTTGTGTGATCTCCTTCGGCATGAAATGGGAATATTGCCTTCCATATGCTGAATTCTCCTACAACAACAGTTTTCAAGCAAGTTCGGGCAAGGCCCCATTCGAAATTCTGTATGGCAGGAAGTGTCGTACCCCTCAAAACTGGTCCGAAACCGGTGAATGTCAACTTCTGGGAAATGACTTGATCACAGAGGCAGAGGAAATGTGTAAAGTCATTCGAGATAACCTCAAAGCTGCGCAATCGCGGCAGAAGAGCTACAATGATAGTAAGCACCGTGATTTGGCTTTCGAGATCGGAGATCATGTTTACCTCCGCGTCTCTCCAATGAAAGGTACTCGTCGCTTCGGTATCAAAGGGAACCTTGCCCCTAGATACGTGGGACCTTTCAAGATCGTCAGCAAGAGAGGCGATCTCGCCTATCAACTCGAGCTTCCTTCAAACTTTGCAAATGTGCAAGACGTGTTCCATGTCTCTCAGCTCCGCAAGTGCTTCAAGACACCTGAGCACACCGTCAACTTGGAAGACATTGAGCTCCAAGAAGATCTCTCTTATCGTGAGCACCCCGTTGCTATTCTTGAAGAGACTGAACGCAAGACTCGCAATAAGTCAATCAAATTCGTCAAAGTCAAGTGGTCACACC
Source organism: Triticum dicoccoides (assembly GCF_002162155.2). Lineage (NCBI taxonomy): Eukaryota > Viridiplantae > Streptophyta > Magnoliopsida > Poales > Poaceae > Triticum > Triticum dicoccoides. The sequence continues at coordinate 191,874,983 of NC_041388.1, forward strand.
ATTTCGACCGTGAAGCTACCTGGGAACGCGAGGATCAACTCCGTTCTGAGTACCCGGCGTTCTTAAAGTCCTAGATCTCGGGACGAGATCCTTTCGTAGTGGTGGAGTGTTGTAACACCCTGGATATGATTTACCTAATATGTACTCCAACTCTTGCCGTTTCCGGCGTTAAATTATTTTATTTTCTCGGGTTCGGGTTTTTGTCTCCGCGTGTTGTTGTCATTGTCATGCATCTCATATCATGTCATCATGTGCATTGCATTTGCATACGTGTTCGTCTCATGCATCCGAGCATTTTCCTCGTTGTCCGTTTTGCATTTCGGCGCTCCGTTCTCCTCCGGGGGTCTTTTCTACCTTTCTTTCGTGTGTGGGGGTTAAACATTTCCGGATTGGACCGAGACTTGCCAAGCGGCCTTGGTTTACTACCGGTAGACTGCCTGTCAAGTTTCGTACCATTTGGACTTCGTTTGATGCTCCAACGGTTAACCGAGGGACCGAAAAGGCCTCGTGTGTGTTGCAGCCCAACACCCCTCCATTTTGGCCCAAAACCCACCAAAACCCTCTCCATCATCTAGAGCGTTCGATCACGACCGCGTGGCCGAAAACCGCACCTCATTTGGACCCTCCTAGCTCCCTCTATGCCTATAAATACCACCCCCATTCGAAATCCCGGTTCTTCTTCCCCTAACCCTAGTCTCCTCCCACCTCTCGCCGCTGGACGCGTCCGCTTCGGGCCGGACGTGTCCGACCCAGCTGCCGCCGCCACATGGCGCCCTCCGGTTCGCCCGCCGCCTGCGCCCACTTCGCCAGCCCGCAGGGCCCGCGGGAGGCCCTCCCGGCCCGCAGCCTCGCCACGCGTCCGGCCGCCGCCCTCTCCGCCGCCGGCCCGGGGAGCCCAAGTCGGGCCCTCGAGGCCCGTTCGCCGCCCCACGCCTGGGAGCGCCCGACGCCGCCGCCGAGGCTGCGCCTCCCCTGACGCCGCCACCCACACTCGTCGTGCCGCCGCGCCACTCCACCGGCGGCCCGCGCCTCGCCGCTGCTCCGGCCGCCTTGCGCCGCCAACCTCCGGTCACCGGAGCCCCCAAGTCCGGCGCCGCCTCGCCTCCCCGCATCTCCTTCAACTCCGGCCACCTCGTCGGCCTTGTTGCCCTCCTCCTCCGCTAGCTTCTCTCCGGCGAGCTCAAGCTCCAAGTCCGGCCGACGAACCTCGGGGCACGTGCAACCCTGGATCTGGATCTGAGATCCGAAATCTCGGGGTTGACTTTTCGTCCCTAACCCTAATAATTTGCATTTTTCATCATGTTGTATCTCCGCATCCGTAGATCCGTTTTGGACATATAGCATATCAAAATGTTCGCCTCAGAGAGCTCATCATATCATCGCATTGCATCATTTTCATTTGAGTTCATCTTGATGCCCGAAATGCTGTTGGAAGAGTGCTATTTGAGTTAGTTGTCAGATCTGCTGCTCCAAATAGCTATTTGTCATTTTTGCCATGATTATTGTGTGCATGATATGCCCATGAGCTCTACATATGTTTTGTTATATGCTTTGCCATCTTTCCAGAGGTGCAATCCATGTATTTTTGTGATGTGTGTGGTGACTAGCACAAGCTTGCAAAGTGGTGCATTCGTTAATGTTGATTTCAGGGACTTAGCAATTCCACTAAGTCCTTGATCTGTTTTTATCAATATGCCATATGTTCATGTTGTTTCCTAGTGATCCGTGCCTCTTTTGAGGATGATCAGTAAGGATGTTTTGTTAATCTTGTAGTGCTATATCCATCCATGTCTTTGTTTGCCATTATGGAGCAACCTAGCTTGAGTCAATCGAGCTCTACTTTTGCTATTTCGTGAATCTGGGCAGATTGTCTACTTGTTAGCGATTTTGCCGAGGATGTTGTAGTTGATCCGTGCATGCTATGTTATTGTTCTTGCCATGTCTAGTTTGTATAATGTGTACTCTTGATGGATGTATTCTTAGATTGTCATGACATGCTCTGTAGTGAGTGCATCGAGCTCGTAAACATGCCTACTTGATATCTGATTTGCATGTTCCAGTTTTTCTCTAAGTCACTGATTATGTTTTTGCCATGTTCACATGCTTGCAATTGTATTTTCTGATCCCTTTTGGCTCAAGGTCACTAAGGGACTTTTGTTAAGCTCTTTGAGTATCTCCATGCAATGCCTTGCTTTGCCATGTTAAGTTCCTGTAGCATATTGGTTTATTGCTCCAAAGTGTGCTTCCTGATCTGAAATTCCAGACAAGTGTTAATTTCACTAAGTCTGAAACCTGTTTACCAATTGCACTTTTGCCATGCTTGTTTGAACCTGTTAATGGATGAATTAGCCGTAGCTCAGTGTTCATGTTTTGTTAAGCATCATGAATGGATCCCTGCCGTGTATTTTTTTGTCATGTTTGGTTGCTGTAGCATGTTTGTCTTGTTGCATTTAGATGGCTACTTGCTGTATATCGCAGACCGGTGCCGTATTTGAATTGCTTGCCATTTCCAAACCATACATCCGATTCCGGCGTTCTTTATATCGATTTCAACCGAAATCACCTCACCTTTCCAGTGGCACACTTGGTTTCCAAGTTGAGGCTAGGTCCATTCATTCCTTGTCAAATCTTGGATATGCATCACATATCGCATCCCGCATAGCATACCATGTTCGCATCATGTTGTTTGAGCTTTGCACGTGGTTGATTGTGTCCTTTTTGATTGTTTGTCTTGTTTGGGTAGAGCCCGGAGACGAGTTCGCTAACGAGGAGCCCGTTGAGTTTGCTTTCGAGGATCCAGTCAACTCTGACAACTTTGCAGGCAAGATGATCATACCCTCGAAATCACTTCTATCTTTGCTTTGCTAGATGCTCGCTCTTTTGCTATGCCTATGCTACGATGCCTACCACTTGCTTATCATGCCTCCCAAATTTCCATGTCAAACCTCTAACCCACCATGTCCTAGCAAACCGTTGATTGGCTATGTTACCGCTTTGCTCAGCCCCTCTTATAGCATTGCTAGTTGCAGGTGAAGATTGGAGATCGTTCCTTGTTGGAACATTATTTTCTTGTTGGGATATCATTATATTATCTTGTTATCTTAATGCATCTATATACTTGGTACAGGGTGGAAGGCTCAGCCTTTTGCCTAGTGTTTTGTTCCACTCTTGCCGCCCTAGTTTTCCGTCATATCGGTGTTATGTTCCCGGATTTTGCGTTCCTTACGTGGTTGGGTGATAATGGGAACCCCTTGATAGTTCGCCTTGAATAAAAGTCTTCCAGCAATGCCCAACCTTGGTTTTACTATTTGCCACCTAGCCTCTTTTTCCCTTGGGTTTCCG
>NC_041388.1:191878498-191894044 GCF_002162155.2 Triticum dicoccoides
GAAACTCGAGGGTTGGTTTTACTTGTAGCTTGACCTATCTGAGTGTGCCTTGAGAACGAGATATGTGCAGCTCCTATCGGGATTTGTCGGCACATTCGGGCGGTGTTGCTAGATTTGTTTTAACTTGTCGAAGTGTCTTCTAGAACCGGGATACCGAGTCTAATCGGAATGTCTCGGGAGAAGGTATATCCTTCTTTGACCGTGAGAGCTTGTCATGGGCTAAGTTGGGACTCCCCTGCAGGGATTTGAACTTTTGAAAGCCATGCCCGCGGTTATGGGAAGATGGGAATTTGTTAATGTCCGGTTGTAGATAACTTGAACCTTAACTTAATTAAAATGAATCAACTGTGTGCGTTACCGTGATGATCTCTTCTCGGCGGAGTCCGGGAAGTGAGGACGGTGTTGGAGTAATGCTTGCCGCAGGTTGTTCTCTAGTTATTCGTTCGTGCTTTGCCTTCTCTTCTCGCTCTCTTTTGCGAACAGGTTAGCCACCATATATGCTAGTCGCTTGCTGCAGCTCCACATATTACCTTGCCTTACCTATGAGCTTAAATAGTCTTGATCAAGAGGGTGCGAGATTGCTGATTCCTTGTGGCTCACAGATTACTTCCAAACCAGATGCAGGGCCAGACGACTCCATTCCAGATGACGCGCTTGAGCTCAAGTGGGAGTTCGACGAGGAGTCACGCCGTTACTATGTGTCTTTCCCTGATGATCAGTAGTGGTGCCCGGTTGGGGCGATCGGGACCGTGTCGCATGATGTGTTGATCTTTTATTTTGGCACTATAGTCGGGCCATGAGTGATTGGATGATGTAATGCTATTTATTCACTTTGATTGACGTGGCGAGTGTAAGCCAACTATGTACCTTCCCCTTTTATTATTTATATTACATGGGATGTTGTGAAGATTGCCTTACTTGCGACATTGCTTTCAATGCGGTTATGCCTCTAAGTCGTGCTTCGACACGTAGGAGATATAGCCACATCGAGGGCGTAACATGGTGCCTTTCGTAAAATGCTTGCTAAGTATGATGTTAATCATAGAATTGCATCTCCATATCACCCACGGTCAAGTGGTCAAGTAGAATTGAGTAATAGAGAGCTTAAATTATTTTTGCAAAAGACTGGTAATAGATCTAGAAAGAATTGGTCCAAGAAACTTGATGATGCATTATGGGCTTATAGAACTGCATACAAAAATCCTATTGGTATGTCTCCATATAAAATGGTTTATGGAAAAGCATGTCACTTACCTCTTGAACTAGAACATAAGGCATATTGGGCCATTAAAGAGATCAATTATGATTTCAAACTTGCCGGTGAGAAGAAGCTTTTTGACATTAGCTCACTTGATGAATGCAGAACGCAGACCTATGATAATGCCAAACTGTTTAAAGAAAAAGTTAAAAGATGGCATGACAAAAGGATACAAAAACATGAGTTTAATGTAGGTGATTATGTATTGTTATACAACTCTCATTTAAGATTTTTTGCAGGAAAACTCCTCTAAATTGGAAGGCCCTTACGTTATTGAGGAGGTCTAGCATTCTGGTGGCATAAAAATCAACAACTTCGAAGGCATAAAGCCGAGGGTGGTGAACGGTCAAAGAATCAAACATTATATCTCAGGTAATCCTGTTGAAACTAATGTTATTGAAACTCTAACCATGGAGGAATATATAAGCGACACTTTCCAGAATGTTCCAGACTCCAAAAAGGAAGAGGTATGTGGTACGGTAAGTAAACCGACTCAAAAATAGTTCAAATAGCAATTTTTCTCCATTATGGAATATTTAAGAAAATAGGAAAAATAAGAAGCAGTCCAGAAAGGACACGAGGCGTCCACGAGGGCGGAGGGCGCGCCCTACCCCCCGGGGCGCGCCCCCTGCCTCGTGGGCACCTTGTGTGCCCTCCGGACTCCGTCTTCTTGCATGATACTTCTCTTGGTCGGTAAAAATTCATTATATAATCTCCCGAAGGTTTTGACCACCGTACCATGCAAATATCCTCTGTTTTTGTTTCGAGCTGTTTCTGCTGCATATCTAGAGCAAGATGTCTTCTTAAGAGTTAGTCGGGGAGAGTCGGTGACTCATCCGACACCGGGGCCAAGAGCAAACAGCGATGATGACCACTTTGGTCCATCAACTGAGGAAGAGATGGAGGCTGACATGAAAAGGATAGATGCCATGGTGGAGGATCAAGAAGTTAGCTCTTGTTTCTGAGCCGGATTCACAATGGGGGAACTACAGAGCTCTGCTATTCCAAACTCGGTCATCCCTTCCAACGTTAGATTTCTTTCTTATGAAAATATGAAAAAGAGTGTTACTTGTTCTCCCGCAGCTATGCAACATCCTTGGGTGAAAGGAGCTTTAGCCGTCATGCGCAAGCTCCGTAAGGAAATAATGGACCTCAAGCAGCAAGTCAATAAGTTTGAGGAAGAGAACTGTATCCTGAGGGGCATCATCGCCAAGAAAATCACATCACCACCCCCGAAGAAGGAGACATAAACACACGGGTATGTGCACTTCCCTTGGAAACTGCCAAGCTTGGGGGAGTGCCCCGGTATCGTATCACCGTCACAATTTTATCTTTACCGTTTTTCTTAGTTCGATCCTTTTGGTAATATCTTGATCTAGTGGAATAAAGTTTTAGTATGATCTAGTTTTGAGTTTTTGCTTTATGATCCTTCTATGTAATCGAGTACGTGAGCTATATTTAATAAAGATTAGTGTTGAGTCAAGGGCTTGATTATCTTGCTATGATCTTGAGGTAATAAAATAAGAGAAATAAAGAGATCATATGGATCTTATGGAGAGTAATGACTTCATATATAAAGGGTATGATGAATAAAAGTTGTTGAGAGTTGACAAACATAGTTTTGGTCATCGTTGCAATTAATAGGAAGTAATAAAGAAAGAGAGGTTTTTACATATAAATATACTATCTTGGACATCTTCTATAATTGCGAGCACTCATTAAAATATGACATTCTAAAAAGTTCATGTTGGACAAGGAAGACAACGTAATGGATTATGTTTTCTTACATCTAAAATAAATTATATTGTCATGGATCATCCAACATGTTGAGCTTGCCTTTCCCCCTCATGCTAGCAAAATTCTTTGCACCAAGTAGAGATACTACTTGTGCTTCCAAATATCCTTAAACCTAGTTTGGCCATGAGAGTCCACCGTATCTACCTATGGATTGAGTAAGATCCTTCAAGTAAGTTGTCATTGTTGCAAGCAATAAAAATTGCTCTCTAAATATGTATGATTTACTAGTGTGGAGAAAATAAGCTTTATACGATCTTGTGTTGTGGAAGAAATAAAAGCGACGGACTGCATAATAAAGGTCATTATCACAAGTGGCAATATAAAGTGACGTTCTTTCGCATTAAGATTTTGTGCATCCAACCATAAAAGCACATGACAACCTCTGCTTCCCTCTGCGAAGGGCCTATCTTTTATTCTTGTCTATTACTTCATACAAGAGTCATGGTGATTTTCACCTTTCCTTTTTACAGTCTATCCTTTGGCAAGCACAATGTGTTGGAAAGATCCTGATATATATAGATAATTGGATGTGAGTTTTCATGAACTATTATTGTTGACATTACCCTTGAGGTAAAAGGTTGGTAGGCAAAACTAAAAGCCCCTATCTTTCTTTGTGTCGAACTAAAACTTCATACACATAAATATTGCGTGAGTGTCAGCAATTGTGAAAGAGTAAATGATAGTTGAGTATGTGGACTTGCTGAAAAGCTCTTATATTGAATCTTTTTGATGTTACAATAAATTGAAATTGCTTCAATGACTGAGATTATAGTTTGTTAGTTTTCAATGAAGTTTCTGATTCATACTTGAAATCGTGAATGAATTGTTACTTTAGCATAAGAATGATCATGATGACATATGTTGTGGTTATAAGAATGATCATGATGCCTTCATGTCTGTATTTTGTTTTATCGACACCTCTATCTCATGTCTCTATTGATATTTATTGCATTATGGGTTGTTATTACACGTTATGTCACAATACTTATGCCTATTCTCTCTTATTTTACAAGGTTTACATGAAGAGGGAGAATGCTGGCAGCTGGAATTCTGGGCTGGAAAAGGAGCAAATATTAGAGACCTATTCTACATGACTCCAAAAGTCCTGAAACTTCACGGGAGAACGTTTCAGAATATATAAAAAATATTGGGTGAAGAAAGCACCAGAGGGGGGCCACCCACCACCCAGGAGGGTGGGGGGGCGCCCTACCCCCCTGGGCGCCCCCCTACCTCATGGCCCCCCTGGCAGCCCTCTGATACCCATCTTCTGCTATATGAGGTCTTTCGTCCTGTGAAAAATCATAAGTAAGCTCATGAGACGAAACTCCGCCGCCACGAGGTGGAACCTTGGCGGAACCAATCTAGGGCTCCGGCAGAGCAGTTCTGCCATGGAAACTTCCCTCCGGGAGGGGGAGATCATCACCATCGTCATCACAATCAATCCTCTCATTGGGAGGGGGTCAATTTCCATCAACATCTTCACCAGCACCATCTCATCTCAAACCCTAGTTCATCTCTTGTATCTAATATTTGTCTCAAAACCTCAGATTGATACCTGTGGGTTACTAGTAGTGTTGATTACTCCTTGTAGTTGATGCTAGTTGGTTTATTCGGTGGAAGATCATATGTTCAGATCGTTTATGCATATTAATACCACTCTTATTATGAACATGAATATGATTTGTGAGTAGTTACGTTTGTTCCAGAGGACATGGGAGAAGTCTTGCTATAAGTAGTCATGTGAATTTGGTATTCGTTCAATATTTTGATGAGATGTATGTTGTCTTTCCTCTAGTGGTGTCATGTGAACGTCGACTACATGACACTTCACCATTGTTTGGGCCTAGAGGAAGGCATTGGGAAGTAATAAGTAGATGATGGGTTGCTAGAGTGACAGAGGCTGAAACCCTAGTTTATGAGTTGCTTCCTAAGGGGCCGATTTGGATCCATATGTTCCATGCTATGGTTAGGTTTACCTTAATACTTCTTTTGTAGTTGCGGATTCTTGCAAGAGGGGTTAATCCAAGGAAGGGCAGCACCCAAGAACCGGTTCACCCACATATCAAATTATCAAAGTACCGAACTCGAATCATATGAACATGATGAAAACTAGCTTGACGATATTTCCCATGTGTCCTCGGGAGCGTTTTCCTTTATATAAGAGTTTGTCCAGGCTTGTCCTTTGCTACAAAAAGGATTGGGCCATCTTGCTGCACCTTATTTACTTTTACTATTTGTTACTCGTTACAAATTACCTTATCACAAAACTACCTATTATCGATAATTTCATTGCTTGCGCAGAATACCTTGCTGAAAACTGCTTATCATTTCTTTCTCCTCCTTGTTGGGATCGACACTCTAACTTATCGAAAGGACTACGATAGATCCCCTATACTTGTGGGTCATCACTACCCCACGCGATGCATGCGGCATACGTGGCTCGGGATAAGGGCGTGGTGGGAAGAGTGAATTGGCAGTTTGTACCCCATGCGTTAAAGTCATTCACGGGCCATTACAAGGGAGGCTCCACCACCATTGGCTTTACACGACACGCGGGGAAACCGAAAACTGGCCTGAGCCCAAGATTGATGAAGAAGCAAAAGAAAAGAGACCTCAAGAGGTCAGCTTCTTCAGCGCCCCTGCCTGTGCACATATTAGGCCCTACCCCAATGACGCTCGGCAGCATGTTCGAGGCAGGCCCGGGGGCTTCTGTCGGTGCTACAAACGTTGGGTCTATTCTTTGGACTATGCATAGGCACGGGAATATGATTGAGGCACCAGCCCATGCCAGAGTGTAGGAGACAAGAGCTTCCAAGGACCAAGATCAAGCCAAACAAGCAAAGTACCATCAGGAAGAGGGCCTCCCTTGCCGGGAAAGCGAGCTTAGCAGTGGCCGAGCGGCCCCCAGAAGAAGATGCCCAAGATGTCCTGGAAGGAGTTGCCAAGACTCACGAGGGCAAAACCGCCTCACCCAACTACTCCACCACGACCCGCGTTGTCAATCAGTGTGGTGTCAAGCGCAAAGTGACTAAGTGGCAGCCATTCGCCACATGGCAGCCTTTCTCTACAGAAGATACCCTAGAATGACACCCGTCCTGCAACGTGTCAAGCGAGAAGGTGTGAATCTAGCAAAATAGCCCGGTAAGGCTTGTCGGGCAACCAGCGACATGACGTCAATCGGTGCATTTAGTGCACCCTATTAGCCTGTAGAGTTAGGTATGATAGCAATGTTTCATATCTTATCAGTGCATAATGACTACTTTGCCATTGTGGTAGCCCCTTAATCTATAAAAGGAGGCCCTTACCAACCGTAGAAAGGGTTAGAAGGTTGGATAACAAACACGCCCATATGCGCGTAGCAACTGCCACCCTTGACGGGCAAGTGTACTATGCTCCATCACCACTCTTCCACCATCAATCCACCAAAGCAGGAGTAGGGTTTTATGCCTCACGGAGGCCCAAACCTAGGTAAAATTGCCTGCATGATCTCTACCGTGCTGCAACACACTCGTCTGCTATTTGTGCAACACGACGTCCCCCCGCCGAACCAGCAAGCGGCCCTCTGGTCCCATAGGTGGCCGTGGTTTCCCGTGACACTGCAATAAGAGATGAGTGAATATTTCGCTAAGTTATTGACCTTCTCCATGAGGAAAATCCCTGGCGCAATCCCGCAGAAAACCCCAATCGACCAGAGTGTAGAATGTCGATGCAGATAGGCGGCGGAAAGAGCTAGGGCAAAATCCCATGCCATTTGGAGTGCGACCTCTGGCCCCCGACAATAGCCGTCGAGCTTAGGGTGGCCGCCGCGATAGAAGTTGATGAGTTACGGAGTTGCCAAGGAGTCCATGGCGAGGGGTGGGGATGAAGTAGTTCGCAGAGGCGATGCAGATGAATCATGTGCGATAGTAAATCACCGAGATTGAAGGGGAATCCAAATTTCCTTTGTCCTTTGTACATGTTTTTTTGCTATGATGAACATACACCCTGCAAATCACCATGTTCAAAATTGGCACTTTTCCGGGTTCATTTACAATATTTAGGGGATTACGTGCATTTTCTAGGCATTAATGCACATAATTCAAATTCAAACAATCGGTGCATGGAAAGGTGCACGAGAACGATCTGGAAAACCATGATCGTGCTATTTAGTAAATTCTCATGCCTTTTACAAGGAATGGGCAGATATTTCACGGAAATGTGTGGCAATAGTCAACCATAAACACGTCGTTTATTGGTTTTTCAACAGTAGAAAAAGGAAATACATGCTTGAAAAAAACGAAGGCTGGCATGGTGCCATGGTATGGCCTCACCATGGCCTGGTACAAATTTGAGAAGGTTTGGCTTATGTCGTCATCCACTCCATTCATAAATCGAACCATCACCGAGGAATTTTCCTGGTTCTGACAGGGAAATCAGCAAGATTGAAGGGGACGGGAATCCAAATTTCCTTCCTAGCCTGCCATTTAGTTTTTTCTACAATCAACATACCTCCTCAATGCAATGTGTTCAAATTTGGCATTTTTCCGGGCTCATTTACATTATTAGGTGATTTTGTGCATTTCTAGGCATTAGTCCACATAATTCGAATTTGAACAATCAGTGCATGAAAAGGTGCACAAGACTAGTCTGGAAAAACCATACTCGTGGTATTTAGCAAATTCTGAAGCTTTTTACAAGGAATCGGGAGAGATTTCAAGGGAATGCGTGGCAATAGTCAACCACAAACGTGTCATTTACTGGGTTATCAACTATAGAAAAAAATGAAATAAATGCTTGAAAAACATGACGCCTGACATTGTGCCATGGTAAGGCCTCACCATGCCCTGGTAAAAATTTGTGAGGGTTTCCTTCATAAATCGAACCATCACCAAGGATGTTTCATGCTTTCGAGAGGGAAATCACCAAGATGGAAGGGGAATCCAAATTTTCTTCGTTCTTTGCCCCGGAGTTTTTTTCTACGACGAACATACACCTTGCAAATCATCGTGTTCAAATTTGGCATTTTTGGGCTCATTTACCATATTTAGGGGATTATGTGCATTTTCTAGGCATTTAACGCATATAAATCCAATCCAGCTACAGCTGCACGGGTGTGTTGTGAGGGACGTGGATTGCCATTCGATTGCGGCTCATCCTATGGTGCACATCCGTGATCCACGTGGCTAGGGTTCCGGCCAATCATAATGCAACACACAATAGGCTCAGCACACACTGTTTCCGGAGGTGACAGAGATGAGCCGTGTGCAATAATGAACGAGCAAAATTGTAAGGGAAGCCAAATTTCCTTCATCGTTTGTCGTTGAGCTATTAAAAACCACCGCACTGTATGATTACCCAGCCCATCCGTCCCAGAGCTATCTCCAAGCGTCGTTCATGGCACCGCGGCACACAGTAACTGCTAAGGAAGCGATGGCATCCCGCCGTGCCATGTTCCTCGCCACCCACGACCGCACACATGGTAAGGAAGCGATGGCATCTCGCGGCGCCGAGTTCATCACCGCCGGCGGCCACATAGTTACATGGGCGGACTTTGAGGCTGCCATGGCCGAATGGGCGGTGGATCTAGAGGCGGCCAAAGCTGCATAGAAGGAGCGGAAAAGGAAGAAAGCAGTCAAGAAAAGAGAGTCCCGCCGCTGCAAGAAAGAAGAGGCCGCATGCCATGCTGAGGAGAGCGTGGCCGAGATCGAGCATGGTGGGCTACCACCTACAAGGCTAGGAAGGAGAACGCTGGCCTCTGGCCAGCATGCCCCGATGGCAGTGATACGTCTCCAACGTATCTATAATTTTTGATTGTTTCATGCTATTATATTATCTGTTTTGGATGTTTTGTATGCATTAATATGCCAGTTTATGTTTTTTCCTTGTCTTTGAGTTTCGCAGAAAAGGAATACCAAACGGAGTCCAAACGGAATAAAACCTTCGCGATGATTTTTCCTGGACTAGAAGACACCCAGGAGACTTGGAGATCAAGTCGGAGGAGCCACGGGGCGGCCACAAGGGTGGAGGGCGCGCCCAGGGGGTTGGACGCGCTCCCTGCCTTGTGGGTCCACCTTGACTCCCCTGACCTAATTCCTTCGCCTATATATTCACATATATTCCCAAACCACCAGAAGTATCCACAAAAGCATGTTTCCACTGTCGCAACGTTCTATACCAGTGAGATCCCATCTAGGGGCCTTTTCCGGCATCCTGCCGGAGGGGGATTCGATCACGGAGAGCTTCTACATCAACTCTATTGCCCTTCCGATGAAGGACGAGTAGTTTACCTTAGACCTATGGGCCCATAGCTAGTAGCTAGATTGCTTCACTGGTGCACGTCGGTGCTAAACAAATGATTTTTAACCCCTTTCCGCGGCAGCATTTCAAACCATTGCCAAGTGAGTGTGGGCGATAGGGGGGGTCCTTCCCACATGACCAAGAAACCGTCGGTGATAGGGACCCTACAGTACTCCCACTCGTTTTTGCTCGCATTTCCATCGCAGTCGGTATTCTATGGTGCTACGTTTACAATATGCATACCGTCACAAACGGCTCACTATTATAGAACGTGTATGATGTGTGACCCATCACAAACGGTTCACTGTAAAGAAGATTAGCTAATCGTCGTGTGAGTGTCGGACAGGATTACGAAATGTTGGACCGTCGTAACATCGTCATACATGACAACTATCACACACACTATTCTGTGGTGCAATGTTTAAGATGCCTACTTCATCAGAAATAGTTCATGGTTGCGAATCGTGTACGATAAGGCAACTAACACAAGCGTTTTGTTTTCCCACACCGTTTGTGATATTGTCTGACATCGCACACGCTTTGGAAACAACAACTGTGTGCATGCTTGCACATGTTTCCTCTCTGTGAACTGTCTTTGATTATGGTGTATATTGCAAACGTTTGTGTCTTTACCAACCGTGTGTGCCGTAACAACCTGGAGAGCGTAATTTCACCATAATTTAATTGCTGCTATTTCAAATTGTACCAGATTTGAATTCGAATTTTAATGTATGCTACAACTTTATTCATATCCATCAGGTTCAAACAAAAATTGCATTATTTGATTCATAGGTACATATGTTCAAGAATTACATAAGAACCAAATAATGAATGATGAACCACATTTGTATACTTGTATTTTAAAGACGGTAAAGAAAGAGTCTGGTTGCTGAACAAGGTAAAGTGAAATGTTGATATTGTGCCCTCCTCCATGCAGAAGGCACGGACGACTCTAGTCCAACCCCTTGTGATGGACGATAGCCCCATCCTTCACGGTCTTCATGAAAACATTTAGATAATCAACGTGTTCTGGTAGAAATACTTTAACCTTTGCATGCCCACCAATCATGTAGTTTGAGAGGTAATCTGGAGTAAACTGCTTTGGCAACCGCTACAAAGGAAAAAGATTCAAACATTATCATCTAACAGAACTCATTATGGGCGGTAAAAAGAAGGTTGCAGAGTTCTTACTTAATTACCATCCTGCAGTTCGTTGTTGTCTTGGATAAAGTGTAAACAAATTGTTTAATTGCCATCTTTGGACCCATTTTACTAACAAACTTTACCAGCTTCCTCACTTTATGCTAGTTCATCGATATCTCATTGCCCCATGTGCAGAAAGGGTCGAAGCGCGGATCTTTACCAATGACATATGTACCTGAAAGTGCGTTATATCGACTAGAGGGGGGTGAATAGGCGATTTTTATGAATTCTTCACTAAGGAATTTCAGGGTGAGGAAATTCCTTAGTGAAGAACTAATTGCAGCGGAATAAGTACTTAGAAGTAAACATAACAGAACACAAGCATGGTCATCATGATGAAATGAAGACAAGCATAGAGTACGAAAAGCATAAACACATGATGACATAGGATGAAGACAAACAGAATGAAGAAATTGAACTGAGGAAGTTGAGAAAGTCTTCAGTCAAAGTCTTCAAACAGATATGAACAAGCACTCAACACATAACTGAGGAAATGGAAGGGTTGAGGAAATGGAACCAGGTAGCTTGGTGAAGACAAAGATTTGGTAGACTAGTTCCAACTGCTGTGACAGTTGTACGTCTGGTTAGGGCGGCTAGGTATTTAAACCTGAGGACACACAGTCCCGGACACCCAGTCCTGAACACGCAGTTAAGAACACTCAGTCCTCACCATATTCGCCTAGAACTAAGGCCACACAGACCTCACCCAATCGCTCATGGTAAGTCCTCAGTTGACTTTCGAACCTTCACAGACTCGGTCACTCGGCTATCCACAATCCCTCTTGGATGCTCTAGACCATGATGCCTAACCATCTGGAAGATGCATAGTCTTCAAAGGTAACAAGCGTCAGATCCAGGCAGGATCAATCTCTTCAGTGATGCTCAATCACTTGGGGTTTGTAGGTGTTTGGGTTGGGTTTTCCTCACTTGATGATTTTCACTCAAAGTCCTCAGAGGATGGGATGCTCTCAAATGACAAGTGTCAGTTTCTCTCGGAGCAGCCAACCAGCTAGCGGTTGTTGGGGCGGCTATTTATAGCCTAGGGAGCAACCCGACATGATAAGACATAAATGCCCTTCAATGATATGACTGTTAGGTGAGTATATATTTTGGGACAGCTGGCGCATAGCACAGGAACGGTCGGAATTTTGAGTATCAAATTCCTTAGGGCTATCATGTTCCTCATTGTGTAGGCAATCCGCACTGACAAATTCCTAACTCCTCAGTCAGAACAGATTCCTCAGAGACCAGAAGAACTTTGTCTCTGTCACTGATGAATATGACTGAACTGTATGAGATTTCCAATGGCTTCACTCGAAGCGATTGGTAGGTGTAGGATTTTGAGTTGAGCATCACATCAAAAAAATTCCTTAGTATTTCCTCGACCCCCTTTAACAGTACGGTGTTTCCTATGACTCAAGAAAGAGAAAATGAAACTACAAAAACAAAATTCTTCACGCTTCATGTTCCTCAAATGAATACCAAGTCTTCAAGGTCACACCAATTTCTTCACTTTCAAAGTCTTCAAAAAACCTTCAGAAATCCAAAGTCGTCCAAGAACTTCATTTTTAGAGGTCGACTTTCTCTGTAAATATCAAACTCCTCATAGACTTATAGACTTGTGTACACTCACAAACGCATTAGTCTCTTAACCTATAAGTCTTCAATACACCAAAATCACTAAGGGGCACTAGATGCACTTACAGTACCTAAAAGCACCAAGTTAATATTATAAGCTAAACAGAAATTGAACAATGATGTAGTACAACACTATTTTATAATATGTCTATATACATCCGTATGTGGTAGTCCATTTGAAATCTCTAAAAGGAAAAATATTTAGGAACGAAGGGAGTATCTTATAACATCCAATATACTCACATATTAGATGAATTAACATATTATATTATGGGCCGGAAGGAGTTTAGTGCATTCTTAGAAATTATCGACTGATTAACTGCTGCTGTATCCAGGGGTTACAGTTAGTTTGATCTAGTTCGGGCTCAAATAGCCCTAAAGTATATCTAAACATGAGGGTTAGTTTGAGCTAGTTGCATCTATAACCCACCCCAAAAAACTATCCAACCCAAGAGGTGCTAATTGGAGCTAGTTCTCCTAGTGCATTTATTGTCAATCTAACCCTGCCATCCAAAAAACTCTTTGGATGGAGTTAGTTCATGGTTAGTCATGAGATTGAAACTAACTCTAACCTCTAGTTAATTTGAGTATCCAAACAGGGTTGTGTTGTTGTTGTTGCTGCTGCTGCTCTTCTACGTATATCTAGACATCATTAGAACATTAATGTAACACTCTTCCTTGTTGCTATGTAGCCTAGGATTGCCTATTTAGACATTAAGTACAGTGCATGTTGCTATGTAGCCTCAGATATACTACATATGGCCCTAGTTAACGTAACGATAAATGGGTTGCAGATATATTCAGTTAAAAGTCCGATTCACCGATTAGTCCATTATCAGCCGCTGGCCTATATGGTACCAGCTATCGATATCCTGAACAGTGAGCAGATATAAGCCATGGGATGAAACTAACCTCGATGGAAAACAACAGTCGTTCCCAAAATTTTCCCGTGTAGGTACATCGAGAAGCATGTTAATCACAATAGGCTAAACATAAACCAAAATTGTACATGGCAGACAAAATAATCTCCAAAAGATAGCTTCAGTGTGCATGTTTAAGCACACTAGTAAAGAAAACAAGTGGACAGGTGTGCTAACTGCAACAGGCCTAACATTTAACAACAAGCGAACATAGTCATTCAAACTGGTATTGTGCCGGTCTAAGTACACTGGTTATTGTTAAATAAAAATGGAAAGGCATGTTAACTACAAGATGCAGCAACCAAATGTAGTCATTCATAGCGGTATTGTTGAAACTGGTACTGATGAAATTGAACTGCACAGTTCATACTTGCACATATAGAACATCATGTTGTGAATAACTGGAATAAACAAGGCATACTACGAACAACCAAAGATAGCATTTGAAACTGGACATATCCTAATTACAAACAACCGAACAATAAAAAACATTAAAAGAGGCATATGCTAGCTATAACAGGCTTAACAACAAGCAAATATATGCAATCCTATCGGTATGTTTAAAAGTGGATTGATGAAATGTACTGCATAGTAAATAATTGCACATATAGAGCATCACATTATGAACAACTGAAATAAACAAGGCATACTGCAAACAACCAGATATATCAATTAAAACTAGGCATATTCTCACTACACTACAAAAAGGACTTGACAAAACAAATCATGGGTTTCCCCATGTGAAGAGGCAAGGCAAAACAAATCATGGGTTTCCTCACTTGTCACAGATGGGCTCGTTCCTGTGGGAAGAGCACGGACCCTGGATGCGCTCCATGTTGTCGCAGATGGGCTCCTTCCCCATGGAAGAGCATGGCTGTAGGGTGCCCTCCCTGATGTCGCAGACAAGTGCTTTCCCCTTGGAAGAGCCGGAGAGGGTGCCCTCCTCGTGGTCGCCCTTGATGAGGTCTTACTTGCAAGCTGTGGATTCCAAGCCAGCGTCACAGAATGTGTCCTTTAGAAATGACAAAAGGGACTCGATGGCGATGTAGAATGGCAAATTGTTGACAGCGAGCCAGAGGAGATCAGCGGTGGGGCCATGGATGAGATCGACGGCGGTTGAACCCGAGGGGTTGGGGGTGGGCCACTTAACCTGTGACATAGCCTGCCTCAGGCCGTCGTTGTAGATGACCTCGATGACATAGTCGGCGGCCGAGACATGCCCGCATACTCTAGCCCATTGCTTTAGTGCCTGTCACCAGTAATGGTCGTCAGCTTCCTTGGCAACGTCGGGCGAAGAGACCGCTATACACCTCTCTTGGGCTAGTCGCTCCTCGAGCTCCACGGGAAGCGTAGCCGGGCTTAGGCTGCGATGCTCTGGAGTGGGGGATGGGGGTGCGGATCTGTGGGAAAGGGGCATTTGGCAGGCGTCATCTAAGAAACTCAGGGCGGCCTGGGTATGGAGATCGATGGGTAAGCTGCACGGGCAAACCGACACATCTTGACAATGGAGGTCTTGCGGCGGCGGCGACGGGGAATTTGCTAGGGTTTCGAGCGAGGGAGGGGTGTGTGTGTGCGCGCACGCCCGAGGAGGTATTGGTGTGTGTATTCACTGTGTGTGTGGATGGGGGCACATGGTGTTTGAGGAAATGACGCAATTACTGAAAAATTTACTACGCGGGAGTGAAATGCTGGGCTATTGAAAATTTTGATGATAGTGCATCGCACACGGTCCGGAGATAACAACCGTTTGTTATGAAACAGAAAAAAACCTCAAGGCTGGCATATATTTTCTAGGGATGCAGGCGGGATTGGGAACAAGAAACATCGCACACAGTCCGGAGATAACAACCGTGTGTTATGAAACAAAAAAACCCTCGAGGCGGGTATATATTTTCTAGGGATGCAGGTGGGATTAGGAACAAGAAACATCGCACACGATCCGAAGATAACAACCGTGTGTTATGAAACAGAAAAACCCTCGAGGTGGGCAGATATTTTTGAGAGGGGGAGCCTCGTGGAGCCCAGTGTACTATGTGGATGTGTGTGTGTGACAGGGTTACCGGCATGGCATACGGTTAGTTCCAATGAACCGTGTCTGTTGCATCATCTGACTTGTCTAATGTTCAAAAATTTGGCGAAAAATGATGCGGAAGAGGGTCAGAACACGAACACACTTGCCTGTCGACCAAATTTATGTATCAAAATGGTGGTTTGATTTCAAATACCAAATGCAACTTCATGTGGCACCTCTCTCGCAAATCGCATGGTATTGATTGCCCCCACTCTCCCTCGTGTCGGCACGAATTGGGAAGCCTAAGCTATGAATGCATGCCCCCTACCCCCCAACCGAGGTTCACCTAGCAAAGTGTGAAGTAGCTAGCAGCCCCCTCCTCCCTCGTGTTGGCATGAAGGGAATCCTAAGCTATGAATGCATGCCCCCCCATCCGAGGTTCA
>NC_041388.1:191894639-191982718 GCF_002162155.2 Triticum dicoccoides
AAGAGAATCCTAAGCTATGAATGCATGCCCCCCAACCAAGGTTCACCTAGCAAAGTGCGAAGTAGCACCCCCCCCACACACACTCACTTTCAGTCGGCGGGCCAGAGAGGCATATCTCACCAAGATGGTTTGTAAAACGGACCAAGAATAATCCACCTTGGTCGTACAACCTGTCTCTTGTTGTTGGTCAAAGTGATGGCTGTCCATGCGACCCCGGAGAAGGGCTAGCTCGCAAATAATCACACAAGTAGCTAGTCCCCGAAGACAACCACTGCATGCATGTGGCCCAAACATATGTATGGGGAGGTGTGTTTTTTAGTAACGGTGCAACAACTTTAATGTGGCACCATGATTTTGAACTAGAAATCCCCACACTGAGTGAGGGTTAGGTTGACGATGCATATGTATGTTACACCACACTTCAGGCCAACGACGGGGATTCATGCATGCATGCGTGCATAGTATATGCGCTCAAACTTAACGTCTGAATCTCACCATGACTTATACTATGATAACACGAACCAAATGAACAATCTGCCATGGTAACCTATCTTGTTGTTGGTCAAGGTGATCATGGATGTCCACACGGGCCCACGAATATATAGGCTTGTTGCCGATAACCACGCGAGGGAGTGTACTATTCGAAGGCAACAACTACATGCATATGTATGGAGGTGATGTGTGCATGCATGTTTGAATACACAACATTTGATGTGTCGCATGCGTCAAAAATCATACACTAGATTCCCCACACAGAGCGAGATTGGTTCATGACGTGTCGTTGTACTAGCCACTTCGACTCGATGGGAGGGATTCATGAGTACACATGCATGTGTGTGTGCTGAAACTGTATCATGCATGTCATCCGAGAGAAAAAATAATAATCCCCTCCTAAGTCAAATTAACCTCTCTTGTTGTCAGGCAAAAAGTAGTGATGGACCAAGCTGGCCCACAGATGGAAAGCATCGATATTGCTGATAACTGCTTAAGTGGGTGCAAGATGACAACCACCACCACTTTGCATGTGGGCCAAACATATATATGTTGGATACCCAAAATGCATAACTTTGATGTGCCACATGCCTCAAAAACTGTAAACCATGCACCCACACAGAGCGAGGTTCATCAAGCATACTACATATGATGGTCCCCTTCCCCCGTCTTCACCACATACTATATGCTCCTGCCATAATATATGCACAACCCAAAAGGATCCTGGTCGATGGTGAAATTAATTAACCTCTCCCGATGTAGGTCAAAGTGATGCATGCATGCATCGACGATGGCCTCATGGGCCCACAGATGGAAGTGTCACACGTGAGTGTCCTAGCTAGGATATGCATGTTTCCCAAAAAGGTGTTGTGTGATGTTCGAATAGCCAATTTCACAATTTTGATGTGGCACGTGCCTCGGAAACCAAAAAGTGCCGACACTGAGTGAGGTGTACTTGTTCACGGACGTGTACATATAGTATATATGCTAGTCCCCTCCCACCTCTTCGACGCGTACTATATACAACCATAACGCAAACAAAAAAGAATCTACCTTCTTGGTCTAATTAACCTCACTGCCGGCTGTTCGTCAAAGTGATGGACGATGACCTCGCGGGCCCACAGAAAGCGTCACACGTGAGTATCGAGTGTCATGTAGGACAACCATCGACTGCATGTGGCCAAAACATTTATGTATGAAAGGGTTGTGTAATTTTTTAAATAACGATTTCACGACTCTAATGTGGCACCGGCCTGCCTATCAAAATGGCTAACCCACATGGTGGCTCGCAACTCGTAGTGTACTGCGAGCCACCCCCAGACGCACACACCCACACACACACCGTGAACCCTCGAAACTACGATGCATGTTAAATTAATTATCTCGCGGTCAACATATATGTTACCAAAGGAGGGACGTTTCAATTTCAAAAAAATCACAGAGATCATTAAGACGCTTTATTACATTGATCGATTGATTTTCTACGAGTATAACATGCATAAATCAAATTTGAGCTACATGCACACGTGACAGTGCACCTAAATGGATTGCAAAAACACATGTGTCTCACTAGGTGCATGTTTACTCCTCGTGCAACAAATTTCGAACATTGAGAATCTTGATTTTTATATTCTAGTACATCCAAAACTTATTTGAAGGTCATGAAACTTATCGTGTTGTCATATGGACACCAATACAAAGTGGCATTGTACTTTTTTTCAAATTTGAGACCAGTTTTGATGTAATATTTATCTAATTACAGACAGGACATTATTAATAATTGGGAACTAATATCCCAAACGGATTGTTTATTCGAACCATGAGTGTTAGACAAACAATGGATATGTGCCATGGTTCAGTTAAGCAATAAAGCGGCAGCATTAATCATCCAAAAAGAAAAACAATATACGTGCCGTCACGCGACCCGTGTGTCGTGCGAGTAGGCATGAGTTGACGGGACGCGTCCGCCGCACAGGCAGACGGGGAGGCATGCGTGTAGTTGTGTGAATTGACGGAGGCATGCTCGCTGCGCAGTGTCATCGGGAGGCATGCAAGTAGCTGTGTGAAACTTTGGTAGGCATGTCAGTAGTTCGATGCGCAGGCTCACCGGGAGGCGAGCCATCGGTTTGACTGCCGCCCGCCACTCTCCCACAACTCCCACTACTCCATATTAATGGTGCGCCCGAGCAGTCGCACACCCATCCTCGCTACACACACACAATCCTCTCTCTCTGTGCTTGCATCCTCGACGCCGCTTTTAGTCCTCAAAGCCGTCTGTGTATGAGGATGCCACTGAAGCTCCCCATCGAAGGGAGTGGCGATGTCGGGGCTGCTAAAGCACCGGAGCACGGCATTGAGATGAAGAAACAGGTTGCCGTCATCGCCGGCGACTTATCGTTGCACCCTGACGTCATCAACGGTGTCGAGCTTCCACAGCCGGAGGCGGAGTTCCACGCCGACTCCGACTACCACTCCGGCGAAGACTCCGACGACCACTCCGATGAAGACTCCCACAACGACGGATAGCTGGTTAGTCATCTATACCCATTTATGTGTCAAATTGATCATAGGGTTTCTCTGGTTACTCCTGAAGGAAATATGCCCTAGAGGCAATAATAAAGTTGTTATTTATATTTCCTTATATCATGCTAAATGTTTATTATTCATGATAGAATTGTATTAACCAGAAACTTTGTACATGCATGAATACATAGACAAACAGAGTGTCCCTCGTAGGCCTCTACTTGACTAGCTCGCTAATCAAAGATGGTTAAGTTTCCTAGCTATGGACGGGATCACATCATTAGAGAATTATGTGATGGACTAGACCCATCCATTAGCTATTGCTTTCTTCATGACTTATACATGTTCCTATCACTATGAGATTATGCAACTCCCGAATACCGGAGGAACACCTTGTGTTCTATCAAACGTCACAACGTAACCGGGTGATTATAAAGATGCTCTACAAGTGTCTCCGATGCTATTTGTTGAGTTGATATAGATCCAGATTAGGATTTGTCACTCTGTGTATTGGAAAGGTATCTCTAGGCCCTCTCGGTAATGCACATCACTATAAGCCTTGCAAGCAATGTGACTAATGAGTTAGTTGTGGGATGACACATTAAGAAACGAGTAAAGAGACTTTCCAGTGACGAGATTGAACTAGGTATGATGATACCAATGATCGAATCTCAAGCAAGTAACGTACCGGTGACAAAGGGAACAACGTATGGTGTTGTGCGGTTTGACCGATAAAGATCTTCGCAGAATATGTTGAAACCAATATGAGGATCCAGGTTCCGCTATTGGTTATTGACGGGCGATGTGTCTCGGTCATGTCTACATAGTTCTTGAACCCGTAGGATCCGCACGCTTAACGTTTGATGACGATATGTATTATGAGTTATGTGATTTGATGTACCGAAAGTTGTTCGGAGTCCTAGATAAGATCACGGACATGACGAGGAGTCTCGAAATGGTCAAGACATAAGGATTCAGATATTGGAAGGCTGCATTCGGTCACCGGAATGGTTCGGGTCGTTTCAGATAAGTTTCGGAGTACCGCGGGTTACCGGAAGCCTCCCGGGAAGTTATTGTTCCTCATGTGCCTAATGGTGGAAGAGAGGAGGCAGGCCAAGGTGTGGCGCGTGCCCCCCAATCCCAAACCGAATTGGACTAGGGCTAGGGGGCGCCCCCCTTTCCTTCTCTTCTTCCTCTCCTTCCTTCTTCTCCTACTAGGACTAGGAAAGGGGGAAACCTACTCCTACTAGGAGTAGGATTCCCCCCTTGGGCGCGCCCCTTGTGGCCGGCCCTTCTCCTCCCCTCCTTTATATACGGGGGAGGGGGCACCCCATAGACACACAAGTTGATCTTTAGCCGTGTGTGGTGCCACCCTCCACAGTTTTACAAATCGGTCTTATTATCATAGTGCTTAGGTGAAGCCCTGCGACGGTAACTTCATCATCACAATCGACACGCCGTCATTCTGACGGAACTCATCCTCGGCCTCAGCTGGATCAAGAGTACGAGGGATGTCACCGAGATGAATGTGTGCAAATTGTGGAGGTGTCGTGCATTCGGTACTTGATCAGTTGGATCGTGAAGACGTTCGACTACATCAACCGCATTACTAAATGCTTCCGCTTTTGGTCTACGAGGGTACGTAGACACACTCTCCCCTCTCATTGATATGCATCTCCTAGATAGATCTTGCGTGATCGTAGGAATTTTTTTGAAAAACTACGTTCCCCAACAGTGGCATGAGAGCCAGGTCTATGCGTAGATGTTATATGCACAAGTAGAACACAAAGAGTTGAGGGCGATAATAGTCATACTGCTTACCAGCATGTCATACTTTGATTCGGCAGTATTGTTGGATGAAGCGGCCCAGACCGACATTACATGACAACTGTCGGATGTGGGGTTCCGGCAAACCCTTAAGGTTCGAACACTAGGGTGCGCGCGAAGTCTTTTCGTCCCACCAATCTACGCCCTAGCTCGCTAAGATCTCACGGACGAACTCGACAAACTCGCAACACAAAAAGACACAAGATTTATACTGGTTTGGACCACCGTTGTGGTGTAATACCCTACTCCAGTGTGGTGGTGGTGGATTGCCTCAAGGGCTGATGATGAACAATACAATGGGAAGAACAGCCTCCTGAGGTTGAGGTGTTCTTGTGCTTGGCTAACTTGTGTGGTTCTGGATGGTCTAAAATGGTCGTCCCCTGCCTATGGTGGTGGCTAGTCCTACTTATAGAGGCCCTGGTCCTCTTCCCAAATATTGAGCGGGAAGGGAGCCAACAACGGCAGGCAAATTTGAAGAGGGACAGGTAGTACAAGCTATCCTGACAAAGGCGGTCACCGCCTGCGAAAGGCTCTGGTGGTGACGCCGTCTTGGGCTCCACGATGACCTCCGTCTTGCCGTCCTTCTGGTCCTGGTCTTGTTGCACCGATATGGCAACATTTTCATGATGCCTCGGTACTCCTCGCCTGCGCAGGCCTCCTTAGCACCAAAGAGGAAACAAGGACGCTGCGCACGCTGGCGCCTGCCTGGTGCCAATCGTCATGGCTCACGTCACGAGAGCCTCATGAGGTTTGACTCGCCTTGATATCTCCGCTCCTCGTGAGCCTACCCGACTAGGCCACTCTAGAGGAGGTATTGTATTGTCCTCCTCGTGAAGCTTGGCCCCTTGCGAGGGTCTTGGATGCCTTATTGATGAAGGCGGGCCATACGGCCTACTGGCTTAGCCACGCAGCTGGCTGCAGGCAGGCATGTCTGGGGACCCCCGTTCCCAGAACGCCGACAACAACATTCATGAGACTGGTTCTACCGACGTGCTTCGCACACAGGTGGTTAGTGGGTGTTTGTTTCTCCAACTTTAGTTGAATCGAGTGTGACTACGTCTGGTCCTTGTTGAAGGTTAAAGCAGCACACTTCATGAAAAATCGTTGTGGTTTTTGATGCGTAGGTAAGAACGGTTCTTGCTAGAAGCCCGTAGCAGCCACATAAAACTTGCAACAACAAAGTAGAGGACGTCTAACTTGTTTTTGCAAGCCATGTCGTGATGTGATATGGTCAAGACGTGATTATATAAATTGTTGTATGAGATGATCATGTTTTGTAACAGTTATTGGCAACTGGCAGGACGGTGGTGATCATGAAATACAATCGCCATATTATTGCTTAACTTCATCACTAGGCGGTAGCGATAGTCTTAGAAGCAATAGTTGGCGAGATGACAATGATGCTACGATGGTGATCATGGTGTCAAGCCAGTGACGATGGTGATCATGACTGTGCTTTGGAGATGGAGATGAAAGACACAAGATGATGATGGGCATATCATATCACTTATATTGATTGCATGTGATGTTTATCCTTTATGCGTCTTATTTTTCTTAGTACGGCGGTAGCATTATAAGATGATCTCTCACTAAATTTCAAGGTATAAGTGTTCTCCCTGAGTATGCATCGTTGCTACAGTTCGTCATGCCGAGACACCAAGTCTGGACCTAAGCCTGAGATTGAGTGCTTCTATTGCAAAGGGACTGGTCACTGGGAGCGGAACTTCGCCAACTATTTGGCGGATAAGAAGGATGGTAAAGTGAAAGGTATATTTGATATACATGTTATTGATGTGTACCTTACTAATGCTCACAGTAACGCCTGGGTATTTGATACTTGGTCTATTGCTCATATTTGCAACTTGAAACAGGGGCTACGGATTAAGCGAAGATTGGCTAAGGACGAGGTGACGATGCACGTGGGAAATTGTTCCAAAGTCGTTCTGATTGCGGTCGGCACACTACCTCTACATCTACCTTCGGGATTAGTATTAGACCCGAGTAATTGTTATTTGGTGCCAGCGTTAAGCATGAACATTATATCTGGATCTTGTTTGATGCGAGATGGTTATTCATTGAAATCATAGAATAATGGTTGTTCTATTTATATGAGTAATATCTTTTATGGTCATGCACCCTTGATGAGTGGTCTATTTTTGTTGAATCTTGATAGTAGTGATACACATATTCATAGTATTGAAGCCAAAAGATATAAGTTTAATAATGATAGTGCAACTTATTTGTGGCACTGCCGCTTAGGTCATATTGGTGTAAAGCGCATGAAGCAACTCCATGCTGATGGGATTTTGGAATCACTTGATTATGAATCACTTCATGCTTGCGAACCATGCCTCAAGGGAAAGATGACTAAGACTCTGTTCTTCGGAACAATGGAACAAGCAACAGACTTATTATAAATAATAGATATTGATGTATGCGGTCCGATGAGGGTTGATGCTCGTGCATGGTATCGTTGTTTTCTCACCTTCATAGTTGATTTGAGCAGATATGCGCATGTCTACTTGATGAAACATAAGTATGAAACATTTGAAAAGTTCAAAGAATTTCAGAGTGAAGTGGAAAATCATCGTAACAAAAAAATTAAGTGTCTACGATCTAATCATGGAGGTGAATATTTGAGTTATGAGTTCGGTCTTCATTTGAAACAATGCAGAATAGTTTCGCAAGTCACGCCACCTGGAACACCACAACGGAACGGTGTGTCCCAACATCATAACCACACTTTATTAGATATGGTGCGATCTATGATGTCTCTTACTGATTTACCGCTATCATTTTGGGGTTATGCTTTAGACACAACTGCATTCATGTTAAATAGGGCACCATTGAAATCCGTTGAGATGACACCATATGAACTATGGTTTGGCAAGAAACCCAAGTTGCCCTTTCTTAAAGTTTTGGGGTACAATTCTTATGTGAAAAAGCTTCAACCTGATAAGCTCGAACCCAAATCGGAGAAATGTGTCTTCATAGGATACCCAAAGGACACTGTTGGGTACACCTTCTATCACAAATTCGAAGGCAATATATTTGTTGCTAAGAATGGATCCTTTCTAGAGAAGGAGTTTCTCTCGAAAGTAGAACTTGATGAGGTAATTGTACCTTCTCCCTTATTGGAAAGTAGTTCATCACAGAAATCAGTTCCAATGATTCCTACACTAATTAGTGAAGAAGCTAATGATGATGATATTGAAACTTTTGATCAAGTTACTACCGAACCTCCTAAGTCCACCAGAGTAAGATCCACACTAGAGTGGTACGGTAATCCTGTTCTGGAGGTCATGTTGCTTGACCATGACGAACCTATGAACTATGAGGAAGTGATGATGAGCCCAGATTTCGCAAAATGGCTTGAGGCCATGAAATCTGAGATGGGATGGACCTATGAGGACAAAGTGTGGACTTTGGTTGACTTTCCCGATGATCGGCAAGCCATATAGAATAAATGGATCTTTAAGAAGAAGACTGACACTGACGGTAATGTTACTGTCTACAAAGCTCGACTTGTTGCGAAAGGTTTTCGACAAGTTCAAGGAGTTGACTACGATGTGACCTTCTCACCCGTAGCGATGCTTAAGTCCGTCCGAATCTTGTTAGCAATTGCCGCATTTTATTATTATGAAATTTGGCAAATGGATGTCAAAACTGCATTCCTTAATGGATATCTTAAATAAGAGTTGTATATCATGCAACCAGAAGGTTTTGTCGATCCAAAAGGTGCTAACAAAGTGTGAAAGCTCCAACATTCCATTTATGGACTGGTGCAAGCATCTCGGAGTTGGAATATACGTTTTGATAGTGTGATAAAAGTATATGGTTTTATACAAACTTTTTGAGAAGCCTGTATTTATAAGAAAGTGAGTGGGAGCTCTGTAGCATTGATGATATTATATGTGAATGACATATTGTTGATCGGAAATGATACTGAATTTCTGAATAGCATAAAAGAATACTTGAATAAGAATTTTTCAATGAAAGACCTCGGTGAAGCTACTTATATATTGGGCATCAAGATCTATAGAGATAGATCAAGACGCTTAATTGGACTTTCACAAAGCACATACCTTGATAAAGTTTTGAAGAAGTTCAAAATGGAGCAAGCAAAGAAAGGGTTCTTGCTTGTGTTACAAGGTATGAAGTTGAGTCAGACTCAATGCCCGACCGCTGTAGAAGATGGAGAGAAAATGAAAGTCATTCCCTATGCCTCAGCCGTAGGTTCTATCATGTATGCAATGTTGTGTACCAGACCTGATGTGTGCCTTGCTATTAGTTTAGCAGGGAGGTACCAAAGTAATCCAGGAGTGGATCACTGGACATCGGTCAAGAACATCCTAAAATAATTGAAAAGGACTAAGGATATGTTTCTCATTTATGGAGGTGAAAAAGAGCTCGTCGTAAACGGTTATGTCGATGCAAGCTTTGACAGTAATCCGTATGAATCTAAGTCACAAACCGGATACATATTTTTATTGAATGGTGGAGCTGACAGTTGGTGTAGTTCTAAGCAGAGCATCGTGGCGGGATCTACATGTGAAGCAGAATACATAGCTGCTTCGGAAGTAGCAAATGAAGGAGTCTGGATGAAGGAGTTCATATCCGATCTAGGTGTAATACCTTGTGCATCGGGTCCAATGAAAATCTTTTGTGACAATACTGGTGCAATTGCCTTGGCAAAGTAATCAATATTTTACAAGAGAACCAAGCAAATCAAAAGACGCTTCAATTCCATCAACGATCAAGTCAACGAGGGAGACATAGAGATTTCCAAGATACATACAGATCTGAATGTTGCAGACCCATTGACTAAGCCTCTCTCATGAGCAAAACATGATCAGCACCAAGACTACATGGGTGTTAGAATCATTACAATGTAATCTAGATTGTTGACTCTAGTGCAAGTGGGAGACTGAAGGAAATATTCCCTAGAGGCAATAATAAAGTTGTTATTTATATTTCCTTATATCATGCTAGAATTGTATTAACCGGGAACTTAGTACATGTGAATACATAGACAAATAGAGTGTCCCTAGTATGCCTCCACTTGACTAGCTCGTTAATCAAAGATTGTTAAGTTTCCTAGCCATGGACATGTGTTGTCATTTGATGAACGGCATCACATCATTAGAGAATGATGTGATGGACTAGACCCATCCGTTAGCTTAGCACTATGATTGTTTACTTTATTGCTATTGCTTTCTTAATGACTTATACATGTTCCTATGACTATGAGATTATGCAACTCCTGAATACCAGAGGAACACCTTGCGTGCTATCAAACGTCACAACGTAACTGGGTGATTATAAAGATGCTCTACAGGTTCCTCTGATGGTGCTTGTTGAGTTGGCATAGATCGAGATTAGAATTTGTCACTCAGTGTATCGGAGAGGTATCTCTGGGCCCCCTCGGTAATGCACATCAATATAAGCCTTGCAAGCAATGTGACTAATGAGTTAGTTGCGGGATGATGCATTACTGAATGAGTAAAGAGACTTGTCGGTAATGATATTGAACTAGGTATGATGATACCGGCGATCGAATCTCGGGCAAGTAACATGCCGATGACAAAGGGAACAACGTATGTTGTTGTGCGGTTTGACCGATAAAGATCTTCGTAGAATATGTAGGAACCAATATGAGCATCCAGGTTCCACTATCGGTTATTGACCGGAGATGTGTCTCGGTCATGTCTACATAGTCTCGAACCCGTAGGGTCCGCACGCTTAACGTTCGATGACGATATGTATTATGAGTTATGTGAGTTGATGTACCAAAGGTAGTTCGGAGTGCCAGATGAGATGATGGACATGACGAGGAGTGTAGAAATGGTCGAGACATAAAGATTCATATATTGGAAGGCTACATTCAGATACCGGAATGGTTCGGGTCGTTTCGGAGTACCGGGGGTTACTGGAACCCCTCGGGAAGTTATTGGGCCTCATGGGCCTAATGGTGGAAGAGAGGAGGCAGGCCAAGGTCTGGCGCACGCCCCCGCCCTAGTCGAAACCGAATTGGACTAGGGATAGAGGGGTTGGCTCCCCTTTCCTTCTCTTCTTCCTCTCCATCCTTCTTCTCATACTAGGACTCAAAAAGGGGAAACCCTTGTGGCCGGCCCTCCTCCTCCACCCCTCCTTTACATACGGGGGAGGGGGCACCCCATAGACACAGGTGTTGATCTTTGGCCGTGTGCGGTGCCCCCTCCACATTTTTACACCTCGGTCATATTGTCATAGTGCTTAGGCGAAGCACTGCGTCGGTAACTTCATCATCACCGTCGACACGCTGTCATGCTGACAGAACTCACCCTCGGCCTCAGCTGGATCAAGAGTATGAGGGATGTCACGGAGCTGAACGTGTGCAGATAGCGGAGGTGTCGTGCATTCGGTACTTGATCGGTTGGATCACGAAGACGTTCGACTACATCAACCGTGTTAGTAAACACTTCCGCTTTCGGTCTACGAGGGTACGTAGACACACTCTCCCCTCTTGTTGTATTGCATCTCCTAGATAGATCTTGCGTGATCGTAGGAATTTTTTTAAAATACTGCATTCCCCAACAACTCCTGCCTCCCCCTTTTTGGAAGAGAAATCCTATGGTTATGTTCTCCCAATCCATGAAATCTGAGTAAGTTTCGTTAGATCCGTGTAGTGTATTGATTTTTTGCATGGTATAGGTGATAAGTGATTAGTTGTTTCATCTCTGCAAATGATTTCTGCTAGTAATACGACTAGGGTTAGTGTTCGTGCTAATAATTCCTAGCCAGGGCTTGAAAATTGATTTTGAATGACCTACATATGTTTGTGCCATTATTTTCTTCAAGATTGGTCTGTACATAGATGACTGTGCATAAAAATCGAACCATAATCTCTGGATATGTATAAATAAATAGCCATAAATACCTAATCCTACTTCATGGCTTGTAATCATTGATTTGATGCCAAATTTGTTTTAATATTTGTATAGGTGCTGTCTGACGACATGGACAACGAGGATGAAGATTGCTAGAGGAGGTACAAGAGGCAAATCTTGAGGGAGCTTTATGCGGGAATGCATAACAGGCCTATTAGGACCTGGAATGGCGGCTATGGATGCCCATTTTGCAACCAGAAGCTTCATGAAGCGTATCTAAGTGTTCTGTCCCATGCAAGAGGACGGGCCGTTGGATCCTTAAAGCAGAAGTATTCTCGCAGGGTGGCGCACGACGCGTACGCCGAGTACCTAGAGAAGCTTCAGGATCGTGCTGGCTGCATGTGAGATGAGATGTGGGATGGATCGAACTATGTACGCTTGAGTATGCTTAATGCGGTTGAACTATCTACTTATGGTTGAACTATGCTTATGTACGTGTACGCTTATTATCTATATCTAGGTATGTTAAATATTTTGTCAAAATTTGGTAAAAATTACAAAGGGGGGCCAATAAACCAGGACGGAGGTAGTACGTCAGTCACACACGGTTCCCAAAATTGGAACCGTGTGCAATGAATTTCATTTTGCTTGTTGCATCGACCACACACGGTTCGCTCTAGCAAACCGTCGCCCCCAAAATTCTTTGTGGGACAGAAAACCCTCACCACCAATTCAAAAAAGTAAAAATAAAACCATCACCATCCCCACGTCACAAAAACCCTCAGCCCACCCCCCTCGGCCCCTCCGGTACATTCCCCGTTCAACCTGCACAAGCTCCTCCACGTCTATGCCATGGCACCGCCTATCGCGGCGGTAAACACTTAGCTCAACATCTACCGCCACCGCTAGGCTGTCGGCAAAGCCCACCGCATTTCGCCACTTCCGCTTGCCGCCGCCTATCGCCATCGACTTTCTCGATGCTGCTCGCAGTCGACCCAGCTCCCCTCAGTTGGGGAATCTGCCGTACTGAGGGTTCTTTCTCATGGACGACAAGGAAACTAATTGAACGAGATATTATCTCATCTCTTATCCTTGTTTTTCTGCCTCCTTTAATCACCCGGCATAAATCGCCGTGAATTCATTTTTATTCGAGCTGATTTGAGGGTTTTCTTTCATTCATAGAATGTACAGTGCACCGACACTTCAGGACATTGTGACCTCCACCAGATATTCCATCTCACTGTACCAGATAACTTGAGGATGTGCGCGGTATGTTCAATATCACCCTAAATCGGTTGGCATGGCCTACTTTCCTGAACATATTCTAAATATTGCTACATTTGGATAAAAGGTGCCACATGCACCATATACGTCAAAGGGGATTTCCCCCCTCTTCTTTCTATATTAGGAAAATTAATGATTTATTGTTCTTTCGATTAATCCCATATTTCCATGACATCATGTTTACCCTATCTGTTTAATTATAGATTTTTGTCCTTCGATTTCAACTGTTGTATAGTTATTTCAATTTGGGCCCATATTTGCATGTTAGCATATTTTATTTAACAATCCTACCATTTTCTGTAGAAATCCCTTGCTATGGAACAGATTATGTAGTGCATAGTTTTTCCCTTTACATAGATGAAGGCTCCACGGATGTCATACTGCACATAAACCATGGATTTACAATCATTGCTACTTTAAGACTTGATGAAAGTGGTGACTCCTATTTTGGCACCAGAGTTTGGAAAGAAATTGCAAAGTTTTATGTACTGAAAGCTGGCACTAAAATTGCACTGCACAGAAAAGGGCCTGGTCATGATATATGCTAACTTCCCCGACACAATCTTCCGTCCGGACATTGTTCGAAGTAAGTTTTGTTTTCAACTATCTGCATGTTGACTTACCCAACAATGTCAAATGAATTGTGTAGTATTTAAGCAACCAATAGTTATTCCCTCTTCTTACTATATTCCTACCTAATAACTTCTAGTTACCAATACACTTTTATATTGCCCTATTTTAACTAAATATTCCCTGTACTCCCATTTCTATCAGAAAGCATCGCTGACAAGGAGACTTTGGAGGTGGAGAACGGGGCTGCCAACAAGCGGAGGGGGGGAGAGTTAGAACCGCAAGCAACTCCAGCAGGCCTAGACTTCATCGGCAGCCTCCCCGATGATATGTTGAGAGTCACCATCTCCCTCCTCCCAATCAAATACAGGGCACAGACAACCATCCTTTCCCGGTGGTGGCGCCCCCTATGGAACTCCATCCCTCTCAACCTCATCGACACCCACGAGCTCTACCATGGCTATGGAAAAAGCATGGATGTGTTCTCCAAGATCCTCGGTAGTCACCTTAGCCCAACCAAAGGCCTTAGAATGGGTAAGTTCCGTTCCAACGGCAAGGATCGAGCCAAGCTTGACGACTGGTTCCGATCCCCCGCCGTAGATCAGCTCGAGGAGCTCACTTTTGATGATGGGCCTATGCGGTCGCTGCCAACTTCGACACTCCGCCTCGCGCCCACGCTGCGCGCCGCCAAGTTCCGGAACTGCCATCCCCCTTAATGACGCACCCGCTCTTATTATACCACGAGAGAAGCACTTCAAGCTCGTCGCTGTCTGCCTCTAAAATGGTGACATGGAGCGCTAGCTCCATGGCTGTACTGCACTCTAGTACCTTCGTCTTCAGACGATCAATGGGTTGAGTACCTTCCACATCACCTCCATGACTCTCCGGACTATTTATGTGTGTTGCTGGTGCGGCAGGAAGACATCACAAGATGTGCACCACGGTATGGTCATTGAGGACACACCTGCACTTGAGAGATTACTTGTAGTTCATCAAGAAGGTCCAACAAGAATCAATGTCATTTCTGCACCAAAATTGACAGTGGTGGGCTACTCGTCTCACAAATACTCCGAACTTGTTATTGGATCCACACCCATACAGGTACAATGGTCGCCTTCTACCTCTCCTTCTACAAATTAACATTATTTTTAATTTTGAAGATATTTGTTCATATGTCATTCAGAAAATGATCCCGACATGCTTGACCCCGAAACTACGCACAATGAAGGTCTTGGCAATAGAATCTATCGGCCCCAACCTGGAGCAAGTTGTCAGTTTACTGAGATGCTTTCCGTCCTGGAGAAGCTATATATCGAGGTGATGTTCCTTTCTTGTTAAATGTTAACCATAAGGGAGTTCAAGTTTTCTTAGGGAACCTTTCATCCAGTCCAACCTCTTGTGAAGAAGGCTACATTTTTCTAGAATGTAATCAAATGTCCATGTTAATCATGACAGATTGAAGATGGCATGTTAGTGCACTTTACAAATATTGAAAACCAAATAGGCCTGTAGTAATGTTCAAAACTGCATGTAGGCACTAACACATTTTCTTCTTTTGCAGATAAGATTAGGCCTAGCGGTGGATAATGTGATACAATATAACAATCACGTTGAATGCCTAGATCTGCATCTCTCAAAAATTACTTTGAACTCCTACCGAGGGACCTTACCGGAGATTATATTCACCAGGTTCTTTGTTCTCAGAGCAAGGGTGCTGAAGGAAATGAGGTTTGCCGTACATTTATTTCACAAAAATGAATGGTTTGTTGATCAGCGCCGGTGCCTGCGGCAGAATGGAGTAGGCTCCAAAAATGCTGAATTTCATTTTGGAACTTCAGATGACAGAGTAATCAGAAGTCATCGTGTCAACCCCATACATGACTTCTTAGTGGCTGACCCCTTTGCAATAATTGTGAGGTTTCAAAACCAGATTTAGAAACGGTGATATTAGTTTGAACCTCTCTGATATCCATGTTCAACGGATCAGTGCAAGCGTTTGTAGCTGATGAGCTAAATTTCATTTCTAATATCAGTTTGAACCTTGTAATCTTCGAATTTGAGCCATATAACTCTGGAATTTGAACCTTGTAAAATTTCGAGCTTTTGTGGTATAATCGCTGAAATGGCATCTATGTGACTCGTATATTGCTAACACTATTTTGACATTAATATGAATGGTCTTAGATTTTATTAACCATCCTCGAATCAGTTTACCTTGTCGATCTCACAATACACGATCTGTATAGCTAACTTGACTACGATCTTCGACATTATTGCACATAGTTGGTTTCTTCCACAGTGTGCACTATAGAGCGCAGAATTAATTATCGCACTCGAGTGTCCATCATCACCCTTTTGTGTAACTTTGACCTCATCACCCACAGGTAAACTTATGATCGAAGTCATTCCACACACTTCATTTTTACAAAGCTTTTTGCCAATAAACGCCCATGATTTGTCCCTCTTCTAGCCGACGCTTGGCCAAACTAGCCGGGTGGGAAGCTTGCGCGGTAAATAGCACGGTAGCGCGGGAATAGGCTCACTGGCGATACATTTGATGCCTCTTCGAGCCCACATGTGTGGTGCGGTGTTGTCAAGCATCCACTGGAATCCTCCACTATGAACGATGTGACAAGACGTGACGATTACAGGCCGGTCGACCCCCATTTATTACAGCGGCCATTTAACCCTTGTGTCTCTTCAACCTTTCGATCGCGCCCCACAATTGCAAGAAGCACACCCACCATGAGAAATTCTTAGAGGGTAACCCGCGCGGCTGCAATGGCGCTCCGAGTGGCTGCCGACGACGAGAAGCAGTTCAAACTTGCGTGCCATGGTGGACACCCACAAAAGGTTCATGGACCTCTCGGTGGTGTACACCAATGACCCGGTCTGGGTGGAGCACTTCATCCACATCATGGAGTTGTTGCTTGCCGTGGAGAAGTACGAGGTGGTCGGGTTCGACCTCGAGTACACCCACGCTCGTGCCGGGTCTCGTCCCAAGGTCGTCGTCGCCCAGATGTGCGTGTGCGACCACGTCCTCGTCTACCACTACTACCTGTCCACAAGGCCTTGCGAGCGTTTCACCAGGTTTGTCAACAACCCACACTACATGTTCACTACGGTGGACATCACCAACGATGTAAAGGCACTCAAGAATTCGGGCATCGCCTGCTAGAATCTTGTCGACATCCAGTGCCAATACAAGATCTGGGGCAGCAAGGAGCATGAGAAGGACTCACTGGTTCACCTTGCCGAGGCCATGATCGACCCCTACTATAGAGACATGAAGGATTCGTGCAACAAGGACAAGCATGCCTGGTACTCAGCCTGTATGGAGAAACTCGACAAAGCTCACATCGTGTATGCGGCCAAGGAGGCGTACACGAGCTATGACATGTACAGGCGGATCGTTGACATGAGGAAGTGCCTCCTTCCTCAAAATGGCGAGGGATCCAGTTGGAAGCAGAGAAATGGCAAGCATCGTCGCAACAATAAGTAGATGATTAGATCCTCGTTGCTCCTACTTCAGTATGCATGTAATTGCTTACTTTGGTGTGTGGAAATGTTGTGTGTGTAGTCACTTGTGTAATTGTATGTTTAATTTGGTTATGCAATGCTGT
Source organism: Triticum dicoccoides (assembly GCF_002162155.2). Classification (NCBI taxonomy): domain Eukaryota; kingdom Viridiplantae; phylum Streptophyta; class Magnoliopsida; order Poales; family Poaceae; genus Triticum; species Triticum dicoccoides. Next base: position 191,911,828 of record NC_041388.1, read on the forward strand.
CTTTTTAAGTATATATGTTGATGCTCTATAGATAGAGTGTAGATGTTGTGCGGACAAACAAAATCACATCGCACACGGACTAAACAATGGAACCATCGGTGATGTTTTCATCAATCACTCACAATTGTATACCAGCAATCGTTTGCTCACAACACACATAGCTTGTTGGCAGTAATCGTCTGTGTTATTATCGGTCTTCGCACACATTTCTGATTATAGACCTATTTGCCTTGTATCACACACATCTTGTTCATTTGAACCGTTTCTGCTCTCATGTCTCAACGCAAAATAGTTCATTCGAGTCAACCGCATGCCATATATCGCACACACCTTTGATCTTGATGACCATTTCTTTTGTGTTGCCCAATCACAAACAGTTCATCCGAGTGAACTACATGCTGTACATCACACACACCTTCATCTGGCTGCCCGTTTCTTTTGTTCCTCCTCATCACAGATAGTTAATTGAGCTGAACCGTATGCCCTGCATCATAGACGCAACTAAAATCTGAACCGTGTTTGCTGCATCCTCCATCACAAATGTTTTGCACCTTTTTTGACGGTTTTTTACACCACCGTTTGCGATTATGGCATCACACACAGTTTCGTCGAAGGGTCACTGATCGTAGTGTTGCATTAGCAGCAACCTGCAGTAGTGCTTATTCTCTCTCTTTGATTCTCAATACCATGTTCTCCTCGATGTTCTTGGAGATCTATCCGATGTAATACTCTTTTGCGGTGTGTTTGTCGAGATCCGATGAATTGTGGATTTATGATCAGCTTATCTATGAATATTATTTGAATCTTCTCTGATTTATTTTATGCATGATTTGATATCTTTGTAATTCTCTTCGAACTATTGGTTTGGTTTGGCCAACTAGATTGGTTTTTCTTGCAATGGGAGAAGTGCTTAGCTTTGGGTTCAATCTTGCGGTGTCCTTTCTCAGTGACAGTATGGGCAGAAAGGCACGTATTGTATTGTTGCCGTCGAGGATAAAAAGATGGGGTTTTCATCATATTGCTTGAGTTAAATCCTCTACATCATGTCATCTTACTTGATGCGTTACTCTGTTATTCATGAACTTAATACTCTAGATGCAGGCAGGAGTCGGTCGATGTGTGGAGTAATGTAGTAGATGAAGAATTGTTTCGGTCTACTTGACATGGACGTGACGCCTATATTTCGTAATCATTGCCTTATCGTCATAACTTTGGGCTTTTCTATCAATTGCTCTACAGTAATTTGTTCACCCACCATATTATTTGCTATCTTGAGAGAAGCCTCTAGTGAAACCTATGGCCTCCGTGTCTACTTTCCATCATATAAGTTTGCAATCTACTATTTTACAATCTTTTTATTTCCGATCTATAAACCAAAAATACCAAAAATATTTACTTTATCGTTTGTTTAGTTTCATCTATCTCTGCCAGATCTCACTTCTGCAAGTAACCATGAAGGGATTGACAACCCCTTTATCACGTTGGGTGCAACTTGTTTGATTATTTGTGCAGGTATTGGTCATTTGTGCGTTGTCTCCTACTAGATTGATACCTTGGTACTCAAACTGAGGGAAATACTTATCTCTACTTTGCTCCATCACCCTTTCCTCTTTAAGGGAAAAACCAACGCAAGCTCAAGAAGTAGCAGGCATCATGTGTGAATTAGTTAGTGCTAGTGTCGCCCGTAGTCTTAGAGTAAATTACCAGTAGTACTTTAAGTTTGTACTATCTACTATTGTCGGATTCAAGGTTCCGCAGACCCTTGAGAGGTTCGAACACTGGGGTGCGTGCGAAGAACTTCCCCTTCCCACCCTGCCTGCTTAACAATTCCACGGCCTAGCAAGAACAAACCAAAGGGACAAGAGACACATCAGTTTGTCCTGGTTCGTGCCACCTTGCGGTGTAATACCCTACTCCAGTTTTGTGGCGGATTGCCTCGAGGGGCTGAGGATGAACTAGTACAGTGGTTGAACAGCCTCAGGAGGTGAGGTGTGTAACACCCCGATAGTTCAGCTATAGTAATCCCCTTCTAATGATGCCTTGTTATCATTGTTACTATTGCTAATATCACTTTGATTCAAATCCAGTCCAAATTTTAAATTCAAATTAAAGTCAAATTTCAAACTTCGCATTATTCTACAAATTCCCCTGATCATTTGTCATGTTGAAACCAACAGCATTTGACTCACCAATTAATCCCTAATAAAATATAAAGTGGTCCAACTCCAACAAACGTAACCTTTTCAAAATAAACAAATAATTATGAGTTCCCAAATGACTCAAAACTTTATGTGCCGCTCCAAGATATTGCGCTTGAATTTGGTGCCAAGTTTGTAGCTCAACTAAATTCATTTGCTATAGCAGCTAAATAGAAAACAGTGATAGAAATGTAAAGAAAAGAGAAAAGAGAAAGAGGATATAGAGGACCTAATCTACTGGCACTATGGCCCATCTTGCAAAAGGGAAGGCCCAGCCCACCTCTACCTCATCCCCAACCTTGCTACAGGAGGCGGGGGAATTGTGGCGGCCATCCACCAGCATGGCCGCGCCATGCCGTGCATCGCGGCCATCCAGCACACCCCAGTGCTCTACAAAACACCGCGACACGCCTCGGCCGAAACCCTAGCTCCTAATTCTATCTTCCCCTTTCCTTGTTCGACCTAGAACTCGCAACCGAACGTAGCCGTCACCGCATCGCCATCATCGTCGTGGCCACCGTTGTCCCCACCGGTTGAAACTTCGCCAGGAGACGCGACGGCCTCGTCTACTTTGACTACGGCCACCAGATTCAGCCGGGGCACCGTCAAGCTTCGGGATCGACCGCTTCTTCCCGCTTCGATCACCGAAGTTTCGCACCGAATCCAATGCCTCTGCTGCTCCTAAGCCACTCACCGAGCCATCTTGAGCTCCAAGGTGAACCTCCCCTCCGTTCCCCCTCGCATCGACCTTGATTTGCGTTGTATAATGCCGCCTCACCGCCGTGGTCGCGTCCGTCCGCCTCCACTCCTCACAACCCGTCGTGGCGGCCCACTCCCTCGCTCCCCTGCAGCCGCCCCCGCGCTCGCCCGCACGTCCGCTCGCCGCTGCCTCCCGCGCCCACTCGCATGCGCCTCGCCCTGGCCTCACCTCCGACTGCCGCTGACACGTCCGTCATCGCCTACTCCCAGCCACCTCACGCAGCGCGCCTAGTCCCGTGTCAACTACACCTCGGTGCGCTGGCTCGCTCGGCCGCACGCCCACGCGTGCCGCGCCGCAGTCGCCCGTGGCCCTGCCGTTGTTCTGCTGCTCCCTGTACTGCCGTGGCGTCGCGTCCGCCCGCTGCTGCTCTGTTTCTGCTGCCGCCGCTGCTTCCGCCTTGCTCTACTACTTATTACTGCTACTCCCACATGCTGCATCGCTGCCGCCGGTGTCCGCGCGCCGCCGGCCGCCGCTCCATGTGCTAGCCACCGACCGTTGCTCCCACCCAGCGCTGGCGGACTCTGGCCGCCGTGCCCGTGTGCGTGTGTGAGCACAACGCTGGATGTGTCTCTCGCACGTACGACCGGCCCTTGCTTGCTAGCAGTAGTAGTGGGTCCCTTCTAATTAGATTAGATAAATCCTTTAGAATTTATTAAAACACTAACATGTGGGACCATGTACTGTTCACTTTGACCGGTCAATGTTGACCGGGTCAACTCTGTACACTGCCCCACTTGTCTTACACATTGGGTACGAATTCCTGTGTACACTTAGCTTTTGTTCAATTTAATTCGAAATTAAATTATTAGTAATAATTTCAGAATATTATGAAAACCTTGAAAATCATAGAAAATAACCGTAGTTCGGATGAAAAAGTTGTATACATGAAAGTTGCTCAGAAAAATCCAACGAATCCGAATACGCAATAATTTTTTGTTGTTGTATCAGACGCAATAATTTTTTGTTGTTGTTGCTCTTAACCCCTTTCACCTTTTGATTAGGTATCGAATGATTGTCTGCCCGTTAAAACTTCTCATGGTACCTTCATACTTTGCTCTCGATGTTTTGTTAAATTTCAACTCGAGAGATACTTCTGTCACATTCCCTGCATTGTTCACCAGAAAAATTAACCCTATGAGGGTCAGTTCACCCGAAGTTACTCTTTACTTCCCCACTTAAATCTCGGGATGAGATTTCTTGTAGTGGAGGAGATTTGTAACACCCCGATAGTTAAGCTACAGTAATCCCCTTCTAATGATGCCTTATCATCATTGTTACTGTTGCTAATATCACTTTGATTCAAATCCAGTCCAAATTTTAAATTAAAATTAAAGTCAAATTTCAAACTTCTCAAATATGCAAAATAAAATGTTCGCATTATTATACAAATTCCCCTGATCATTTGTCATGTTGAAACCAACAACATTTGACTCACCAATTAATTCCTAATAAAAATATAAAGTGGTCCAACTCCAACAAACGTAAGCTTTTCAAAATAAACAATTAATTATGAGTTCCCAAATGACTCAAAACATTATGTGCCGCTCCAAGATATTGCGCTTGAATTTTGTGCCAAGTTTCTAGCTCCACTAAATTCATTTGCTATAGCAGCTAAATAGAAAACAGTGGTAGAAATGTAAAGAAAAGAGAAAAGAGAAAGAGGATATAGAGGACCTAATCTACTGGCACTATGGACCATCTTGCAAAAGGGAAGGCCCAGCCCACCTCCACCTCATCCCCAACCTCGCTACAGGAGGCGGGGGAATCGTGGCGGCCATCCACCGGCATGGCCGCGCCATGCCGTGCGTGGCGGCCATCCACCGGCATGGCCGCGCCATGCCGTGCGTGGCGGCCATCCAGCACACCCCGGTGCTCTACAAAACACTGCGGCACGCCTCGGCCGAAACCCTAGCTCCTAATTCTATCTCCCCCTTTCCTTGTTCGACCTAGAACTCACAACCGAACGTACCCGTCACCGCATCGCCATCGTCGTCGTGGCCACTGTCGTCCCCACTGGCTGAAACTTTGCCAGGAGATGCGACGGCCTCGTCTACTTCGACTACGGCCACCAGATTCAACCGGGGCACCGTCAAGCTTCGGGATCGACCAATTCTTCCCGCTTCTGTCGCCAAAGTTTCGCACCGAATCCAATGCCTCTGCTGCTCCTAAGCCGCTCACCGAGCCATCTCGAGCTCCGAGGTGAGCCTCCCCTCCGTTCCCCCTCGCACCGACCTTGATTTGCACTCTATAATGCCGCCTCACCGCCGTGGTCGCGTCCGTCCGCCTCCACTCCTCACAACCCGTCATGGCGTCCCACTCACTCGCTCCCCTGCAGCCGCCCCCGCGCTCGCCCGCACGTCCGCTCGCCGCGGCCTCCCGCGCCCACTCGCGTGCGCCTCGCCCCGGCCTCACCTCCGACTGCCGCTGACACGTCCGTCGTCGCCTGCTCCCAGCCACCTCACGCAGCGCGCCCAGTCCCGTGTCCACTGCGCCTTGGCGCGCTGGCTCGCTCGGCCGCACGCCCACACGTGCCGCGCCGCAGTAGCCCGCGGCCCTGCCGTTGTTCTGCTACTCCCTGTATTGTCGTGGCGTCGCGTCCGCTCGCTGCTGCTCTGTTTCTGCTGCCGCCGCTGCTTCCGCCTTGCTCTGCTACTTATTGCTGCTACTCCCGCCTGCTGCATCATCACCGCCGATGTCCGCGCGCTCCCGGCCGCCGCTCCCTGCGCTAGCCAATGGCTGTTGCTCCCACCCAGCGCCGGCGGACTCTGGCCGCCGTGCCCGTGTGCGTGTGTGAGCACAGCGCTGGCTGTGTCTCTCGCACGTACGACCGACCCTTGCTTGCTAGCAGTAGTAGTAGGTTTAGTTTAGTATTAAATCAATGCTATTAAGCCTGTTAGCAAATGACAAGTGGGTCCCTTCTAATTAGATTAAATAAATCCTTTAGAATTTATTAAAACACTAACATGTGGGACCCCGTACTGTTCACTTTGACCGGTCAATGTTGACCGGGTCAACTCTGTACACTGCCCCACTTGTCTTACACACTAGGCACGAATTCCTGTGTACACTTAGCTTTTGTTCAATTTAGTTCGAAATTAAATAATTAATAATAATTTCAGAATATTGTGAAAACCTTGAAAAATAACCGTAGTTCGGATGAAAAAGTTGTATACATGAAAGTTGCTCAGAAAAATCCAACGAATCCGAATACGCGGTCCGTTCATCTGTCACATGCCCCTAGCATGCTGAACATGGAACATTCCCCCTCCGGTCATCTGTTTGACACAGGTCCGGAACCAGGAACACCTTCTCGGTTGAATTCCCCCTTCACCTATAACGTCTAGGACCGCATTAGAACACATCTCGCTATGCCTGTTGTCCTGATATGCACTTGCTTGCTATGTATTTACTCTTTCTCCCCCCTCTTCTCTTCGGTAGTCCCCGTGGCAGTTGCCGATACCGCTGTGATCAACTACGTCACCGACGACCCCTCCTTCTTGTCTGAGCAACCAGGCAAGCCCCCCCCTTTGATCATCCCGATATCACCCATTCCATTCTCTCATGCTTGCATTAGATTTTGCTACTGTTATTATTTGCTCCTATTATGATGCATAGCCTGCTTTTGGGACCTGCTCATTGTACCTTACCTGCTTATCCTAAACTGCTTAGTATAGGTTGGTTAGTGATCCATCAGTGACCCCCACCTCGTCCTTGTTGCCCCTGCTTCATCATTGAAGACCCGATCAACGGGACCGAAGACCAGGCCCCGGCATCGCACATCACTTTCCTCTTAGTTGCTCGACACTACTGGGTTACTATCGAGTATCGAGGGTGAGACCTCTACAGCACTTCTGATGTTAACCCTATAGTGTAGATATTCGGTCGTGGTCATCGAGGGTGACTCTGCCTTAACCACTTCCGATACGACTCTGTCGTGCAATCCCTCAAGTGTGAACCTCGGGGGTGGTTCCTCTTACGTTCACCTTGATGATTACGTCAAGTGGAATTCACCGGGGGTGATTCCTCGGGTTTTCCCCTTGATGTTTGGACACACGGATACTTGGACTTTACCACCGATGCTTGGAAAGACGGGTCGGCCCTGAGGGGTACCCGCGCGAGCTTAATTGCGAGTGATGTGGAGTCGGGTTGACCTGGGTGGTGCCCGCGAGATAATTACGAGGCGTGGCCGGGCATTCTTAGACCTTGCCGCAAGTCCTTGAGGCGGGGCGATGGGGTCACATCTTTCTTGAGTCTCTGCTTGTTACCGCACGTTCGTAATCCACTACGATTTGGATATTTGATCCGAGGGGCCTCTGGCCTGATAGCACTAACCATCACGTGGGCATATTATGGGCGTTCTGCGTCGTATGCATCAGCCAAAGCTTAATAGACGTCAGCGATTGAGCGGCGCGCGCCGGGTTGGACTGCGTAAGCACCTGCCTTTTTGAAGGAGGTAGCTAGGTCTGCTCACCGGCTGCGTTCGCAACGTGCAGGAGTTCCCGGGGAGATGGCCCATGACCCCTGGGGGCATAGATTTAGTCCGGCGTGCTTGACCTCTCTATTAAGCCTAGGCCGGGTTGCGGCGTATTGTTTGGCTGAGGCCGGGCATGACCCAGGAAAGTATGTCCGGCCAGAGTTAATCGAGCGTGGTGGGTAAGTTGGTGCACCCCTGCAGGGAAGAAAACATCTATCGATAGCCTGTCCTACGGTAACGGACACTTGGAGTTGTATCCCGATCGATACAACTAGAACTGGATACTTGTGATGAGAATTGGTTTATGATGAAAACTGCATAGTATGGCTCTAGGATTGCTTTCTCGCAAGGAGTCAAGAAAGGATCTCTCGCCGAGGTTGATAACACTTGTACTACTTTGCTTTATGCTACTCTACTCCCTCCTGTTGCTGCAAGATGGTGGTTTCCAGAAGATGCTACTCTTCGATAGGCTAGGCTTTCCCCTTCTCTTCTGGCATTCTGCAGTCCAGTGCACAGTTACAACCCTTTTCATTGATACTGATGCATATGGAGTGTAGATCATTGCTTGCGAGTACTTTGGATGAGTACTCACGGTTGCTTTGCTCCCCCCTTTCCCCCTTTCTTCTTATTTCCGGTTGATGCAACCAGATGCTGGAGCCCAGGAGCCAGATGCCACCTTTAACGACTGCTACTACCCCGAGGGTGCCTACTACTACTCGGAGGCCGCCGACGACCAGGAGTAGTTAGGAGGCTCCCAGGCTAGAGGCCTTGCCTTTTCGATCATTGTTGCTTTTGTGCTAGCCTTCTTAACGCAAACTTGTCTAACTCATGTTTGTACTCAGATATTGTTGCTTCCGCTGACTCTTGTGTATTCGAGCTTATGTATTCGTGCCCTCGAGGCCCCTGGCTTGTAATATAAAGCTTGTATTATTTTAATTTGTGTCTAGAGTTGTCTTGTGATATCTTCCCGTGAGTCCTTGATCTTGATCGTACCCATTTTCGTGTATGATTGGTGCACGGTCAAATCGGGGGCGTCACAAGGTGTTCTTGAGCTTGATGAGCTGGTGATCGGTGGGAACCCAATGAACGAGTTCACGCTCGAAGGTGGCCCGATCTTCACGTCATAGGATCGAATCGGGATAACTAGCTGCAAGCAGCCGGGATAACTAGCTTTATACCTGATAAGGTTGGATGCAACCCATACGTTGGGGATGGCTGACCGAAGCTACAAGAACTCCAACCCGCTGTCCGAACAATCGCAGAACCACAAACTGGGACTAATCCACACAAAACGGCCGGAACCGTAGAGCATGAACTAGGGGGAACCTGAGGCTCCTTCTCGCGAATCCAAATGAAATCACAAGAGCAAAGGTAGCAAGATCTCTCATATCTCTCTAGCAGTCTTGCTGCATAAGCTTGTAGCTGAATGGTTTGACATAAGGTTTTCTAGAGGATGGGGAGATGGGGTTTTATAGCAGGGACAACCCCCCTAGCTAGGTGTGAAAATGGTTTCAAAAGTAAGCAGGTTTGCATGGCTTTATTGGGTGAATAAGCAGTCAACTTTGGGAGTTGTTGCAGAGCTCCTCGGAAATTCGCGAAGTCTTGATAGGCTGTACACCTTCCACGAGAATGACTAGAACTTTTGACTCACAACTCCAAATGATGTGAGGTTTTTTGCATTGGAAAGATAATTTGATGTAGCTTCTATTGATGTACCCCTATGGCCCCGTATCTCCATAACATGGGTGTGCCACACCAAAACATGAGAGGTAAAAACTGACAGCATCAGCTTCATTTGCAACTTGTTCCTCCAAAGCGGTTGCTTCAAGAGCTCATAGGTTGTTGGATTGCTTCCATGTTATGCCTAAGTTCAACCATCAACAATGGAGATGAAATCATAGTTGTGTCATCAAGGTTACAAGGTAAACTTAAGTTAGCGTTCACCTGGTCACTTATTTGTTTGGCGCGACTTCTTGTGATTGGACCTATAATTGTTGGAGACTTGTCGATGGTTGTGGTGTCCTCGTCATCCTCCCCCACTTGAAGAGGAGTCGTCCTCGACTCTGATGGTCCAAAGTATGGAGAGAGGTGGGACACATTGAAAGTTGGACTAACACCATAATTCATCGGAAGGTCAATCTTGTAGGTGTTGTCATTGATCTTTGCAAAAACTTTGAATGGACCATCTCCACGTGGCTGCAACTTGCATTTGCGTTGATTTGGGAAACGATCCTTCCGCTGGTGTACCCACACAAGATCACCTTCTTCAAACAACACCTTCTTTCTTCCCTTGTTTGCTCGTTTTGCATATTGTTCAGTCATCTTCTCAATATTTTCCTTGGTCTTCTCATGAATTTTGTTCACGAAGTTAGCACGCTTACTTGCATCAAGATTGGTTCGCTCCTGCAATGGTAAAGGCAAAAGATCTATGGGAGCAGGAGGTTTGAAACCATAAACAATTTCAAAAGGACAAAATTTAGTGGTCGAATGTACTGCCCTGTTGTATGCAAACTCCACATGGGGGAGACATTCTTCCCACATCTTCAACTTTTTCTTTAAAACTACTCTCAGCATCATGGATAGCGTTCGGTTGACAACTTGAGTTTGTCCATCCGTTTGTGGGTGGCATGTAGTGGAAAAGAGAAGCTTTGTCCCTAGCTTTGCCCACAATGTTTTCCAAAAATAGCTCAGAAACTTGGTGTCACGATGTGAAACAATAGTGCGTGGTACTCCATGTAGCCGCACGATTTCCCTGAAAAACAAATCAGCAATGTGTGAACCATCATCGCTCTTATGACACGGGATAAAATGGGCCATCTTGCTAAACCTATCAACCACCACAAAAACTGAATCACTCCCCCTCTTAGTGCGTGGTAATCCAAGAACAAAATCCCTAGAAATCTCTTCCCAAGGTGTACTAGGAATGGATAAGGGCGTATAAAGTCCATGAGGGTTTAAACGCGACTTAGCTTTGCGGCAAATCTCACAATGTAGTATGTAGCGGACAACATCACGTCTCATCCTTGGCCAAAAGAAATGGTCAATCAGCACACTCTCAGTTTTCTTTTCTCCAAAATGTCCCATGAGACTACCAGCATGAGCCTCCTGCAAAAGCAACAAACGAACAAAGCAATCTGGGATGCACAATTTGTTAGGTCGAAACAAGAATCCATCATGCAAGTGAAATTTTTCCCAACCTTTATCCTCATTACACTATGAGTGTGATTTAGCAAAATATGGGTCATTGGCATATAATTCTTTGATGCTTTGCAGCCCAAGAATTTTAGTATCAAGTTGTGAGAGTAAAATATGGCGTCTAGACAAAGCATCAATAACAACATTATCTTTTCCTTTCTTGTACTTGACAATATAGGGAAAAGATTCTACGAATTCACTGCATTTTGCATGTCTAAGTTCAGTTTTTGTTGACCCCTAAGGTGCTTTAAAGATTCATGGTCGGAATGTATCACAAATTCTTTAGGCCACAAATAATGTTGCCATGTTTCCAAAGATCTCACAAGTGCATATAATTCTTTGTCATAAACTAAATAATTTAGAGTTGGACCACTTAGCTTCTCACTAAAATATGCAATAGGCCTGCCTTCTTGCATTAGTACACCTCCAATACCAACACCACTTGCATCACATTCAATTTCAAAAGTCTTACCGAAGTTAGGTAGTGCAAGCAATGGTGCAGATGCCAATTTTTCTTTCAGCTCTTGGAAGGCCTTCTCTTGTGCATTTGCCCACTTGAAGGGAACATCTTTCTTGGTTAGCTCATTCATTGGGGCAGCAATGGTGCTAAAGTCCTTCACAAACCGACGGTAGAAACCAGCAAGGCCAAGAAAGCTTTGTACTTGGCTTACATTTTATGGAGGCATCCACTCACGGATGGCCTTGACCTTCTGCTCACCTACCTCCACACCTTGACATGAAACAAGAAAGCCAAGAAACACAACTTTTTCTATACAAAATGTGCACTTTTCCTTGTTAGCATATAATTTCTCCTCTCTTAGGACAGCAAGCACACACCGAATGTGTTCAACATGTTCATCCAAAGTTTTGCTATAAATTAGGATGTCATCAAAGTAAACAACCACAAACTTGCCAATGAACATTCTAAGCACATGATTCATTAATCTCATGAAATTACTAGGTGCATTTGTCAATCCAAATGGCATAACTAACCACTCATAGAAACCAAATTTTTTTTTGATAGCAGTTTTCCATTCATCACCCTCTCTCATTCTAATTTGATGGTAGCCACTTCGCAAGTCAATTTTAGAAAAGATGGTGGCGCCACTAAGTTCATCAAGCATATCATCAAGCCTAGGTATGGGGTGCCTATACCTCACGGTGATGTTGTTAATAGGCCTACAATCACAACACATTCGGGAAGATCCATCTTTTTTTGGCACTAAAAGAACGGGTATAGGACAAGGAGAGAGAGAGAGACTTTCCCTTACATAACCTTTGTTTAGTAGGCCTTCAACTTGTCGCTGAATCTCCTTGGTTTCCTCCGGATTTGTGCGGTATGGTGGTCGGTTCGGCAATGGGGCTCCTGGAACCAAATCAATTTAGTGTTCAATGCCTCTTTGTGGTGGCAGCCCTGGTGGTATCTCCTCGCGGAACACATCTTCATACCCCTGCAAAATTTCAACAACAACACTAGGAGTGGTGGAGGTTAATTCATTAGTAGAAAGAAAATTGTCCTTGTACAAAAGTACAAAGAACACAGAATTGGGTTCTCGCAACTCTCTCATGTACCTTTTCCTAGCCATCATAACTAATCTCTGTTTTTCTCATGTCTTGGTCAATATAAGCTGTGGGGTTTTATTTGGCTTTGGATTCTCTCGCTCACTATGTTGGTGGATGTCGCTCAAGTGTTTCTCGCTCTCTCTCTCTCTCTCTCTCTCTCTCTCTCTCTTTCAGATCATCCATCAATATTTCTTCGGGTGTCAAAGGGAGCAAAGATACGCGTTCTCCCTCATATTGGAATGAGAGACGATTAGTACGGCCCATGATTTGCACATCATGATCATACAACCAAGGTCTTCCCAACAGCAATTGGCATGCTTGCATTGGCACCATGTCACATTCCACTTGATCCCGGTACTTCCCAATGGAAAACTGAACGGTGACAGTGTTGCTTACTCGAAGTGTACCACAATCATTGAGCCATTGCATATTATATGGACTTGGGTGCCTTCTTTGTTTCAGTCCCAACTTCTCTACCAAATCTGAACTTCCAATGTTGTTGCAACTGCCATTGTCAACAATAATTCTGCAAACCTTGTCCTTGATGGTGCCACGGGTGTGAAAAATATTATGTCGCTGCCCTTTCTCTTCTCTAGCTGCATTAACACTAAGCTCACGCCGAGAAACAAAGCAATCTCCCATGTCGGCCTGAATATCACAACCACTCTTCTCGCCCTATTCATCCTCATGATCACCCGATGCTCCATTATCTTCATGCTCACTCTCAGATTCCCATTCACCTTGTTCATTCACAAAGAGAACTCTCTTGTTTCGACATTTAGAATAAATGTGACCATGACCTTTGCACTTCCAACACTCAATATCTTGGCTTCGAGATGATGGTACAGCCGCGGGGTTAGAGGTACTTCCAGCAGCAGAAAGAGCACGCTTGTCCACATTCCTAGGGGCTGGTGATGATGCCGATGAAGCCGCTATTCGTCGGGTGGCAGTAGGGTGTGAAGTATGCTGAAACTGAGAACCACCATGAGAAGCACTTGGCTGCAACCTTTTCCATGGTGTGGTTGTGCGGTTATGAGATATCTGTCAATGACCACTCAGCTGCACCTTCCTCTCCGTGCACTTTGCTTGCTCCAAAATATCTTGTAGAGTGTTATAGGGAAACATCTCCACAAAATCAGAAATTTCATTGTCGAGACCATGCAAAAATCTTGCCATCTTTGACTCCTCATCTTCATGAATACGAGGACGAACCAACAACAATTCCATCTCTTTATAGTACTCATCCACCATGCGCGTACCTTGGCTGAGACGCTGCAATCTGTTTCGGGGATCTCTTTGATATTGTGAAGGAACAAACCTTCGCCTCATGGCTTGTTTCATCTCTTGCCAAGTGTCAATGTGTTCATGGCCTAGCAGCAGTTGATTTTCTTGTAGTTGATTCCACCAAGTGAGTGCATAACCAGAAAACTCAACACAAGCAAGGTTTACTCTCTTCGGATCTGCAAGGTTATGGATACGAAAAATCCGATCACACTGCTCTTCCCAATCAAAATATGCATCGGGGTCTTCCTTTCATGTGAACTTGGGGATATGCAACTTGATTCTTGCTATGTCATCTCGACCATCTCGATCATGACATTCTGCACGACGCCCATCTTCAGCAGCATGACGGTATGGGACACCATCATAATCATCAAAATCATCTCCATGACCACGATCAACACGCTCATGAGGGTCATAGTAGTGCCCACGAGGACCATGCCCTTCCCCTCGAAGTTGTCCTCCTCGCTGCCCTCCATGAGCAGCAACACCACGCCCATGAGCAGCAGCCACATGTCCACCATGGCTGTTGTTATCATCCTCCAAGTCACCATCCACAACAGCATGCACGAAATTTTCATCCCCAACTTCGTCAAGTGGGTCAATAGGGTGTTGTCGGTGTCGAACCCTATCGCCACCTACTGGAGGTCGCTCGTGAAACATCCTTCCAAGGTCTCGAACCATGTTCTATAATTCCTGAAAATCAGCACGTGTGACCGGGGCATCTTCTTCCCCATGGTTTTCTCCATGAACACTCGATCTAGATCCTGCCATGTTAGTAAGGCCAGAAGTGGAATATGATAATTCTGTGGAATCACACAACCTCACCTCTTACTCACCAAAGTTCTTATGAGTTCACATCAGATTGTGCTTCTCCCAGATGTGTTCAAGCGATTGAAAGACAGGGATCAAAGAACTAGCTTCAGTTTTTGGTGGAGCTCGGTGGGGTAAATAAAAAAGGGCTTGTGCTGAAATCAAGTTGATGCAAACCAAGAAAAATATGTGGATGGATCTGCTGCACCTTTGCACCAAGATTGAAAAACACAACACACAAGCTTCTGAAATTTTTTCTATCAAGCTGAAACTTTTGGATCTTACACAAGACTTTCTTTTTCTCTCTTGACTTTTTTCCACTGTTTTTTTCTCTCTTTGATTTTTTTGCCACTATTTTCTCTCTCTTTTTCCAAAGCACAACAACCAAATCTGAAAGCAATTACGAAGATGAACTTGGTGCAGATCTAAAAGATGAAGAACATGCAAGGTATGCAACAACAAGATCTCAGCACCAACAAGGCTTGGATTTATTTTTGGTGGGGCTTTGGACTTTTAGGATAGAAAATATAGCATGAAAAACACTCGATCTAAAGGGATGATAGCAAGATAAACTTGGATAACAGATCCTACCGTGTCAATGAAGGCTCTGATACCAGATGATAGGTGGGAACCCGATGAACGAGTTCACGCCCGAAGGTGGCCCGATCTTCACGTCGTAGGATCGAATCGGGAGGGATAACTAGCTGCAAGCATCCGGGATAACTAGCTTTATACCTGCTAAGGTTCGATGCAACCCGTACGTTGGGGATGGCTGACCGAAGCTACAAGAACTCCAACCCGTTGTCCGAACAATCGCAGAACCACAAACCGGGAGTAATCCACACAAAACGGCCAAAACCATAGAACACGAACTAGGGGGAACTATAGGCTCCTTCTCACGAATCCGAATGAACTCACAAGAGCAAAGGTAGCAAGATCTCTCTAGCAGTCTTGCTGCATAAGCTTGTAGCTGAATGGTTTGACAAAAGGTTTTCTAGAGGATGGGGAAGATGGGGTTTTATAGCAGGGACAACCCCCTTAGCTAGGTGTGAAAATGGTTTCAAAAGCAAGAAGGTTTGCATGGCTTTCTTGGATGAATAAGCAATCAACTTTTGGAGTTGTTGCAGAGCTCCTCGGAAATTCGCGAAGTCTTGACAGTCTGGACACCTTCCACGAGAATGACTAGAACTTTTGACTCACAACTCCAAATGATGTGAGGTTTTTTGCATTGGAAAGATAATTTGATGTAGCTTCTGTTGATGTACCCCTATGGCCCCGTCTATCCATAACATGGGTGTGCCACACCAAAACACAAGAGGTAAAAACTGACAGCATCAGCTTCACTTGCAACTTGTTTTCTCCAAACTTGTTCCTCCAAAGCGGTTGCTTCAAGAACTCATAGGTTGTTGGATTGCTTCCATGTTATACATAAGTTCAACCAACAACAATGGAGATGAAAGCATAGTGGTGTCATCAAGGTTACAAGGTAAACTTAAGTTAGCGTTCACCTGGTCACTTATTTGTTTGGCGCGACTTCTTGTGATTGGACATATAATTGTTGGAGACTTGTCGATGGTTATGGTGTCCTCATCAGCTGGTGGATGAGAGGATGGTCGGAATTCTCGATCTATTGTGGTGGCTAAGTCCTATATATAGTTGCCTTGGTCCTCTTCCCAAATGTAAGGCGGGAAGGGATCTCACAACGACCAAATTTGAAGGAAGACAGCTTGTACAAGCTATCCTGACAAAAGTAGTTTTCGCCTGCAAAAGGCTCTGGTGATGACGCTGCCTCCGTCCTGTCGTCCTGGAGGTCTTGGTCTTGTTGCACCGATATGGAAACCTTTGCTTGATTCCTCGGGACTCCGCGCCTACGCTTGGCTCCTTGTCACCAAAGGGGAAACTGGTACACTGCGCCCCCTGGCGCCCACCTGGCCTTGGTCATCATGGCTCACGTCATGTGAACCTCGCGAGGTGCACCTTGCCTTGATATCTCCGCTCGCCAGGGAGGTCTTGGTGTCGTCAGCCTCGCAAGGGTCTTGGTTTGTTGTTGTTGAAGCCTAGTGAGGCCGCCCCCAGGGAGGTCTTGGTGCGTCGGCCTCGCGAGGGTCTTGGTTTGTTATTGCTGAAGCTGGGCCGTACCGGGCCATCGATGGGGCCACGTCGCGGGCCGAAGGCAAGCAAGTCTGGGTACCCCCGTTCCTAGGACATCGATAGTAGCACCCGGGCCCAAGGCACGCTTGAACTTGGCTTCGAGGCGAAGCCAAAGGGCAAGTGCGGAGCGCCGCAGGCCCCAACCGCCCGTGGCCTCAGTTGACGCATGGCGATTAATGGGACGTGGGCACCTACATTCCCACGCTGCCTCGACAACCGTTCGACTTGAAGAGACCCTGCTGCATGTAGAGAAAACTATCATTATGCGCAATCATGGAGGCCAGCGGTTGGCCTCCTTCCGGCTATAAATGAGGAGAGGGACGGAGCCCCCCTTGCTCATCTTCGTTTTCTTGCAATCCGCTTCTTCTTATTCCTTGTCTCTCCATCTTGCTGTAGCTCCCATGGCGCCGATCAGGAGGTTTTCAACGGCAGAGAAGGGAAAGGCCCCTCGGGAGGGGCCTGAACCACTTCCGCCGAACAAAAAGGTTCAGACGCCCTCGCAATGCTGGGGAGAGATAGGAGGTGACGCGGCCCTGGTACGAGCGGCCACCGCCTGGCTTCCCGCTCCCTCTGTACGCCCGAGCGCAAGGCCCCCGAGAGGGTGGCAGCGCACAGCGCCGCGCGGGCCACGACCACGGGGCCAAGCTGAGGCTGCGCGACTGAGCAGCCCGCGAACCCATGCCAAGGGCACCTCGCGCGAGTTTTTGATATGGGCGGCAATACCGCCGCGCACTTTGATCTGGTTCCCGCGGTTCTTCACTAAGGAGATGCCGCCGAGGGGGCAGCTTGAGTTGTGGCTGCAGCACGCCTGGTGCTGCATCCTAGCCACGGGGGCGGAGGGCGAGGCCGTCACTCCGGGCGGCATCTTCATGAACCGAGGATGGGGCGAGGTTGCCCACACCTGCCGAGCTGACGGGGCCCTCGCCATCCACTTCGAGTACAATGGCACTTCCACGCTGTTCTTCAAGGTCTTCGATGAGGAAAGCTGCCGCCTGGAGTGCTGCCCTTGTGAAGCCACCAGCATGGCGCGACAACGGGCGCTGAGCCTGCCTCTGGCCCTACCGACAGCTCCTCCAGCAGCAGTGGCGACTCCTAAGGAGTCCAGCAACTCTCCCAAGCCTAGCGAGTCTCCGGAGTCGAGCGACGAGGGCAACGTGCCTCCAAGCGCTCGCCGTGCTCGGTGCGCGGCAGCGGCATCCGCTCGACATCGACTGACATAGGTTTTGTTAAAGCATCACTTCAGTCATTCTGACTGGTTCTCTTGGACCCCACTTAACAGTACGGTGGTTCCTATGACTCAACACAGAAGAAAGAGAACTACGAAAGATCTAAGTCTTCGAGCTCCATAGGCTTCATGTGGTGTCTTCTCTTGTCATAGTCCTCAATGTGAATATCTTCATATACCACCTTTGACTTCAATGTCTTCATACATTTTTAGGGGTCATCTCTGGTAGGAAAACCGAATCAATGAGGGACTTCTACCTGTGTTATCCTGCAATTCTCACAAACACATTAGTCCCTCAACTAGGTTTGTCGTCAATACTCCAAAACCAACTAGGGGTGGCACTAGATGCACTTACAATCTCCCCCTTTTTGGTGATTGATGACAAACTAGTTGAAGTTTTCAACGGGGAATATAATCTGTGAAATTGTAAAGGATAAGGAATTGTCTTCATAAGTTGCAAGGGCTCCCCGTGAAGATGTGCATATAAGTAATTTGCTTTTGGAATGCAAATGCACATGGCAGGTTGTACTTGTGGATATCCACTTCAACTTATCATGACAATCCACTATGCATGTGAAAGTAAAGATAATGACATGCATAATGGAAAATGGACGTCTGCAGAATGATCTAAGTGCGGAATTTATCGTCGCACATGCGGAATTTATCATCGCAACACAAGGTGGAAAATAAGTAGCAGATGACCATCGAGTTTAAGTGTTACAACTCAAAGAACCAATTGTAGCAAAACGAGAGTTGTAAGCATGAAGCAAAATATAAAGCACCCGCCCATATGGACCCGCTTGAAGACTATCAACCTCATATGCTTCTTCCCCTTTTGTCAGTAAGGACCAAAAAGATTTGAATACATAGAGCATGTACTCGTTCCCATGAGGATTAGGTGAAGCGGTAGGGTCATTGGTGGTGTTTGGCGGTGCTGAAGAGCTTGGAGCAGAGTCGAAGCGTGCTGAAGGAGGTGGCGGTGAAGTAGCATCGTCTTCATCCTTGATCACTCTAGCATTCACAGTTGCAGCAGAGGAAGAGAACTCAGAGTCTTCAAGGGATGGAGTTCGTCGCAGCACTGCCCTTCGAGGAGGTGTGGAGTCAAACTTGAATCGCTCAGTGAAGCCATCCTCTTGAAGATCATCTTCAGAACACATCAGCGTTAGCCCTTTCCATGTGCGGCGAGAGGTTTCATGGGCAATAAAAGCATTCTTGGTGGCAAGATTGTGAACGCGATTAACATCCACCAAGAGGCTTTGCATCTGACGCTTCAGCCAGTCATGATGCCTATCCTGTTTATGATGAAGAGCCACAAGAAGCTCTCGGTTGTTGAGAACACGAGTGCGCTTATTGGGTCGTGGAGCAGTTGTACTGTCAGTGGCTTCAGTGAGAGCAGGATGCGGTGCACGTGTAGTGCCAGCCAAAGGATACACACGAGTTACGGCTTCCATGCCTTCAACGTTCTGAGTGAAACTTTGATGCTCTGCATTCTGAAGACTGAGAGGTTCCTTGGCAGGCTCAGGATAGATGGCTTCAATAGACATATCCACATCAGGCAAAAAGATCGGATGGTTGCAGGCCGAGGGCTGATATGAGATAGCGGAGTGAAGTTTGATCAGCCGCATCACCCAAGGGGCGTAGAACTTCAAACCAAACAGATTAGAGCCAGATGCAGCAAGTTGGCGAATGAAGAAATCCTGTGTATTGAAGCATTTTCCATGAAGAATGTAGAAGACCAAAGTCTTCATTGCACCTTCCAACTTGGCATGGGGAGAATGTCCTTTGATTGGCCAGAGAGTTCGCCTTATGATGTGATAAATGGTTCTTGGCAGATACTCAAGGTCTTCAACGAAGAAGTCCGTGGGATAAGCAGCATCTTGGGGCAATGGCTTCATCATACTGAGCATCTGACTCATATTAGGTTCAGTCTTCTGAAAGATGCTCTCAATAGCTTCACTATGAAGCTGAGATCCATGCTCGTAGAGATCGCAATGAGTGGGCAAACCAGTGAGCTCAATGATGTCAAAGGCTTTGGCTTCGTGATGAACGTTTCCTGTCATCCACTCCAGGACCCAAGTCTTCGGATCTCTGCTATACCCGCGGATGTGAAGTGTGGCATAGAATTGGAGCAGCAACTCTTCATTCCAATGCTCTTGGTCAGTGACGAACGGCAGTAGTCCAACCTCTTTGAAGCAATCCAGAGCTTCTTCCAGACAAGGCAGATCAGCTATTGCTTCAATGTCAAGGCGCTTGTGTGGGAAGATGCGACCTTGGTTGTAAAGAACGCATGAGTAATAGCTTCACTGCGGATAACTCCAGAACCGATCAGATGATATTCTTTCCCTGGAGTAGGGGTTCCTGGAGCAGTTGAAGAATGTGTTGTCTGCTCTGAAGCCATTGATATTGAAGGAGCCAGGTGCTGATGCAGGACCTGGGAACCTTGGCAATCTTGGGATTGGCTTCTGTACCTGAGGCCCGTGCTCAACATGATAGTCGAACTGGGGACCGGCAGCAGACTCAGGAACAGAAGTGGCGGGATCAGCGTCTTCGCTGACTTCTGGTGCTTTTGTTGGTGAGGGCTCCACATTAGCTTCAGCCATGACAGCGTCAGTGGCTTCAGTGGTGTTGGTGGTGGCAGCCTCAAGATGTTCAACCTCCACTTGACGAGCAGGAGGATCGGTCACGATCACGTTCTCCTCGAGAACTGCTTCTTGGTGGGACAGGGGAGTGGCAACTTGTGGGACTTCTTCTTCCGCGGCTGATGCAGTCGGATTGTCTTCAGCAGAGACTTGAGGCCTTGGACCTTTGCGAAGCCTGCGAAATGCGGGTGACGCCTGTGGAGTTGCTGTTGGCTGGGCCTCAAGGTCTTCATTCTCTTGTGGGCGATCCACCCATGAAGCATCCTGTGCAATTGGCGTCAATGGACGACCAATGCTGATGAGTTTGCTGTGCGTTAGCACAGGCAATGATACCTGTTGGTGTTCTAGCCGAGGAAGGGCTGCATCATCTTCAACATGGTCATGATGACCAATGTCTTCAGCAGCGATGGGATCAGCTGCTGGAAAGTCTTCAGCTTCATGAGCCTCTGTGAAAGCAGGCTCATGGACAGTCAGTTGACGTTCTTGTGGATCGGCGTCGGGGTGAACCATGGAAATGGGTTCAACAATCAAGGGCTCTATGGGAGCAGCCCGTTCCTTCTTGGTCTTTCTTTTCTTCTTCGCGGGGGCAGTAGCAGAGGCTTCAGGATGTTTTGTCTTCCTTGCTTCAGCCTTAGCAGTCCTGGTCTTCTTCAGTTCTGAAGCGGTTGACCTGGCCTTTGGCTTCGGGCCAGTCATGCGAGTTGGGAAGACAAGGGGATCTGCCTCCTGTCGTGGTGCTTCATGTTCAGCCATAGCGGGCTTCTTTTGCTTCTTGGTAGCCATCCTGGGGTCGATGCCAGGATGCCCAAGGGCCTTGCGCTTCTCAGCCTCATTGTAGGCTTACACACACCTATCAGCTAGGACCTTCATGTGCTCACGAGAACCCTGAGCTTCTGCACGTTTCTTTAGAAAGGCTTCCTTGAGCTCGTGCGGCATAATCTTGAAATTCTTCACGTCTTGCACGCTGAGCTTGGCCATATGCTTCTTGAACTGAGATTTCTCAAAGTCAATCTTCTGCTTCAGTTCAACAATGCGATGGGCGATAGCTAACTCTGAAGCAATGGCGCCATGGAAGGCGACACTGAGGCCAATGGGTAGTTGGAGATCATCGAAGCTGATGTTTGGCGTGTCAAACCATTCATCAATGAAGTTGTGAATGATTGTTACATCAAAGAGAGGCAGATCATTGAAGATTTCCGCTTCTTCTTTGCTCTTGATGAGTTGCTCCAGAGCGTCATCTGCTAGATCTTCATCACATGACAGATCAATGGCATCATTGCGCAGAATGACAGCAGCTGTTAGCTCTTGGCTGGTGTGTGGCAGAGGCATCTTGACCTTCTAGGGCTTGGAGATGCGTGATAAATCTTCAGACTGCACACTGTCTTCAGGAGGTGCAGTTGCCAGTGGCTTCGCTCGTGAGATTTTTGGTGAAGGGGCAGGCTTTGAAGCTTTAGGCTTCTTCAACTTCTTTGGCTTCGGCGCTGCAGGCGCTTCATCTGATTCAGCTTCAGCTACAGGCTCATTCACTACAGTCCCTTGAACCAAGATATGGGTGATGAGGCCTTCAAGGTTGTAGAAAGGACCGACGACATTGGGTTCTGCATCTCGTGTGCCATCAGCCCTTGGAGCTGAGGGACCAGGGTTGAAGTCTAGTCCCAATGTCTTCTTGTTTTGCTTCGCTGAGTTCTGGGCAAACTGGAAGTTGCGCTTGAACAGAATGTTGTCACGACACCATAGTAGTGACGATGGGTGTGCATCAGCAGGCTGTGGACCACGGACCATGCAGGGATAGAAGCCTTGTTCAATGTCTTCATCTCTGGACCTAGGTTGAAGATTCTTGTATAGGATATCTCCCCATGGTCTCTTGATGGCATTTTTCTCAGCATATTCCTGGGTTACAAATCGGTATTTGAACCAGTGTTCTGCCCAATATCTTCGAATCCATTGGATTCGGGTCTTGCACTGATTGTAATCCTCTTCAGGATCTGTCTTGTACAGTTCTGAGAGGTCATCTGGAAGATCTCTAGATGTTTCTCCATGATGCTTTCTGCCACCCTTCCTTGCTGATTTCTCTGAAGCCATGAACTTTAAACTGAAAGGCTTCAACATGTTCAAAGGCTTCAAAGATTTTCGCTTGCTGGACAAACATGAACTTGCTTCGGGAGAATTTATATGATGCTGTAAGAGTTCTGCAAATGAATGCAGACTATGAGAACCAAGGGATTCTCCCACAGACATGTACCTGTGACAGCATTAAGGTGCGAGGGAAGGGGAAGAGGTCATATGCATTCTCAGAAGATTTTGAATATAAATCAGTTTAGAAGACATTGACCTCATCGTGCGAAGACATTCACTCATAGATAAGGAGTTGGTTCCAGATTTGTACGAATCCAGAGATCAGTACAAGTGAGGAATCTAACTACTTTGTGAAGCATAAGTGAATATACTAGGCATGTTATGAGATGCAGTATGAGAGAGATCTAACTTGTGTGAATAGAAACTGCTTGTGGTAGAAAGTGACAAAGCCATAGGATCAACGGTGCCGTAAAAAGGAAGTTTTATTTACCACACTAAGAACTGCTAGACGGAGTGGAAGATGAGGCCGAGCAGTTCGATCTTCCGTGCCCTAATTTGGCGACGGAGGACACCTACGGCGATGGCGGAGAGGACGATATCCGCGGTCAGCGTGAAGACGGCGTCGGAGAGGTTGCGGCAGCGAAGCACTTCATCGCCGGCGTCGTTGAGGGCTAGCGGTGGCGCTAGGGTTCGTGCGAGAGTGGAAGAAGAGATAATGACCGCCGTGAAGTGTGTATTTATAGGTACAGGGGCAGCACTGCGTTATTACACAGGTGCCCCTGGCGATTCGCATATGAGGAACACGTGGCCATCATGCAAAATTTTGGGGTTTGTTCCACGTCCCACACACGCCTAGATTGTCGGGTGGTCGTTCCTACTTCTACGGGTTTCATGTGGAGGAATGAGCATTGAAAGTGGACTTAAGGTTTGTCTTTGTATCTTCTGCTGACAAGGACACAGAGAAGATATTCGACAGTTTCAATAGAATGCATATGATTTGGAGAGATAGAGTTTGGGATAGATAGCATAGAGAGGTTAGGGTCCGATCACATTCACTTAGTTCAAAAGATTCAACAAGAAGACACAGCTATAAGTGAATGTTGTAGAGGACAGAACACTAGTATATATATATAATCAACATAGTGAAGATAATCATGAAGACATGTTGAGATTGAAGCCAAACCAAATGTGAAGACATAGCAAGGTAACGCCATGAGTGAAGCACTTCAAAATAGAACACTTGGTGGTGGCGTTACCCATCGTATAGGAAGTATTAGACTCAGACACGGCGCACAATTATCGTGGCGCTCCGAAGTCAAATTCTAGATTAATGTATTCACACTTAGAATGTATGTCTTCATTGATTGAAGATATACTTTACTTCGTGTGTTGCACATCTAAGTCATCAATATGCATAAGGGTTAGGATGTGTGCCTGGTCACATGACATTTGAGGATTCCAGGATATTTAGCTCACACTGTAACTTGCAAAATCTCTTCTCATCCAAGGGCTTGGTGAAGATATCTGCCAATTGCTCTTCAGTGTTGACGTGTATGATATCAATATCTTCCTTCACAAAATGATCTCTGAGAAAGTGATGACGAATTTCAATGTGCTTTGTCTTCGAGTGCTGAAGTGGGTTGTTGGCAATCTTGATGGCGCTTTCGTTGTCGCACTAGAGTGGCACTTGCTTCAGATGAATGCCATAGTCCTTGAGAATTTGCTTCATCCACAGAAGCTAAGCGCAGCAAGATCCAGCAGCAATGTATTCAGATTCAGCAGTGGAGAGAGATACACAGTTCTGCTTCTTTGAAGACCAACATACAAGTGATCGTCCCAGAAAATGACATGTGCCTGATGTAGACTTGCGATCCACCTTGTCACCAGCATAACCAGCATCCGAGAATCCAACCAGATCAAACTCTGAGCCCTTTGGATACCATAATCCTAGAGTTGGGGTGTGAGCCAAATATCGAAGAATTTGCTTCACAACTAAGTGATGCGACTCCTTTGGTGCCGCTTGGAATCAAGCACACATGCAAACACTAAGCATAATATCTGGCCTAGATGCACATAGATAAAGTAAAGAACCAATCATGGAGCGGTATACCTTTTGATCGAACTCTTTACTATTGTCGTCAGGACCTAGATGATGCTTGGCTGGCATTGGCGTCGTGAAGCCTTTGTAGTCTTGCATACCGAACTTCTTCAGGCAATCTTTGAGATACTTCTCTTGAGATATGAAGATGCCGTTGTGTTGCTGTCGTATTTGAAGACCGAGAAAGAACTTCAGCTCTCCCATCATAGACATTTGATATTGCTCTTGCATCATATATCCAAACTCTTCACTATACTTCTGATTGGTGCAGCCGAAGATAATGTCATCCACATATATTTGGCACACAAACAGTTCACCATCATATGTCTTCGTGAAGAGAGTGGGGTCGAGGGAACCAGGTATGAAGCCTTTGCTCTTTAGTAAGTATTTGAGTGTGTCATACCAGGCCCGAGGGGCTTGTTTGAGGCCATACAGTGCCTTGTTGAGCTTGTATACCATGTCAGGATGTTTTGGATCTTCAAAGCCAGGTGGGTGTGCAACATACACTTCTTCTTCAATCTTGCCATTGAGAAAGGCGCTCTTCACATCCATTTGATAAAGAAGTATGTTGTGATGATTTGCATAGGCCAGCAGTATGCGTATGGCTTCAAGTCTAGCCACAGGAGCAAATGTTTCATCGAAGTCAATGCCTTCCACTTGAGTATATCCTTGAGCAACGAGACGAGCTTTGTTTCTGACAACTTGACCGTGCTCATCTTGTTTGTTGCGGTATATCCATTTTGTGCCTATTATGTTGTGCTTCCGAGGATCGGGACGCTTGACCAGTTCCCATACATTATTCAGCTCAAACTGTTGAAGCTCTTCTTACATATCTTGAATCCATTCAGGTTCCATGAAGGCTTCTTCAACTTTCTTGGGTTCTGTTATTGAGACGAATGCGAAGTGCCCACAGAAATTTGCTAGCTGAGTTTCCCTTGAACGAGTGAGTGGACCGGGTGCATTGATGCTATCAATTATTCTTTCAATCTGCACTTCATTGGCAACGCGAGGATGTACAGGGCGAAGATTTTGCTCTTGCTGATCATTGTCGTTGTTAGAAGGAATGTCTTCAGGCTGAGCATTGTCTTCATGTTGATCAGGTGCTGAGATGATAAGTTCTTCTTCAGGATGAGCTTTATAAGGTATAATTTCTCCCGTTTCCATTAGCTTGATTGATTCACTGGATGGAACTTCATCTAGCACATTTGGCAGTTGCTCTCTTTGTGAACCGTTGGTCTCATCGAACCGCACATCCACTGTTTCAACCACTTTGTAATGAAAGAGATTAGAGACTCTGTAGGAGTGCGAATCCTTTCCATATCCAAGCATAAAACCCTCATGTGCTTTTGGTGCAAACTTTGAGGTGTGATGTGGGTCCTTGATCCAGCACCTGGCGCCAAATACTCTGAAGTAACCGACATTTGGCTTCTTGCCAGTAAGGAGCTCATAAGATTTCTTGTTCAGAAGCTTGTGAAGATAAACACGATTGATTGTATGGCATGCAGTATCAATGGCTTCAGGCCAGAATTTTCTTGGAGTCTTGTATTCATCTAGCATCGTTCTGGCCATCTCAATGAGTGTTCTATTCTTGCGTTCGACGACTCCATTCTGCTGTGGCGTGTATGGGGCTGAGAATTCATGTGTGATGCCCAAGGTATCAAGATATGTATCAAGGCCAGTGTTCTTGAATTCAGTGCCATTGTCACTTCTAATATGCTTTATCTTGGCACCATAGTTGTTCATTGCTCGATTGGCGAAGCGTCTGAAGACATCCTGCACTTCAGTCTTGTAAAGGATTATGTGCACCCAAGTATATCTAGAATAATCATCAACAATGACAAAGCCATAGAGAGAAGCAGTAGTAGTAAGAGTTGAGTAATGAGTGGGATCGAAAAGATCCATGTGAAGCAGTCCAAAGGGTCGAGTAGTGGTCATGATTGTCTTCGAGGGATGTTTGGCCCTCGTCATCTTTCCTGCCTCACAGGCACCGCATAAGTGATCTTTCTTGAACTTGACGCCCTCGATGCCTATGACATGCTTCTTCTTTGCCAGGGTGTGGAGGTTCCTCATGCCAGCATGCCCAAGCCTCCGATGCCAGAGCCAGCATTCTGAAGATTTTGCTAGAAGACATATGGCAAGCTGTGGTCCTGCTGAGAAATCTACCACATACAAATCATCTTTTCGATACCCTTCAAACACTAGAGACTTGTCAGATTCCATTAGAACAAGGCAATGATATTTTCCGAATATTACGATCATGTTTAAATCGCAAAGCATTTAGACAGACATTAAGTTGAAGCCAAGGGATTCAACAAGCATGACTTTATCCATGTGTTGATCCCTTGAGATTGCAACTCTACCTAGACCCAATACCTTACTTTTACCAGTGTCAGCAAATGTGATGTGGCTCTTGTCGGATGGACGTAAGGTTGAGTCCATAAGAAGGCTTCTTTTGCCAGTCATGTGATTTGTACACCCACTATCAATAATCCATTCTGAAGACGCTGGTGTCGTACCCTACAGTGCAGTTAGGGGGATAGGCTTCACGAAGAGAATTGTGAAGCAAAAAACATTTGACGAACTAGTGGGTTATGAAAGCTTAGATCCAGATTAGGACTAATAGGGAGAGTAGCAAGCGATTCAGGAATGAAGTACATAGTAAGACCATTCGGGCATTTGATCTTGCACCCTAAAATATGTTTAAGGTCCCCAGCAATAGCGTCCAATGATTTTGGTTTTCTGCTGGAGACCTTTCCCTGCAAAAGAGAGTTAAGCTTTCTTAGCCACCCACATCTTCAAGGGTGGCTTAGAAGCAATAAGTCTAAGTGCAACATCTGAGAACTTTGGCTTTGGAGCCCTAGCAAACAGTCTTGCAGGCGGACAATAGTACTCATAAGAATAAGCAGAATAGTTCTTGGTCTTATGAACATGGCGGTTTGATGAACCACTCTCATATTCATAGGCCTGAGTATGGTTTCCCTGCAAAGCATTTGCGTTAGTGCGACTCAGGTGAGTCCTCTGTCTGTATGAAGCCTTTGGACCGTATGAAGCCTTTGGTCTGAGGTTTGTCTTCTTCACGTGAGGTGTCATGATGACATTCACAGGAAGATTCTCCAGACACCTTTTAGGAACCCAGATCTTCTTCATAGGCGGTCCATTCCTGCAGTTAGTACCAATGTACCTGGCAAACACTTCACCATTCTGATTCTTAAATAGTTTATAGTTTGCATCAAAGGATTCATCAATGATAATGGGGTTAGCACAAGTGAAGCCATATAGATTGGATGGATCTACTGAAGGTTCCTTTGCAGCAACCCACGTGGTTTTGGGGTACTGCTTAGGTTTCCAGTAAGAGCCATCAGCATTCATTTTCCTTACGAACCCAACACTCTCTTTCCTCGGGTTTCGGTTCAGAATCTGCTTTTTGAGGACATCACATAGTGTCTAATGCCCTTTAAGACTTTTGTACATCCCTGTTTCAAGCAATGTCTTCAACCTAGCATTCTCATCAGCAATAGCAGTGGTATCCTCAGCAGAGGGGTTAGTTACCACATCAACAGTTGAAGATATTGCAACAGTAGTAGCAGTAGAACATTCAGCAACAGAAGTAGCATTATCATGCTCAATGCATTTAAGACATGGTGGTTCAAATCCTTCCTGAGCAGAACTGATCTGTTCGGCGCGAAGTGACTCGTTTTCCTTTTGAAGATCTTCATGAGACGCTCTCAATTTTTCAAGATCTTGCTTCCTTTGAATATATTCATAGGAGAGCTTTTCATGAGTTGTTGAGAGTGTTTCATGACGACTTTCAAGTTCCTCATACTTAACGTGAAGATTTTTTATGTCTTCAATTAAGGACTCAGATCGAGTCATTTCAGCACCCAACAGATCATCGCTTTTGTCTAACAGTTTTTGAATATGTTCCATGGCTTTCTGTTGTTCAGTTGCAATTTTAGCAAGTGTTTTGTAGCTTGGTCTTGAACCACAATTAGAGTCACCGTCACTAGATGTTTGATAGTGGGTAGTGCGTGTGTTTACCTTGGCACCGCGTGCCATGAAGCAGTAGGTAGGAGCAGAGTAGTGCTTCTCATTTGCATCGGTGTTGGTGATGAAGTCATTGTCTTCAGTGTTGAAGATGGACTTGGCAACATATGCTGTAGCCAGACTTGCGACGCCTGAATCGGACTCCTCCTCAGACTCCACCTCCGCCTCCTCAGAAGCGGATTCCTCCTCTGAATCCATTTCCTTGCCAACAAACGCACGTGCCTTGCCAGATGAGCTCTTCTTGTGTGATGAAGACTTTGAGGAAGACTTGGAAGAAGACTTTGAGTATTTCTTCTTCTTCTTGTCGTCCGAGTCATATTCCTTGCTCTTCTTCCTCTTTTTGTTCTCATTGTCCCACTGCGGACACTTAGAGATGAAGTGGCCAGGTTTCTTGCACTTGTGACATGTTTTCTTCTTGTAGTCGTGAGCAGAAGCTTCATCATTCCTTGAGCTTGATCGGGAATACTTTCTGAAACTTTTCTTCTTGGTGAATTTCTAGAACTTCTTCACAAGCATAGCAAGTTCCCTTCCAATGTCTTCAGGATCATCCGAACTGCTGTCAGATTCTTCTTCAGATGAGGAGACATCTTTTGCCTTCAAGGCACGAGTTCGCCCATAGTTTGGACCGTAGATATCTATTTTCTCAGAAAGCTGAAACTCATGTGTGTTGAGCCTCTCAAGTATGTCAAACGGATCGAGTGTCTTGAAATCAGGACGTTCTTGAATCATCAGGGCTAGGGTGTCAAACGAACTATCAAGTGATCTCAGTAGTGTCTTGACGACTTCATGTTTGGTGATCTCAGTAGCGCCGAGGGCTTGAAGCTCATTTGTGATGTCAGTGAGTCAGTCAAATGTGAGCTGGACATTCTCATTGTCATTTCGCTTGAAGCGGTTGAAGAAGTTGCGAAGGACACTGATTCTCTGATCTCTCTGGGTTGAGACGCCTTCATTGACCTTGGAGAGCCAGTCCCAGACCAGCTTAGATGTTTCCAAAGCACTCACACAGCCATACTGTCCTTTGGTCAGATGACCACATATGATATTCTTGGCAGTAGAGTCCAGTTGAACAAACTTCTTGACATCAGCAGCAATGACACCTTCTCCAGCCTTGGGAACGCCGTTCTTAACGACATACCATAGGTCGACGTCAATGGCTTCAAGATGCATGCGCATCTTATTCTTCCAGTAGGGATATTCAGTCCCATCGAAGACGGGGCACGCAGCGGAGACTTTAATTATCCCTGCAGTCGACATAGCTAAAACTCCAGGTGGTTAAACCGAATCACACAGAACAAGGGAGCACCTTGCTCTGATACCAACTGAAAGTGCGTTATATCGATTAGAGGGGGGGTGAATAGGCGATTTTTATGAAAGACTTCAAAACGTGGAAGTTATGAAGACAAACGATAGAAATAAACCTATTACCCTGCAGCGGAAGGTAGACTACACTAGGCAAGCCATAGTCAAGTATTCAATAGAGTGAAAGCACAATGACTAATAGCAGCAATGTAGTAAGGATCATGTAGGAAGATATTGTGAAGCCACACAGAACACGCAGTCACTCAGTGAAGACAAAAGATAGTACGAACATACAATGACTTCACAAGGAGTAACAATGAGTAAAGGGAAGGGGAGATGAAACCAGTGACTCGCTGAAGACAATGATTTGTTGGACCAGTTCCAGTTGCTGTGACAACTGTACGTCTAGTTAGGGTGACTAGGTATTTAAACCTTAGGACACACAGTCCTGGACACCCAGTCCTAAACACGCAGCTCAGGACACCCAGTCCTCACCGTATTCCCCTTGAGCTAAGTCACACAGACCTCGCCCAATCACTCTGGTAAGTCTTCAAGGTAGACTCCCAAACCTTCACAGACTTCGTTCACCGGCAATCCACAATGTCTCTTGGATGCTCAGAACGCGACGCCTAACCGGCTGGAGGATGCACAGTCCTCAAGTGTAATAAGTGTTTAGATCACAAAGACAAGAAGACTTAAGTGATGCCTAATTCTCTTTGGCTCCGGGTGGTTAGGGCTTTATCCTCGCAAGGAATTGTCTCTCAAAGGCTTCGAGGTGGGTTGCTCTCAAACGACAAAAGCCGTACTCTGAATCTGAGCAGCCAACCGTTTATGGTTGTAGGGGGTGGGCTATTTATAGCCACTTGGCAACCCGACCTGATTTTTCCGAAATGACCCTGGGTCACTAAGGAACTGACACGTGTTCCAATGGTCAGATTTCAAACTCACACGGCAACTTTACTTGGGCTTCAAGCAAAGCTGACTTGCCTGACTCTGGACAAGATTCGCTCTCAAAGTCTTCACTCGAAGACATAGGTTTTGTTTAAGCATCACTTCAGTCATTCTGACTGGTTCTCTTGGACCCCACTTAACAGTATGGTGGTTCCTATGACTCAACACAGAAGAAAGAGAACTACAAAAGATCTAAGTCTTCGAGCTCCATAGGCTTCATGTGGTGTCTTCTCTTGTCATAGTCTTCAATGTGAATATCTTCATATACCACCTTTGACTTCAATGTCTTCATACATTTTTAGGGGTCATCTCTGGTAGGAAAACCGAATCAATGAGGGACTTCTACCTATGTTATCCTACAATTCTCACAAACACATTAGTCCCTCAACTAGGTTTGTCGTCAATACTCCAAAACCAACTAGGGGTGGCACTAGATGCACTTACATGGACTCAACAACAGGTCATCCAAATTTCCATGAAGATGGAATTCCACAACTATGTGAACAAAGCGATAGCATTGCTCAAACCCAAAGAATATAATGGTGTATGCTTGAGGAAACAACCACAAGTAAGACATCATTACAAATATCGTTGGTTCTGATTTGATTTGACGATAGCCCATACTCAAATCAAATGTTGGATAAGGTGATAGGTCCCATTAACTGATCACGAGGGTCAATCAATGAGAATACCAGCTTCCTTCAACACACATACAAGATATCCCTTAGTGATGAACTAGGTCGGACAAGCTTTTATCTTCCAACTCTCCAAGTTGTTGTTTAGCTTAACCGACTAGCTCAGGGGTATGCAACACAGATTCTTGGAGAAGGGTTGGTTACAAGAAACCAACTTGATCCCGAGCTCAACATAGCGGTCAGGGGACAACCTGGAGATACTTCCAAGAAGATATTTGAAAAATCACAACCCACCGATATGTTATTAAGCTCGAGAACAATCTCGCTTTTCAGGGCAAGACGATATGATCAACATAGCAAGGGTTTGACAAAATCCTAACTCATTGATCAAAGAGTGCACCAGAAATAAGGACTAGGTAGCACGATCAATCTTAGAATGATAATTCAATACCAACACGCTAAGAATGAGATTATTGTCCATTAACTACCAAGCAACGGGGTTGCTAGCAGTATTGATTTCACACATCACAATTCACTTGTCGGTATTCTGGTGGCGACAACGCGACACCGAGGAATGAATAATGATGGCAAGAAGTATCACTACGTCAAGAATTCATAAGGGAAGGTGCAATTCTCATGACATTCCTGACATAAAGTGGATAATACTTCAGGGTAGAACAAACCAATAGCTTGATTGCATTTGATCTGCGAAATACAACTGCTTTGACCCAATCCTAGAAATGGATGAGGTACTGGAATTTGTTTCTCCTAGTCATTTTGAACTAGAATGGCTTGATGGACCACAAGAACGATAGGCACCGATGAACGAATGCTCACATACTCTTGATTATCAATTGATAGATGAAGGTCGGAGTATAACTGAAGGGGGACAACTCAAGGAACATATAACTTTCTATGGATGCGTGGATTAATATGTCGAACCAAGTTCAACAGGTTTCTTCCGGATAACCCATGCAGAACGGTAGAACTGGCAAATTCACAATATAGAATGGAGAAATCATCAAGAGCACTCTGGTTGTGATCTTTTGGTTCAAAAGAACTTCTGCCGTAAGCAGCTCATGGTATCTGGAAGAACGAAATACCATGGACCTCGAGGACTATTGCAAAGGTTACTAATATCCTAAAGGTACGAGCAACACTATCGACACGAGGTAAGTAGAGTGAATCTTGGGTCAAGAACCCAACAGTAGAATACCTACTACTAAATGGCATCACGGGATGCTTTCAAGAATGATGGCCAGAATCATCACATTGGAGATACGAAAGCATTGCTAGATTCTCGAGGACACCTAGGGTCATAATACTAACTCCAACATACACGTCAAGGCAACGGAGTACCTCAACACATCGATTAGTGTGCTTAATCTGGCCCAAAAATACAACAGGAACATGGAGGAAAGATTTGCAAGTGCATCAGACTATTTAGAAACCTAGGATAACTCCGACAGCATAACGACTGTAAATGCTCAAAATGATTTGAGACATCCCACAAAATGGTGACATTCAAGGGGTGGGCCGATTTTTAGGATGTACATATTTCAACTTTTAGCGACCCATTTAAGTGTTGGGCCAATTTCTGGCCCGATGTGTCTTTCAGCCTGTTGATGGCAAATAAATGAGTTGGGCCATTTATAGTCGGACCTTAGTTTTGGCCTTTTAGCGACCCATTTAAGTCTTCGGCCAATTCCCGGCCCGGTGTGTCTTTCAGCTTGTTGACGGCCCATAAATGAGTTGGGCCATTTGTAGTCGGACCTGACTTTGGACTTTTAATGGCCCATGCTCTTCATGGTCCAATACCATCCCGGTTTCTCTTTCGGCCCGCTAAAGGCCCACAGCATAGTTGGGCCATTTACAGTATGACCTGACTTTCAGCCTCTTAGCGGCCTATGTTCTTCATGGTCTAGTATGAGCCTGTTTTCTCTTTCGGCCCGCTAAAGGCCCACAGTATATTTGTGCCATATGTAGACTGACCTTAGTAACGGCATGTTAACGGCCCGTTAAATCAAATGGCCCACCTGTTGCCCGCTTCGATGTCGGCCTGTTAACGACCCGGAAGGTAAGAGGGTCGACCATTAACTTTCTTTCCCGGTAATGGCCCATTAAATTAATGGGCCCACTAAAGTTCGTACATGTCTTTAGGCCCAATTAGATAATTTGAGCCCATTACGATGAGTAATTATGTACAGGACCAAAACCGATCAAGTAAAGGTACGGCATATAGGGAAAAATGTTGCACATCCAATTTATATTACAGGAAATTACATCAACTAGGCAATCAAAGATTGATGCCAGTGCAAATAAACGAACAGAAACTAATGATGTACAACGTCACATTCTGCAACCTCAGCGCGAATGACGCCCATAAGCATGTGGGCAAGTTCTTGCTGCTTTGCTATACTATCTGTGCAAACATTGATCAGTTGTTTTTGCGCACGAATGTGCAGATCTGATTCCTCCATCATTTCCATCATTGCTTCAGCCATTAATTGGTTGACAAACATACATTTTTTTTCATTGCATTCAAGATAGAGGAAACTGAACAGATTCAGATGGCGATTTTGGCAGGCTTGTATTATTTATAGTGGAGAGTGTGTAGACCACTTCATCATAACATAAATTAGGAGGGGAACCGAACAGATTAATCATGAGTTATTGCCATATTACCTGGCCTAGATTTATTGGAAAGAAACAATGGGGTTGCCTTGCAGTTTTTAGAGTTTGTCTTCTTATCTTGAGCAGCCTGCACCAAATTAACACACCAACATTGCTATCATTGGCCATGTCGGATAATAGGAAAGCACCAAACGTTTGGGCAACCAGACCACACCAGCCTAAACCAAATTAACACAATATGGCACATCTATCATCAGCCAGGTAAGGTAATACGAAAGCAACATTGACAAAGTGAATGAATGGGCAAGCAGAGCAGCACTACAATTCGGTAATGTGCATGATATGAGATAGTACACTCATGCAGCTCAGTATGCAAGACTACCAGGCAGTTTTCCTTACAAAAATCAACAATGTCGCCTTTAACATTTTGCTACAACTGAATTATATCAAATAAAGCTTGGATTTACACTGATTAACAAAATACATGCTGATGTAAAAATATAGTGATATACAATAGGTACTTACATCAGCATTGGAGCACAGAGAATTCCCGTAAGATACTTT
This sequence comes from Triticum dicoccoides, assembly GCF_002162155.2. Lineage (NCBI taxonomy): Eukaryota > Viridiplantae > Streptophyta > Magnoliopsida > Poales > Poaceae > Triticum > Triticum dicoccoides. The sequence continues at coordinate 191,946,428 of NC_041388.1, forward strand.
CCTCGAATGCGATCCCAGTACAGAAAGTCTTCTATTCTTTAAGCTTATTTTCTAAAAGCGAGATGAGTAAGAAACATGTAGAAAATATGATCAGAATGCTATAAAATTTCATGATGCGAGGATATGCACATGCTTCTTAGAATGGAGTTGACATATTTTTGCTGGACTAGAGCGGACTAGTTCTTTGGCCACTGGAATCTGCTTATTATCAGTGGGAGTTGGGTTTCTCTGTGCTGGAGCAGTATTTATGAAAACTGGAGTTGGTTTATTATCTCCTGGCATTTGGCTCCTTTGCAAAGACTTGGTTTGTAACCCTTCAGATTCTAACATAGTCGTCTATGTCGGTGTCAAAACAGGAGGATCTTGGGTAGGGGGTCCCGAACTGTGCGTCGAAGGTTGATGGTAACAGGAAGCAGGGGACATGATGTTTTACCCAGGTCCGGGCCCTCTTGAAGGAGGTAATACCCTACGTCCTACTTGATTGATACTGATGAGTATGAGGAACACAAGAGTTGATCTACCACAAGATCGTAATGGCTAAACCCTAGAAGTCTAGCCTGTATGATTGTGATCGCCTCTCCGGACTGAACCCTCTGGTTTATATAGGCGTTAGAGGGGTCTAGGGTTGTACAAAGTCGGTTACTGAGAAAGGAATCTTCATATTCGAACGCCAGGCTTGCCATCCACGCCAAGGAGAGTCCCATCTGGACACGAGAGAGAGTCTTCTGTCTTGTATCTTCATAGCCCATTAGTCCAACCCATGTCACACAGGCCGGACGCCCGAAGACCCCTTAATCCAAGACACCCTCAATAGCCCCTGAACTAGGCTTCAATGACGATGTGTCCGACGCACAGATTGTCTTTGGCATTGCAAGGCGGGTTCCTCCTTCGAATTCTCCAAAGCCTCCACAGAAAGCGTGTCCGGCTCTGCAAAACAAATACCATAGACAACCACAGAGAGTATAATATTTCACGAGTCCAATCTGCTGACAACTTTTGTAGCCCGACATCACATCCTTGCCCGGTCATTAATTCAAACCATTTTTTCTTTAGCCTCCCACTCCACGTTTCAAGATGCGATTTTATTGGCACGTCTTGTCGAAGCAGAGATCGTGTCCCCTTATTGCGGGATTCTCATTAATACAGGTGTGGGTAACTCAGCCATTCCGTTGGCATGACCCCTTATGAATACGCAGGCTTTAAGGCCTATGAGGAGGCGTTTGATATTCATCGCCTTTACAAAGGGGCACAAACCCGTCTTTCTCCTCTACGCCTACCTCTTCTTCAACCTTTCCAACCTCGAGTCCCAGCACCCAGGTTTCAACTTAATTGCTCCGAGCCTCCCAATCATGTCCGGACATGCCGAAGAGTGTCTCTGATGCGGCGCAGTTTTTCCAAGCGCAAGAAGGACATGCAACCAAGAAGCTTTTCTGTTCACAATTCAGCATGCCAAAGCGTCCACTGTTGCTAAACAAACAGATGGCCCAGTGGGCGGAGCTCCGCAAAATATCTGGATCTGCCATGAAGGACGTCGTTGTCTGGTTGTGGCCGACTGAGCCAATTCCGAATAGTTATTTCAGTTTGATGCAGCGACTTGTTGATGTGGTGCCGCGTATCGACGCCGTTAAGCGGTCAACGTGCATTGAAGGTGCACAGATGGCCCTTGCCCACGTCAAGACGTACTGGGCGAGGATGAAGGCCACCGATATGGCAGCAAAGAGTCCACCTGAGGGCAAGGACCATCACACACCGGAGCACTATTTTGAGGATGTCCTAGAGGGCGCCTGCTTGATAGAGGGTCAGTGCTCGAAGGATATGATATTCGAGTGATTGTACTGAAATTGTAAAAACAATGATATATTATAGGCTATGCATTTTGCCTGAAAGTTTTGGCTCCTCCTGTGCGGCCGTTTTTTGTATAATCTGAAAGTTTACTAGTCGTCGGCTTCGGCCCCCTCGCATATAATACGGGGGTGTTTGTAAAAGCACATGATCACTCTTGACCCAACGTCTTGGTCCATGAAGGAGGTGTCAATGCAGCGAACTAGGCAATCGGACTATAGGGCTTTAACACTTTCACTTAGTCATAGGAGTTTGACGGTGGGTCTATGATATAGCCCCTGGTATGTACGCGGTTATCCGAATACGGTGCAATGCATAGGTGCCCATAAGAATGGTCCTTCGTGTAATACGGAAGGAATCGCGAAAGATTCTGATAAGTCATTGAGTGGTTGACCAGCTCTCGCCGCATCAAGACAGTTAGTTTTCGGCTTTCTCTACTGAGGTGCTTGACTAGACGAATCGGAAACACAATCGCAGTAGTTCTCCCTTTACTACCTTAGCCGATAGGATGGAACATAAGGTAGTAAGCACAGGAGCTAGGCAACACAACTATTGACCAAAGACATGATTCGGAGTTGATGCATATAAGGCCAAACTCGTGATGCCGAAGTATGCTATAAAGCTGTTCGAACTTGTCGGTAACTCATATGTTGCCATATCGAGCCCTTGGCAATTTATGCCAAGGTGCGTGCGTGAAACAACCGAAGAAGCAAAAATCATATCTTTAGAAAAAGGAAATACTAAATGCGGACTATGTTCACTGGAATCTGATTGACATGTCAAACGCAATCTTTCAGATTATAATGCCACCATCCGGACTATTTAACATACCGGGGGTCGAAGGCTAAGGAAAATGGCACTTTACAGGTTTGAAATAAAGAGTGCGGTCTACAAAAAATCATTTGGACCTCCTGTCGCACGTCTGTGTTGCCTTGCCTCGGCGAAAGGACTCCTTGGCAGGAATAGCCTTTGGTCATATATACAAAGCCGAACTGAGAAAGAGTCCATAGGATGACCAGGCTTTGAGTCACCTGTGGTAAAAGATAAAGAATAGTTAGAAAAAGGGGAAAAGGCTACGGGAGTGCGGACCACATTGTAGGCATGTCCGTATTATGCCTCCACTGATGACCAGGGTATTTTGAGTGCATAATTATGTATGCGTGATACAAACTTCGCGGCAATATGGGGTGAGCGACGGAGGACGAACTGCTAATCCAGCTCTGAGATTGATCGGTCCTGGTCAATAGAGATACATGGCTTGATGAGGCCGCTTTGTACTTCGGCTGCAGTAGCCGTAGTATGCTCCTTTGTACGGAGGGAGCGTTCCGTGTTTCCGTTTATCATGATGATGCCGCATGGACCGGGCATCTTAAGCTTTACATAGGCGTAATGTGGGACCATATTAAAAGGAGCAAAAGCGGTATGGCCGAGCAGTGCATGATAGCTACTACGGAACGGGACAATATCGAAGGTCAAGCCTTCGGTTTGAAAGTTTGTAACCCTTCAGATTCTAACATAGCCGTATTTGTCGCTGTCAAAACCGGCAGATCTCGGGTAGGGGGTCCCGAACTGTGTGTTGAAGGTTGATGGTAACAGGAAGCAGGGGACATGATGTTTTACCCAGGTCCGGGCCCTCTTGAAGGAGGTAATACCCTACGTCCTGCTTGATTGAGATTGATGAGTATGAGGATTACAAGATTTGATCTACCACGAGATCATAATGGCTAAACCCTAGAAGTCTAGCCTCTATGATTGTGATCGCCGCTCCAGACTAAACCCTCTGGTTTATATAGACACCGGAGGGGTCTAGGGTTGTACAAAGTCGGTTACAGAGAAAGGAATCTTCATATCTGAACGCCAGGCTTTCCATCCACGCCAAGGAGAGTCCCATCAGGACATGGGAGAGAGTCTGGCCCATGTCACATAGGCCAGACGCCCGAGGACTCTTTAATCCAGGACTCGCTCAGTCTTCCCCTTGCATGCCTTATATAGAAGAATGGTGCTTCAGTTATAAAACATGTTACAACATAGATGGAATAGGTACTGAAGAATAGAAAGTCATGACATATTGATATGTATTCCCTCCATCCGGAAATAAATGGATGGGTCTAGGCGTATTTCAGTTCTAGATACAACCAGTTTTATCTATTTCTGCGACATGTAGTGTAGACGAAGGGAGTATGATGTAAGAGCTAGGGATACGACAGGACAACAGTGTAAAAACACTACTTGAATGTAAAATTGTATGCTAGCGGAATACATTACAAAAAAACACTAAGGCAACATATGCATGTATGATTGGGAAACTAAGATGGCATTGCAAGAGACCACTAGAACAACACTTCAATGTAAAAAAATAACATGCTATGGTAGTCAGATGAAGTACATACTGATGAATAGCAATGCATAAGATATTGAGAAGCATGATGTCCAAACTAAGCGGATGGCATTGCGATAGAGTAGAATGACAATACTTGAATTTGAAAACATGTTATCATTAATGGAATAGGTACTGAAAAATAGGAAAGGATGCCATATTTACATGCATGATCAGCAGGCGAAGCACACGGCATTGCAACAGAGTAGATGCACTCCAGGAAATTATATGCATGTTGTAACCATATCAAGGGCCAAGTTAGAGCAAGGACCTTATGGGGTGAATAGATTCATCATCTTTCTGCAAGTCTTGTGAAGAACCGCCTTTACATGTTCCATTATATTGGGTATCATTGACGTCAAGTTTGTTGGCCGTTACATTGCTCCTTGAGGTTCTTGTGGATAAATAAGTGTGTGTAATTATATCTGACATGCATGGAAGACAACTAGTAGTTAGATTTATGTAATGAGTGCCTGTAGCAGACGACATAAATAGTAGGACTTGGGTTAACTAGCAGCAACAGGTCTCAGAAACTAAAGGGAGAAAACAGATGAAAGCACACAAAAGTATTAAGGAACAACATAGGTTATACTAGAAGTGCTATAACACTATAATCACTAGCCTATGGGATAGCATTGGCTGATGGGTGATAACTATGGAATAGCGTTACCTAAAGAACAAGTCTCTTAGCTGAACTATGGAACAACGTTAACTACTTAACTAGACCCGTAAGAGATCAGCATGAATATACATAGAAATGTGATAATCTATTTCCCATGCTTAGATGAATAATAAAGCCATAAATGTTGCACACAAGTAAGATGAGGGTACAACCTATCTGGCTGCCATCCATAGAATTGAGCATCGTGTGCTGACTTGTCGATGGCCCTGCAGTTGTTGTGGCTGTCCATGTCGGGCACGCGCATTCGATGCAGGGAACTGTTGAGTGGGGACTATAGCTCCCTTCTAGTGTATGCTTCCCTTGTTGGAGCAGCTGTGATGAGTAGGAAGACGGTGTGGCTGAAAATGCAGAAAACGCATAATGTTGAGAATGACACATCTCTCTCATATGAAGAAATACCCTAAGAGATCAACCGCAAGGTACGAGAGTGGTCACACATATGTTGACTCTAGACTAAATTGGGGTCACACGATTTTATTTTACTTTGGTACTGTCTGATCTATGCCGGGATGCTTGATGGCCGTCTTGTGCCTCCCGGCTGACACTGTTTGGAATCTTCCCCGAAGAGCCAGCGACCACCGGCAGAGCAGCCTGCCTCCGCCGTCTGTGGCCCCGAACAAAACCCCGCTCCCCGCCCCACCGCACTGTCGTGGTTGCGCCGCCCCAGGCCAATCCACAAAGACTGGCCATCATCCAAATCTAGCGGCAGTAGTACCTTCAACCCACGAACCTCTAACATAGCCATCTAAGCGCTGCTTCCATGGCGAACTTGCGCCCCCGCACCCTTACGTTAGACACCAGCCAATCGGCAGCCTAGGAGCTCCGCCGGCTCGAGGGGTGCTGCTTCCCATTGGGAATCGATTGGCCCAGAATAAAAATTCAGACAACGGACGCCTAAATAAAGTGATTTGAGATGAGGGTGCGACCTATCTGGCAGCCCGATGAAGTAGGCAGCTCCAGCTGCCTAGTTGGTGAGGCCGGCGTGGTTGCGGTGGCTACCGGCGACAGGGAAGCAGAGATGTCACGATGGTCGATGGCTACGGGGAAGCAGCGTCGGGGCTTGATAACCCAAAAGTATAGGGGATCACAACAGTTATCGAGGGTAGAGTATGCAACCCAAATTTGTTGACTCGACACAAGGGGAGCTAAAGAATATTCTCAAGTATTAGCAGCTGAGTTGTCTATTCAACCACACCTGGAAGCTTAATATCTGCAGCAAAGTATTTAGTAGCAAAGTAATACGATAGTAATGATAACGGTAACAAAAAGTAACAGTAGTAAAAGCAATATTTTTGGTATTTTGTAGTGATGATAGCAATAGCAACGGAAAAGTAAATAAGCGAAGAACAATATATGGAAAGCTCGTAGGCAATGGATCGGTGATGGAGAATTATGCCGCATGTGGTTCATCATGTAATAGTCATAACCTAGGGTGACACAGAACTAGCTCCAGTTGATTGATATAATGTAGGCATGTATTCCGAATATAGTCATATGTGCTTATGGAAAAGAACTTGCATGGCATCTTTTGTCCTACCCTCCCGTGGCAGCGGGGTCCTTACGGAAACTAAGGGATATTAAGGCCTCCTTTTAATAGAGAACCGGAACAAAGCATTAACACATAGTGAATACATGAACTCCTCAAACTACGATCATCACCGGTAAGTATCCTGATTATTGTCACTTCGGGGTTAACGGATCATAACACATAATAGGTGACTATAGACTTGCAAGATAGGATCAAGAACACTCATATATTGATGAAAACATAATAGGTTCATATCTTAAATCATGGCACTCGGGCCCTAGTGACAAGCATTAAGCATAGCAAAGTCATAGCAACATCAATCTCAGAACATAGTGGACACTAGGGATCAAACCCTAACAAAACTAACTCGATTACATGATAGATCCCATCCAACCCATCACCGTCCAGCAAGCCTACGATGGAATTACTCACGCACGGTGGTGAGCATCATGAAATTGGTGATGGAGGATGGTTGATGATGACGGTGGTGACGGATTCCCCTCTCGAGAGGTTTTAGGGCTTGGCGGCGGCTCCGTATCGTAAAACGCGATGATTTCTTCTCTAAGATTTTTTTCTCCCCGAAACTCAATATATAGAGTTGGAGTTGGAGTCAGAGAGGCAACAGGGGGCCCACAAGGTAGGGGGGCGTGCCCTAGGGGGGCAGGCGCGCCCCCACCCTCGTGGAGAGGTGGAGGGCCCCCTGGCCTTCATCTTTTGCAGGTATTTTTATTATTTTCTGAAAAGTGGCTCCGTGAAGTTTAAGGTCAGTCCGAGAACGTTTGCTCATGCACATAAATAACACCATGGTAATTCTGCTGAAAACATTGTCAGTCAGGGTTAGTTCCATTCAAATCATGCAAGTTAGAGACCAAAACAAGGGAAAAAGTGTTTGGAAAAGTAGATAAGCTGGAGACGTATCAACTCCCCCAAGCTTAAACCTTTGCTTGTCCTCAAGCAATTCAGTTGACAAACTAAAAGTGATAAAGAAAAACTTTTACAATCTCTGTTTGCTCTTGTTGTTGTAAATATGTAAAGCCGGCATTCAAGTTTTCAGCACAGATTATAACTAACCACATTCAAAATAATGCATAGGTCTCAAGTTTACTCATATCAATAGCATAATCAACTAGCGAGCCATAATAATAAATCTCGGATGACAACACTTTCTCAAAACAATCATAATATGATATCATAAGATGGTATCTCGCTAGCCCTTTCTAAAACATAAATGCAGAGCACCTTTAAAGACCAAGGACTGAGTAGACATTGTAATTCATGGTAAAAGAGATCCAGTCAAGTCACTCAATGTAAACTAACAATAATGAATGCAAATGACAGCGGTGCTCTCCAACTGGTGCTTTTTAATAAGAGGATGCTGACTCAACATAAAAGTAAGTAGATAGGCCCTTCGCAAAGGGAAGCAGGGATTTGTAGAGCTGCCAGAGCTTGGTTTTGAAATAGAGGTGAATGATATTTTGAGCGGTATACTTTCATTGTCAACATAACAACCAAGAGATGGCGATATCTTCCATGCTACACACATTATAGGCGGTTCCCAAACAGAATGGTAAAGTTTATACTCCCCCTTCCACCAACAAGCATCAATCCATGGCTTGCTCGAAACAATGAGTGCCTCCAACTAACAAGAGTCCCAGGGGGAGTTTTGTTTGCAGTTATTTTGATTTAGTTTTCATAAAGCATGGGACTAGGCATCCCGGTGACCAGCCATTTATCTCGTGAGTGAGGAGCGGAGTCCACTCCTCTTCAGAATAACCCGCCTAACATGGAAGATACAGACAACCATAGTTGATACATGAGCTATTCGAGCATACAAAATAGGATATTTATTTGAAGGTTTAGAGTTTGTCACGTACAAATTTACTTGGAACGGTAGGTAGATACTGTATATGGGTAGGTATAGTGGACTCATGTGGAATAACTTTGGGGTTTAAGGAGTTTGGATGCACAAGCAGTATTCCCGCTTAGTACATGTGAAGGCTAGCAAAAGACTGGGGAGCGACCAGCTAGAGAGCGACAACAGTCATGAACATGCATTAAAATTAATCAACACCGAATGCAAGCATGAGTAGGATATAATCGACCATGAACATAAATATCATGAAGGCTATGTTGATTTTGTTTCAACTACATGCGTGAACATGCGCCAAATCAAGTCACTTAAATCATTCAGAGGAGGACACCACCCTATCATACCACATCATAACTATCTAAATAGCATGTTGGCACGCAAGGTAAACCATTATAACTCATAGCTAATCAAGCATGGCAAAAGAAACTATGATCTCTAGTTGTCATTGCAAACATGTTCATTCATAATAGGCTGAATCAGGAACGATGAACTAATCATATTTACAAAAACAAAAGAGGTCAAGCTCATACCAGCTTTTCTCATCTCAGCCAGTCCATCATATATCATCATAATTGCCTTCCACTTGCACGATCGAATGATGTGCATAATAATAATAGTGCATATGCATTCGACTAAGCTGGAATCTGCAAGCATTAAATAAACAGGAGAAGACAAGGCAATATCGACACTTTTGTCAAATAAACAATGATGCATATAAGAGCCACTTCAACAATTTAATTATGGTCTTCTCCTATCGACCCCCAAAGGAAAGGAAAGAAATAAACCTATTTACATGGGAAAGCTCTCAACAAGCAAAAGAAGAACATGAACTATTTTTGGGTTTTCTTTTTAATTACTACTACAAGCAAGGAAATTATACTGATTAAAAGCTACAACTAATTTTTTTGGTTTTTATTAAGGTTTATTAAACACACAAGAAGAAAGCATGAAAAAGAAAATAAACTAGCATGGATGATACAATGAAAAAGTATGAGCACCGACATCTAGCAATGAGTGTGTGAACATAAATGTAATGTCGGTGGGAAATACATACTCCCCAAGCTTAGGCTTTTGGCCTAAGTTGGTCTATGGCCACGGCTGGCTTGGTGGATATCCATAATAGTACTTGGGGTCGTACTGAGAAGAAGAAGAGGAAGACTCCGATTGCCACTGGCTGACAATCATCTCCAGATCCCATTGGTAATTAGACCATCGTGAAGGACCAACTTGTGGTTCTGGCTCTGGCTCCTCGGCTGGTGCAGGGTTCCGGTAGGCATGAATAGCCTTTAACGGAACAAGGTACGTGCCTGAAGATAAATCAAACAAAGAAGGAGCAGGCAGGGTAATAGTTTCAAGATGATGTTTATTAAAGAAAAATTGATATTTAAGCTCTCCTTCCCTATTCTTAACAATAAAATCATGAGCCACCATACCTTTATAATCTAGATAAACACAAGGCAACACCTTTTCTTCCTTCGCAATTTGCCTAATAGGTATGTTAAAATGTGCAGCTAGGCGTGAAGCATAGATGCCTCCAAAGATGGGGCCCTTGGTATGGTTCCAACTTAACCGTTTGGCAATAATACCGCCCATACTAAAAGTGTTATCACTGACTAAACCAGGGAGCAGAATAATTATATCAGGGATACTAAGGTTTCCATAGTTTCCGCGTCCAATTAAGCAACGACTAGCGAATAATGAAAAGTAACGTAAAACAAGAAAATGTATGCTAGTGATTCGTGCATCGGAAGCCTTCCTAGTTTCCCCTATAGTGATATTATCAATAAACCCCTCCACATCATCATGATGTGGTTCTTCTGTCTTGCCCTCAAAAGGGACTAAACAAATCCAATAAAAATCATAAAGTGACATCTCCTTATGCTCATCATATAAATGAAACTCCACCGTAGGTGGCGAGTTCCTAGAATGGAAATGAAAGTTGTGCACAAAGGTATTTGTGAGTAAGAGATACTGATCCCATTGGTCGTGGAGGAAAGCGGTGAGGCCTGCATTCTTAGCCAACTCATGAAAATCTTCATAAATACCAGCTGCTCCCAAGAAATCCTCGGAAGGCCATGCACACGCCCGAATCTCCGCGGTGCACGGCAAATTATACTTAGTCTTTGGTGCCTTTTCCTTCGAGCTTTGGCTTGATGAGCCCCTCAATAGTCTCCTCATCATTTTCTGAAAAATTCTGAAATTTTTAGTAACATCAAAATAAAAGTAAACCAAACTCAATAATATTGATAGCAACTACTCATACAAGTGCCTAGGGCCTATATCATGCATCGAAACTACTTTTGACCATATAAATTTGATATGCAAGCTCAAGAACAGGGTCACCTGAGCAGAAAAAATTTGCCAATGAATAAAGCACTAGAACAAAAACTAATTGGACCAATGGAGGAGTCACATACCAAGGAACAATCTCCCCAAGCGGTTTTGTGAGAGGTGCTTTGAGCAAGGAGATCGAAAATGGCAGCAAAGTGAGCTAGAACTCGTGCTTGAGCTGGATATTTGTGTTTGTGGGATGAAGATGAAGTGTGTGGGTAGAGGAATAAGTGGAGGAGGGCCACCGTGGGCCCACGAGGCAAGGGGCGTGCCCAGGGGGGTAGGGCGCACCCTCAACCCTCGTGGGCAGGTGGTTGGCCCCCCTGCTATGTTCTTTGTGCCAAATATTCTCAAATATTCTGGAAAAAATCATATTTAAATTTCAGGGCATTTGGAGAACTTTTATTTTCAAGGTATTTTTATATTGCACGGATAATCAGATAATAGACAGAAAAATATTTGTTTTTCTTTTATTTAATATAAATAACAGAAAGTAAAAGTGGGGTACAGAAGGTTGTGCCTTCTAGTTTCATCCATCTCATGATCATCAAAAGGAATCCTCTAACAAGGTTGATCAAGTCTTGTTAACGAACTCATTCCGAATAACATGGAACCGGAGATATTTCGCATAACACTATGTTACCTCAACGGGGATATGCACATCCCCAATAATAAGAATATCATATTTCTTCTTGACTGTAGGAAGAGGAAATTCAAAACCTCCAAATATAATTGATGGAATTTTTCCAATAGAGTTGATACTATGAACTTGAGGTTGTTTCCTCGGAAAGTGTACCATATGCTCATTGCCATTAACATGAAAAGTGAAATTGCCTTTAGTGCAATCAATAACAGCCCCTGCAGTATACAAAAAGGGTCTTCCAAGAATAATAGACATACTATCGTCCTCGGGAATATCAAGAATAACAAAGTCCGTTAAAATAGTAACGTTTGCATCTACAACAGGTACATCCTCACAAATACCGACAGGTATAGCAGTTGATTTATCAGCCATTTGCAAAGATATTTCAATAGGTGTCAACTTATTCAAATCAAGTCTATGATATAAAGAGAGAGGCATAACACTAACACCGGCTCCAAGATCACATAAAGCAGTTTTAACATAATTTCTTTTAATGGAGCATGGTATAGTTGGTCCAACGGGATCTCCAAGTTTCTTTGGTATTCCACCCTTAAAAGTATAATTAGCAAGCATGGTGGAAATTTCATCTTCCGGTATATTTCTTTTATTTGTAATAATATCTTTCATGTACTGAGCATAAGGATTGGTTTTGAGCATATCAGTTAATCGCATACGCAAAAAGATAGGTCTAATCATTTCAGCAAAGCGCTCAAAATCCTCATCATCCTTTTTCTTGGATTGTCTGGGAGGAAAAGGCATGGGTTTTTTGAACCCATGGCTCTCTTTCTTTACGATGTTTCCTAGCAACAATGTCTTTTTTATCATAACATTGATTCTTTGATTGTGGGTTATCAAGATCAACAGCAGGTTCAATTTCTATGTCATTATCATTACTAGGTTGAGCATCATTTTGAACATTATTATTAGCATTACCACTAGTTTCATGTTCATTACCAAATTGTGTTTCAGCATCAGAAATAGAAATATCATTTGGATTCTCAGCTGTTTCAACAATAGGATCACTAGAAGCATGCAATTTCCTATCATTTTTCTTTTTCTTCTTTATAGAAGAACTAGGTACATTACAAAAAAATACACTTCCGTGATGATACGTGTTTGTCATAGTAGGTCGCATTTTTTGTCATGCATGTACATCCATGACAAATTTATGACAGAATCAAGATAGTCATACCTGTGCTGTCATAGAAGTGTTCCATGACATTACCAAAATTATCATCATGGAAGTGTCCACTTCCATGACGATAAATCGCGCGACATAGAAGTGCTTTCGTCAAGGGTGACCGACACGTGGCATCCACCGTAACGGACCGTTAAGCTATCGGGTCTGGTTTTGGATCCGATAACCCGTTAACAGCCCCGACCAATGGGGATTTTCCACGTGTAAAATCATCATTGGCTAGAGGAAACACGTGTCGGCTCATCGTTGGGACAGATGTCATCCACTCACTGGACAGAAGGTGCCTATGATATGTCGACATGTGGCACGGCCCAACAGTGGCCCATTCCTGTGAAAAGGCCGGCCCGTTTGACTTGGTCAAAAGCTGGCGGGTCGGCCCATGGAAAGCCTGTTAATGGCCTGTTCGCATATAGCCCATTTACAGCCCGGTAACCCAAGGCCCGTTAAGCCCTATCCGAATTAGGCCCAGTAGCGTCATCTGGGCCATCCAATATGATTCCAGCCCATTTCCACTTCTGGCCCACGTATAGCCCATGACGTCTTTCGGCCCATATGAGGCCCTTTGTAACTCTTGGCCCATTAGCGGCCCATGCTAGAATTGGCCCATAATGAAGAGTGTACTACTTTAACCCATTAACGGCCCGTGGTGAAACTTGCCCATAATGAACAGTGTATCACTTTATACCCATTAACGGGCTGTTATTCTGTTGGGCCATTACCAGCCCAAGTTAACTTTGGCCTTCTGAGGGCCCATTTATTCTTGGGCTCATTTGCAGCATTCGGTTACTTACGGCCCGTTACTGTCATTTTCTGCTTGTGGGCCAAATTCAGCCCGTCGTTACAGTCGCCCCGTTTGTGGACTGTTAGTCTGTTGGGCCATTTTCATAGCATCACCAAATACGGCCTATTAATGGCCCGTTATGGTCAGCCCATAAAACGTACGATTTCCATTAAAGGCCCGTCTACGGCTCATTAAAGGCCCGTACAAGACCCATAAATGAGTCGGCGGCCCATGGATCCTATGAGACGTAGAAGGCCCATGGATCCTACGAGACGTAGAAGGCCCATGGATCCGACGGCCCATGAAGGGCCATGGTCGGGCGAGTTGGCCCCCGTTTGAACGATATAGCATATTCGAAGAATTATCCTACTCAATACTATCACCTCTAAAAAGCATACACTATACAACAAAGAGATCAAGGCATAGAAAGGTAGAATAATCCTACACTATACAATAAAGAAATTACAGCCGATTATACCCACTGGGCATTATGGTTCGTCACAGGTGATAATAAAGCATACACAAATAGAAAATTACATACACTGGGCAAATACAGCTCATACATCATGGACGCGCATCAACTTAACTCCATTTGAACTATAATCTCTTTAGAAAATAGGATTGGCCGGATTCAGATAGCACAAATTTCAGTCTGCAAAATCTCCAATTCCTTCATGGTTACCTCAGTGTCTTCTTTCATTTTTTGACTCCTGCATCTAATACCTGCATGTCCAGTCTCAACTTGTTGATTATACGTTGACAATCATGTACACATTGTCTTGCCACCTCTAGTTGATGCTCGACAACATCCGCACATTCCAATTCCAATCCATAATCATTCGGTAACGGCCATGCCGCACTACTCGCAGATCTTTGTGTTGATGTCACTTCATCCTGAAATGTTTTTGTAAGTACACATGACTAGGGCAAAAATTTAGTTACAACAGTGAAGCGAACAAAACACTATTTTGTACTACATGGCAAAACAGGACTAACAATAATGTTACACGTCACTTTCAAAAAAATATGTTACACGTCATGAAGCATAAGCAGGTGATATTTTCAAAATTATAAAAAAGATAGTCTGTGCAGCCTGCATACAGAAATCCCTCTTAGCTCACCAGAGAAGCATGATGTTGGGGACCAATTGAAAACATAGACAAGTTACAAATTTAGACAACACGTTGCTTATAATTAAGCAAGCAGTTGGCCATTCTGTGCCTCAATTAAAGTCTTAGGAGCATAATGAACAGCAGAGGGTTTCATACAAACATACTACAGCAGGCAAAACTATGCAATCATTAGCGTAGTATGAACTAGATTGTGAGCCTCATGCAATAATAGTTGGTTAATAGACTTCAAAGCTTCAGGCACACTTCGCAGAGTAATTAAATGGTAAGGCCTTTAATTATGTCAACTAATAGTGATACAAGTACCGAACATCAGGCATGATTATTTGGGCATCTCATTAACTCAGGACAAATAAAGTAATTGAAAAGAGAAAATTAACTATGCCTGAAACAAGCAAGGAATTGAACTGTTGAGTTGCATACAGTGACTTACCTTAGCAGGTTCAAGAGGCTCAGCGCAGCTCCTACTTCTCTTGCAAGGCTCCTTCCTAACACCTTGCACTTGGAAATCCTCAATCTTATTTTCATTGCACGCCCTCTGCAAGGTGACACAAACTAGTTACTCGTCTCCTTGGAAGATAAATATGCATACTTTCCAGTCTATGAACACAAAAGAATGAGATTATAACAAAATAACACCACATAATGAAACATGCGGCATCTCTTGCACTTGCACACAATGAAATGCACATTTACTATGTCTGCACTATGTAAAAACTAGACATACCTTCGAACTGGGTCTCCAGGTACTCTTGGAGAGCCTACTGTAGTGTACAGCCAAACCTTTATGTCACCTATGAGTTAGACAAGGCCCCACTAAAGCAGCCCTTAGTGTTTAAATCGTTGATAAGCTCTGTTAGAGTGTTAGGTCAAGAACAGCAAGTAATCAAAGCAAAAATTCCTAGTATGGCTGGCTGATGCAAAGAAGCAATTGAACAGATGTGTGAGCAAATCTTACATATCAAGAAAAGAAGAAAAGAAGGAGGCTTAAAGACCATCACTTGACTGACCAGATTTAAGGGGCATTTAAACATCATGTGCAACGTATGAACTAACATAAACATTGCATATTCTAGATTCTACAATGGAATGCACTTGTATTAGGTTATGCCATGTATGATGATGCCTAAATGTACAGATAGCAGGCAGGAGTGATTCATCATTGCACGCACAATTAAATTGCAGGTTAAGGGCCAGTTCGATTCTGCCTTTTCAGGGCATATTGTCAAAATAAGCCATAAAAGATGTAAAGAAGTCATTTTTGAGTTATGGGCTTGGGCTTAACTAATTTCGCTTTGGAGGGGGGTGTTTCGGGTAGAACCTCACTAAAAATTGAAGGAAAGGGGAATAGTGAAATGACTCTGTTGTCTGCCTATATTACACTCAAAATGCAACTACTGACGCCCATGTCACACCTGACCCTCAAGTAAAAACAAACACGCAAGCATTCATTGCCCTGCCCGGTTGCATCTCCTCTCCCCTTTCCCTCTTCCTCGATACCCTGCCTGCAGCACTTGGGTTCCTCCAGCGAGCCGTCGCCACTGGTCCCATCTGGCCTGGTCCTCAACGATGCTATGTCCAGCTAGGCTACATGGCCGGCGGGTAGGGGCAAATCTCCCTGGCTGCTCCTCCCTCTGGCGCCGCCCCTCATTCTCATGGTCTCCAGCAGCTGCTCCACTGTGGTTTATCCAACGCACTACTCCGGCGGGCGCTTCACAACTATGGCTGATGCCACACTGCGATAGAAGGCACCTTATTCCCCCTCCCCTCCTCCCTGGCCATGGCCTTGAGGTTCTGTTGAAGGATGAGCTCATCCAAGAAGGTGAGGATCTCCTCTGATTTTTTGCCAAATTTTCATTCTGATCCACTATACGATGAATTGCTATGAGCTGCTTCTGCTGCTGCTATATGATGCATTTCTATGAGCTGCTCCTGCTGCTGCTATATGATGAATTGCTATGAGTTGCTACTGCTTTATGATGAGTTGCTATGAGCTGCTGCTGCTGCTATATGATGAATTGTTATGAGCTACTGCTGCCGCTATATGATGAGTTGCTACAAGCTGCTCCTGCTACTGCTATATGATGAATTGCTATGAGCTGCTCCTTCTTCTGCTATATGATGAATTGCTATGAGCTGCTCCTGCTGCTGCTATATGATGAATTGCTATGAGCTGCTGCTGGTATATGATGAATTGCAAACTGCTACTGCTGTATGATGAGTTGCTATGAGCTGCTGCTGCTATATGATGCTTTCAGGTGGTGCTGCTATACGATAATAAGCAGCCACTTGGACCATCGAATTTCAATAAATAATTGTTCTTCATTTAAATGTGGGTTATGTGTTCTTCGTTTAAATTAGGCAATGGGATCTCTATGGAAAACATTGACCAAAGTAGATTGTGCCAAGTAGATGGTATCTTTGTATTTGCATTTTGAGCAAATAGTGATGGTTCATTTTCCTATCATATTAGTTAATGCACTGGGTTCAATTTGTGATGTTTGCAAGTCAAATTAATTTCCATATGGGCAGCAAAATGAAAAAAGTATAATGCAATCTAGACTTTCCACTGATCATACCAAAGATAAGCTCAAAACGCAATGAAAAGAACTGGTTGGCTTATTACATGGAGCTTATATTCACATGTGCTTATTTTCTTAGGATAACTCATAATAGCTGTCCCTAAGAAACTTGGCTAATAGAACTGGCATGCAAATAACATGTCACGATGATTGCAATGGAGGAGTGACGTACCATAGCACACTGTATAGGCTCACCGCTGCCTCTCCTTTTTGCGATGTTCCATGAAATTGCCACATACATCTTGTACGTTTTCATTGTGTAACCCAATCTGCAAGTTGACACGACTAATTTCAGACATCTCTACATGATACTACATTGCATATCCCTTGCGCATATTTAAACCACCAATTAAATATTGTGTGCGTACCATAATCTAGCCATGACTCTGTATGCTGGACTAGCAGGCACTCTAAGGGAGCCTAATGTAGTGCACTGGAATTCCTACATGCCACCTACAATTTTGTGTAATGTATTACCGTTGTTCCTAAATATATGTATTTGTAGAGATTCTAGTATGGACCACATACATATGTATATAGATGCATTTTCGAGTGTAGATTCACTCGTTTTGGTCCATATGTAGCCTATAGTGGAATCTCTAGAAAGACTTATATTTAGGAACGGAGGTACGAGGTAGTATCATGTATGACATCTACATATCTAATTTAGCAGCCAATAGTAGACATCATTGTCTGCACATAGGGATTACTGGTCGAAAATCCTAACAAAGCACACTGGCTCAGATAGCAATGCCTCAGTCCAGGATCTTGGTTGGCCAAGCTGTTAGATCCAGAAGAAACATCGTCCTTGTAGTTTTTTCCAGCTGCATAATTGGTAATAACGACTGGTTACTATATTTGAAGCACATCGGGCAGGTGATGCTGGACTGGTTTAAAGGTGACAAGTACCTAGGCCTTGGCGGGTGCTTGGCATCTCTCCAGACAGTGGGGATTAGGTTAGAAACGTCACGGGTGATGACGCTGCGCTGGCTGTCGGGGTCCGGTAAGGAGATCTAGAACCGTCGAGTAGGGTGTTTGTGGAGCGGTCCTGGTAGGGTGGACTACGGTGTGGGCGAAGCGGATCTGTGGTCGTGGATGAGGGCGTAGGTGAAGCTGCTCCGGTGGTTGGGTTAAGGATGGTGTCATTGACGCGGATCTGCGGCTGTGGACAGGGCGTCACAAGCTCCTCCGATGGTTGGGTTAAGGATGGTGTCGACGATGCGGATCTGCGGCCCTGGACGGGGCGTCAGAAGCTGCTCTGGTGGTTGGGTGAAGGGTGGTGTCGACGATGCGGATCTACGGCCGTGGACGGGGCGTCAGAAGCTGCTCCGGTAGGTTGGATGAGGGTGCGAGGAAGCGGATCTGAGGCCGTGGACTTGTGAGTTGGCAAAGCAGCCCCGATAGGGTTGAGAATGGTATAGGCAAAGCTACTCCGATAGGGTTGACGATGGTGTCGGCAAAGCGGCTCCGGTAGGGTTGATCAAGGTGTCGGCGAAGCGGCTCCGGTAGGGTTGAGGAAGGTGTTGGCGAAGAGGACCATAGGCCGTCGACGGGGGCGTCGGTGGGGTGGCTCCGGGGGGTGTGGACGAAGCGTCTCTGGTGGGGAGTACGAATGAGCTGCTGCAGATGCGCGGCGGTTGACGAGAATACCGGCGAAGCAGATCCGGCGCCGTGGACAAGGCCGACACTGAATTGGCTGTGGCACAGTGGTGGATGAGCAGTCTACTTGTTTCTAGGGGAGGTGGGAGGGGTAGATGCGGCCAGAGAAGCAGATCCGGTGAGGTGGACGCCGCTGGTAGTGAATGGGCTATGGTACGCCGGTGGATGAGCAGTCTAGGGTTTCGAGAGGGGAGGGGGGAAAGGGCGATGAAGTACGGACGACGTGATGTAAGATCCTCTGGTGCTGTGGAGTTAGTCGTTTTTGCGGGAGGGGAGAGGAAATGGGGGTGCTGTGTAGTGGGGGAACCGGAAGTTACCAAAGCAGCCCCGACCTATCATGTAGATGAGGGCGATATTGTAACTGTTGGTCTCCGTGCACCAAGGACAAAAGGGGGATTTCGCATGCTAAATACTAAGGTGGCAGAAATTTTAGAAGGAGGCGGGATATTTTGCCGCCCGCGGGATCGTTCGTATCCAGTTTCAACTAATTTTGGACCGTGCTAGCGGGAAGGTAATGCTAGACTATGTACACGGGGCACGCGTCAGCAGTTAATAACTGGTGTGAAGTCCACCCCAGAAAAAAAGACAATAACTCGGGATGATGCGCCGACAACTTGGATGTTCACACGAGCGAGGCCAATCGTACGGGTGTAGTGGCTCGTTTAGAAAAAAGGGATCAAACGTTCAGCCTATGTATTTCTCATGTAAATAGATAATTTAGTGCCATTGGTTATTTACTTTAAACACAATGCATTGACGTGTTAGTGTAGAGGCGCACACAAAGAAATGGATATTGTAGTCAGCTACTTAAAAGTGTTACCTCATATGATTACATAGCCTCCATTTCATAAATTGCGTACCCGTTGAATTCATATATGATATTACATATATTACTTCAAAATAGAAACTTAAATCATCCCAGACTAATGAATTTGAATGCAAGAGTAACAATGGTGCATGTACATGATAGCTACATTGGTTGTTTCAAGAAACATCACTGTAACTTTGGCATGCACAACTGAAAAGGTTTATTTAAATAGAAAAAAATGTGATATGTGAGTGTCCAATCTTTATAGCATTGAATCGATATTGTTCCTTTGGCCACGATATGAAGTAGATATTGACTTATGTTCAAGCAATGCACGTCCACGATTGCTAGATAGTGATACGTGAATGAATTGTGCAATCTCTCTCACATGCATACATATCTCATTTCCCTGTGGGCATCGGAATCACACATGCGCACTTCGTGTATTTTTCTCCCTCCGTCAGGGTTAAATTCGTCTTTCTACCCCATCCTACAAGTCTCTCACACAGAAACACACACGCTCTCTATGTCTAACACGCCCACCCCTTTAATTCCGCCCACCCACAGCCACTAATGTCTCAAAGAATAATAATGTCTCTCACACATATGCTATCTACCTATCCCTTAATATAGCTAGATATGTGTCACACAAACTCCTGTTGCCTACTAGCAAGATGCCCATGCGTTGCACGGAACATCAAGATGCATTTGTATGAGAAGTTTATCTTGTGGGAGAAAAGGATGAACGAGGGAATGCCTTATTTGCAAATGCGGAGAGGGGTGTGGGTACGTTTTTGCAAAATTGCCATAGTTTCCTTCATGTCCGTCGGATATAAATCAGATGGCCTATATTGCAGGATGGCAGGAACACCATCATCACCAACTCTGTTTTTTATAAGAGTAGAGATATGTGAGTGTCACTGCCCCCCCCCCCCACACACCCACACTTCCCAACACCGAAGGAGTAGGGTGACACCTCGATCTTGATACTAATCTATCGACTGGCTTGTCTCTCAAACATACACACACACTCACACTATCTGGAACCGAAGGAGTAGGGTGGCACATCGATCTTGATAATAATCTATCTACTCCTCTTTCAAACACACACACACACACTAGTTGTGCCTCTATGCCTACAACGCGCACTCTCGATACGTCTTTCTCTCTCCCCCCCAACAATGACAGCAGAAGGGTGACAATTCGATCTGATCATAATCTGTCAATTGGTTTCTCTCTCAAACATTGTGTCTTAGTGCCTTGCTCGGTAGCCCCCTTGATATGTAGACTTCTCGCGCGCACACAGCTGTAGTGACGATGATGCTGAACCCAGTGTGCCTTGTTTTTACCGGCCTCATGTGATAGTTTTCACCCTGTTTTCTGTTAATTAACAAGGCAACCTTTTCTTTGTTACTACTAGTTAATCTAAAATCATTCGGGGCAGACATAAAATATATCATTTCAACCAAATTATTGCAGCAACTATTTTAAAATAAATGAGCTAGCTGCCCGTGCGTTGCATGGAACATCAAGATGCATTTGTATGAGTAGTTTATCTTGTGAGAGAAAAGGTTGAACGAGGGAAGGCCTTATTTGCGAACGTGGAGAGACGTGTGGGTATATTTTTGCAAAATTTCCAGAGTTTCTTTCCAATCCGTTAGATATAAATCCGACGGCCTATATTGCAGGATGGCACGCACACCATCATCACCAACTCTGTTTTCTACTCCCTTCATCCGAAAATACTTGTCATCAAAATGGATAAAAAGAGATGTGTCTAAAACTAAAATACGTCTAGATACATTTCCTTTTATCCATTTTGATGACAAGTATTTCCGGATGGAGGGAGTATTTGTCTTTTTAGAGATTTCAACAAGTGACTATGACCGGACCTTACCAACATACTAAAAAAAGTAGTCCATAATTTTGATGTTACCCTCTTTTCTTGGCGGTGCAGTGCCATCTGGATACCTCAAAAATAAATAAAGTACTACATGATACTAATATATGATACATGGCGCGGGAGTACTAAGTATTATTAATATAGTTTCGCTAGAACTCATCTAGATGAGATATAATTTGGCCTCATTCATCTTTTATAGCCATTGGATGTGATACTATATAAGATGCGTGTGTGCTGACGTGGGTTGTATTTGTTCTTGTGCAACAAACTGACCACTGCATTGTTGGAAATATGCCCTAGAGGCAATAATAAATTAGTTATTATTATATTTTTTTGTTCATGATAATCATTTATTATCCATGCTAGAATTGTATTGATAGGAAACTCAGATACATGTGTGGATACATAGACAACACCATGTCCCTAGTAAGCCTCTAGTTGACTAGCTCATTGATCAATAGATGGTTACGGTTTCCTGACCATGGACATTGGATGTCATTGATAACGGGATCACATCATTAGGAGAATGATGTGATGGACAAAGACCCAATCCTAAGCCTAGCACAAGATCATGTAGTTCGTATGCTAAAGCTTTTCTAATGTCAAGTATCATTTCCTTAGACCATGAGATTGTGCAAATCCCGGATACCGTAGGAGTGCTTTGGGTGTGCCAAACATCACAACATAACTGGGTGGCTATAAAGGTACACTACAGGTATCTCCTAAAGTGTCTGTTGGGTTGGCACGAATCGAGACTGGGATTTGTCATTCTGTGTGACGCAGAGGTATCTCTGGGCCCACTCGGTAGGACATCATCATAATGTGCACAATGTGATCAAGGAGTTGATCACGGGATGATGTGTTACGGAACGAGTAAAGAGACTTGCCGGTAACGAGATTGAACAAGGTATCGGGATACCGACGATCGAATCTCGGGCAAGTATCGTACCAATAGACAAAGGGAATTGTATACGGGATTGATTAAGTCCTTGACATCGTGGTTCATCCGATGAGATCATCATGGAACATGTGGGAGCCAACATGGGTATCCATATCCCGCTGTTGGTTATTGACCGGAGAGTCATCTCGGTCATGTCTGCATGTCTCCCGAACCCGTAGGGTCTACACATTTAAGGTTCGGTGACGCTAGGGTTATAGAGATATAAGTATGCGGTAACCCGAAAGTTGGTCGGAGTCCCGGATGAGATCCTGGACATCACGAGGAGTTCCGGAATGGTCCGGAGGTAAAGAATTATATATAGGAAGTGCTATTTCGGCCATCGGGACAAGTTTCGGGGTCACGGTATTGTACCGGGACCACCGAAAGGGTCCCGGGGGTCCACCGGGTGGGGCCACATATCCTGGAGGGCCCCATGGGCTGAAGTGGGAAGGAATCCAGCCCAAAGTGGGCTGGGGTGCCACTTCCCCCTAGGGCCCATGCGCCTAAGGGTGGGGGAAACCCTAAGGAAGAGTCCTAAGAGGGGAAGGCACCTCCTAGGTGCCTTGGGGAGGAGGGATTCCTCCCTTGGCCGGCGCCCCCCTAGGAGATTGCATCTCCTAGGGCCGGCGCCCCCTAGGATCCCTATATATAGTGGGGGAAGGAGGGCCTCTCAAGCCACGCCTTTGGTGCCTCCCTCTCCCTCTCCAACACATCCTCTTCCTCCATAGAGCTTAGCGAAGCCCTGTCTGAGTACTGCAGCTCCATCACCACCATGCCGTCGTGCTGCTGCTGGAGCCATCTCCATCAACCTCTCCTCCCCCCTTGCTGGATCAAGAAGGAGGAGACGTCGCTGCTCCGTACGTGTGTTGAACGCGGAGGTGCCGTCCGTTCGGCGCTAGGATCATCGGTGATTTGAATCACGACGAGTGCGACTCCATCAACCCCGTTCTCTTGAACGCTTCCGCGCGCGATCTACAAGGGTATGTAGATCCACTCCTCCCTCGTTGCTAGATGACTCCATAGATTGATCTTGGTGACACGTAGGAAAATTTTGAATTTCTGCTACATTCCCCAACAGTGGCATCATGAGCTAGGTCTATGCGTAGTTTCTATGCACGAGTAGAACACAAAGTAGTTGTGGGCGTTGATTTTGTTCAATATGCTTACCATTACTAGTCCAATCTTGATTCGGCGGCATTGTGGGATGAAGCGGCCCGGACCAACCTTACACGTACGCTTACGTGAGACTGGTCCCACCGACTGACATGCACTAGTTGCATAAGGTGGCTAGCGGGTGTCTGTCTCTCCCACTTTAGTCGGATCGGATTCGATGAAAAGGGTCCTTATGAAGGGTAAATAGAAATTGGCATATCACATTGTGGTCTTTGCGTAGGTAAGAAACGTTCTTGCTAGAAACCCATAGCAGTCACGTAAAACATGCAAACAACTATTAGAGGACGTCTAACTTGTTTTTGCAGGGTATGCTATGTGATGTGATATGGCCAATAGGATGTGATGAATGATATATGTGATGTATGAGATTGATCATGTTCTTGTAATAGGAATCACGGCTTGCATGTCGATGAGTATGACAACCGGCAGGAGCCATAGGAGTTGTCTTTATTTATTTATGACCTGCGTGTCAACTTAAACGTCATGTAATTACTTTTACTTTATTGCTAACCGTTAGCTGTAGAAGTAGAAGTAATAGTTGGCGAGACAACTTCATGAATACACGATGATGGAGATCATGGTGTCATGCCGGTGACGATGATGATCATGGAGCCCCGAAGATGGAGATCAAAAGGAGCAAAGTGATGATGGCCATATCATGTCACTATTTGATTGCATGTGATGTTTATCATGTTTATACATCTTGTTTACTTATAATGACGGTAGTAAATAAGATGATCCCTCATTAAAATTTCAAGAAAGTGTTCCCCCTAACTGTGCACCGTTGCGAAAGTTCGTCGTTTCGAAGCACCACGTGATGATCGGGTGTGATAGATTCTTACTTTCACATACAACGGGTGTAAGCCAGATTTACACACGCGAAACACTTAGGTTGACTTGACGAGCCTAGCATGTACAGACATGGCCTCGAAACACAAGAGACCGAAAGGTCGAGCATGAGTCATATAGAAGATACGATCAACATGAAGATGTTCACCGATGTTGACTAGTCCGTCTCACGTGATGATCGGACATGGTCTAGTTGACTCGGATCATGTAATCACTTAGATGACTAGAGGGATGTCTATCTGAGTGGGAGTTCATAAGATGAAATTAATTATCCTGAACATAGTCAAAAGGTCTTCGCAAATTATGTCGTAGCTCGCGCTTCAGTTCTACTGTTTAGTTATGTTCCTACAGAAAATTTAGTTGAAAGTTGATAGTAGCGCTTATGCGGACTGGTTCCGTAAACTGAGGATTGTCCTCATTGCTTCATAGAAGGCTTATGTCCTTAATGCACTGCTCAGTGTGCTGAACTTCGAACGTCGTCTGTGGATGTTGCGAACATCTGACATACACATTTTGATAACTACGTGATAGTTCAGTGAAACGGTTTAGAATTGAGGCACCGAAGACGGTTTTGAAACGTCGCGAAACGTATGAGATGTTTCGAGGGCTGAAATTGGGATTTCAGGCTCGTGCCCACGTCAAGAGGTATAAGACCTCCGATGTTTTTTCCTGAGCCTGCAAACTAAGGGAGAAAAGCTCAAATGTTGAGCTTGTGCTCAGATTGTCTGAGTACAACAATCATTTGAATCGAGTGGGAGTTGATCTTCCGGATAAGATAGTGATGTTTCTCCGAAGTCATTACCACCAAGCTGCTTGAGCTTCATGATGAACTATAATATATCAGGGACATATATGATGATCCTTGAGATATTCGCGATGTTTGACACCACAAAAGTAGAGATCAAGAAGGAGCATCAATTGTTGATGGTTGGTGAAACCACTAGTTTCAAGAAGGGCAAGGGCAAAAAGGGATGCTTCATGAAACGGCAAATCAGCTGCTGCTCTAGTGAAGAAACCCAAGGTTGAACCAAAACCCGAGACTAAGTGCTTCTGTAATAAGGGGAACAGCCACTGGAGCAGAATTACCCTAGATACTTGGTAGATAAGATGGCTGGCAAGGTCGATAGAAGTATATTGGATGTATTATGTTAATGTGTACTTTACTAGTACTCCTAGTAGCACCAGGGTATTAGATACCGGTTCGGTTGCTAAGTGTTGGTTACTCGAAATAAAAGCTATGGGATAAACAGAGACTAGCTAAAGGTGAGCTGACGATATGTGTTGGAAGTGTTTCCAATGTTGATATGATCAAGCATCGCACGCTCCCTCTACCATCGAGATTGGTGTTTGCGTTGAGCATAGACATGATTGGATTATGTCTATCGCAATACAATTATTCATTTAAGGAGAATAACGGTTACTCTGTTTATTTGAATAATACCTTCAATGGTCTTGCACCTAAAATGAATGGTTCATTGAATCTCGATCATAGTGATACACATGTTCATGCCAAAAGATATAAGATAGTAATGATAGTACCACCTACTTGTGGCACTGCCACGTAAGTCATATCGGTATAAAACGCATGAAGAAGCTCCATGTTGATGGATCTTTGGGCTCACTCGTTTTTGAAAAGTTTGAGACATGCGAACCATGTTTATTGGTGTATATGCATGAAGAAACTCCATGCAAATGGACCGTTTGGACTCACTTGATTTTGAATCACTTGAGACATGCAAATCATACCACATGGGCAAGATGACCGAAAGCCTCGTTTTCAGTAAAATGGAACTAGAAAGCAACTTGTTGGAAGAAATACATTTTGATGTGTGCAGTCCAATGAGTGCTGAGGCGTGTAGTGGATATCGTTATGTTCTTACTTCACTGATGATTTGAGTAGATGTTGAGTACATTTACTTGATAAATCACGAGTCTGAATTATTGAAAGGTTCAAGTAATTTCAGGGTGAAGTTAAAAGATCGTCGTGACAAGAGGATAAAATATCTATGATATGATCATAGAGATGACTATCTGAATTACGAGTTTGGCACAGAATTAAGACATTGTGGAAATTGTTTCACAACTAATACAGCCTGGAACACCATAGTGTGATGGTGTGTCCGAACATCATAACTGCACCCTATTGGATATGATGCATACCATGATGTCTCTTATCGAATTACCACGATAGTTTATGGGTTAGGCATTAGAGACAACCACATTCACTTTAAATAGGGCACCACATAATTCCGATGAGATGACACCGTATGAACTATGGTTTAGAGAAACCTAAGCAGTCATTTCTTAAAAGTTTGGGGCTGCGACGCTTATGTGAAAAAGTTTCAGGCTGATAAGCTCGAACCCAAAGCGGATAAATGCATCTTCATAGGACACCCAAAACAGTTGGGTACACCTTCTGTCTCATATCCGAAAGCAATAAGGGATTGTTTCTAGAATCGGGTCCTTTCTCGAGGAAAAGTGTCTCTCGAAAGAATTGAGTGGGAGGATGGTGGAGACTTGATGATGTTATTGAACCATCTCTTCAACTAGTGTGTGGCAGGGCACAGGAAGTTGTTCCTGTGGCACCTACACCAATTGAAGTGGAAGCTTATGATAGTGATCATGAAACTTCAGATCAAGTCACTACGAAACCTCGTGGGATGACAAGGATGTGTACTACTTCAGAGTGGTACGTGATCCTGTCTTGGAAGTCATGTTGCTAGACAACAATGAACCTACGAGCCATGGAGAAGCGATGGTGGGCCTGGATTCCGATAAATGGCTCGAGGCCATAAAATCCAAGAGAGGATCCATGTAAGAAAACAAAGTGTAGACTTTCGCAAAACGGCTCGATGGTCGTAAGGCTATTGAGTACAGATGGATTTTAAAAGGAAGACGGACAATGATGGTAAATGTCACTATTAAGAAAGCTCGACTTGTCGTTAAGAAGTTTCCCGACAAGTTCAAGGAGTTGACTGCGGTGAGACTTTCTCACTCGTAGCGATGCTAAGAGTCTGTTGGAATTATATTAGCAATTACTGCATTATTTGTGAAATCTTGCAGATAGGATGCCAAAAACCATTGTTTCCTCGACGATTTTTGAGGAAAGGTTGTATGTGATACAACCGGAAGGTTTTGTCAATCCTGAAAGATGCTAATAAGTATGCAAAGCTCCAGCAATCCTTCTGAGGACTGGTGTAAGCATCTCGGAGTTGGAATGTACGCTTTGATGAGATGATAAAAGATTTTGGGTTTATGAAAAGTTTATGAGAAACTTGTATTTCCAAAGAAGTGAGTGGGAGCACTATAGAATTTCTGACGAGGATATGTTGTTGACATATTATGGATCAAAAATGATGTAGAATTTCTGGAAAGCATATAGGGTTATTTGGAAAGTGTTTTTCAATGGAAAGCCTGGATTAAGCTACTTGAACATTGAGCATCAATATCTATAAGGATAGATCAAAACGCTTAATGGTACTTTCAAATGAGCACATACCTTGACATGATCTTGAAGGTGTTCAAGATGGACCAGTCAAAGAAGGAGTTCTTTCCTGAGTTGTAAGGTATGAAGTTAAGACTTAAAGCTCGACCACGGCAGAAGAAAGAGGAAGGACGAAGGTCGTCCCCTATGCTTTTGTCATAGGCTCTATACGGTATGCCATGTTGAGTACCGCACCTGATGTGTGCCTTGCCATGAGTCAGTCAAGGGGTACAAGAGTGATCCAAGAATGGATCACAGGACAGTGGTCAAAATTATCCTTAGAGGAATAAGGATATGTTTCTCGATTATGGAGGTGGTAAAAGAGTTCGTCGTAAAGGGTTACGCCGATGCAAACTTTGACACTAATCCAGATTATTCTGAGTAGTAAACTGGATTCGTATAGTAGAACAGTTATTTGGAATAGCTCCAAATAGAATGTGGTAGCTGCATCTAGAAGATGACATAAGAAATTTGCGAAGTACATACGAATCTGAAAGATTCAAATCCGTTGACTATAACATCTCTCACAAGCATAACATGATCAAACCCAGAACTCATCGAGTGTTAATCACATGGTAATGTGAACTAGATTATTGACTCTAGTAAACTCTTTGGGTGTTAGTCGCATGGGGATATGACCTTGAGTGTTAATCACATATCGATGTGAACTGGATTATTGACTCTAGTGCAAGTGGGAGACTGTTGGAAATATGCCCTAGAGGCAATAATAAATTAGTTATTATTATATTTCCTTGTTCATGATAATCGTTTATTATCCATGCTAGAATTGTATTGATAGGAAACTCAGATACATGTGTGGATACATAGACAACACCATGTCCCTAGTAAGCCTCTAGTTGACTAGCTCGTTGATCAGTAGATGGTTATGGTTTCCTGACCATGGACATTGGATGTCATTGATAACGGGATCACATCATTAGGAGAATGATGTGATGGACAAAGACCCAATCCTAAGCCTAGCACAAGATCATGTAGTTCGTATGCTAAAGCTTTTCTAATGTCAAGTATCATTTCCTTAGACCATGAGATTGTGCAACTCCCGGATACTGTAGGAGTGCTTTGGGTGTGCCAAACGTCACAACGTAACTGGGTGGCTATAAAGGTACACTACAGGTATCTCCGAAAGTGTCTGTTGGGTTGGCACGAATCGAGACTGGGATTTGTCACTCCGTGTGACGGAGAGGTATCTCTGGGCCCACTCGGTAGGAAATCATCATAATGTGCACAATTTGATCAAGGAGTTGATCACGGGATGATGTGTTACGGAACGAGTAAAGAGACTTGCCGGTAATGAGATTGAACAAGGTATCGGGATACCGACGATCGAATCTCGGGCAAGTATCGTACCGATAGACAAAGGGAATTGTATACGGGATTGATTAAGTCCTTGACATCGTGGTTCATCCGATGAGATCATCATGGAACATGTGGGAGCCAACATGGGTATCCAGATCCCGCTGTTGGTTATTGACCGGAGAGTCATCTCGGTCATGTCTGCATGTCTCCCGAACCCGTAGGGTCTACACACTTAAGGTTCGGTGACGCTAGGGTTATAGAGATATAAGTATGCAGTAACTCGAAAGTTGTTCGGAGTCCCGGATGAGATCCCGGACGTCACGAGGAGTTCCGGAATGGTCCGGAGGTAAATAATTATATATAGGAAGTGCTATTTCGGCCATCGGGACAAGTTTCGGGGTCACCGGTATTGTACCGGGACCACCGGAAGGGTTCCGGGGGTCCACCGGGTGGGGCCACCTATCCCGGAGGTTCCCATGGGCTGAAGTGGGAAGGAATCCAGCCCAAAGTGGGCTGGGGTGCCACTTCCCCCTAGGGCCCATGCGCCTAAGGGTGGGGGAAACCCTAAGGAAGAGTCCTAAGAGGGGAAGGCACCTCCTAGGTGCCTTGGGGAGGAGGGATTCCTCCCTTGGCCGCCCCCCCTAGGAGATTGCATCTCCTAGGGCCGCCCCCCCTAGGCTCCCTATATATAGTGGGGGAAGGAGGGCCTCTCAAGCCATGCCTTTGGTGCCTCCCTCTCCCTCTCCAACACATCCTCCTCCTCCATAGAGCTTAGCAAAGCCCTGTCTGAGTACTGCAGCTCCATCACCACCACGCCGTCGTGCTGCTCCTGGAGCCATCTCCATCAACCTCTCCTCCCCCCTTGCTGGATCAAGAAGGAGGAGACGTTGCTGCTCCATACGTGTGTTGAACGCGGAGGTGCCGTCCGTTCGACGCTAGGATTGTGACACTCCAAAAATTTTATTTGGTTTTTATCAAAAACTTTGTGGTTTTGAGGAGAGACCTTTTTAAAATTTTTCTTTTTCAGAAAAACCTTCCTCTTAAAAACCTCCTTTTGCCTTGGCAGGGATTTTATTTCTTTCAAACTTTGGTGGTTGATCTTTTGCAAACTTCTTCTCTATTAGTTCCCTCTAAATTTTTTTTTGGGAGTTTTAACTTGTTTTATTTTAAGTGAAGCTCTATGGAAATTTGGGATTTTCTTATCTTTGAAGCCACCCTTGGCTTTGTATTTTTGCCCATGAGATAAAACCCCTCCAAAACCTTCCCTCCCCCTTGTGATCAACCTAAATTCTCTGTCCCAACTAATCCAAACTGGTTTTGGATTTTATTCTAATTATTTTTCCCCCTCAATTCAATTCTGAATATTATTTGGAGCCTGAGGGATTTTCAAAGCAAGTACACTTTTTCATTTGAGTTTTGACCTCAAACCAATTCTCCTGGATTGTCCTTTGAACCCACAACCCAGAACCATCTTGATCCACTCCTCCTCTTTTCAAATTTTTCAAAATACAGTCTCTGCAAGTTTGGACCAGATTTGCCAAATTTGGTGAAATTCATATCCACACTGCTCCAAAAATTCCACCAAAAATCATGCAGCCTACTTGAGCAAGGAGAAGCCACTCCACCAAAAATCAGCTCAAGGAAAAATCACCAGAGGCCAATTTCATTCGGTCGAACACCTTGTGGGCACTGTTACTGTTCAAAGTTCAGAAAATTCAGTTTCAGTGTCATCTTCCGTTCGACAGTTTCAGTCACGCGGCCACAGTGCCCTTGGCACGTTCCTCGCCGCCTCTTCCTCTTGTCCGAAGCTGCACACGCGTGCGTGGAGCCTTCCTGGCATCGGTAGCGCGCTGGCTCGCCCTCGCCGGCGTCTTCTGCAGCGTCGGGACCCCCCGTGGCGGCCGACAGGAGGCACACCACAGCAGAACGCCGTTCCGCGCCGCCCATCGCTCCCTGGCTCTCCGCGTGGCCTCATGCACGCCAGCGCACGCCTGTAGCACAGCCACCGTGGCCGGCAAGCACGGAACACGCTCTCCGCCGCCGACGGGCCCGCGCCATCCCCGTTCCGTTGAGCTCGCCCTTAACACCCAAACCCCGGCCAGTTTAACACCAAAACGGACCCATTGAACCTCCGTGATGACACTTGACCCCCTAACCACCCCGACCGAGCACTGCGCCACCGTAATCGCTCGCCGGTGATCCTCGTTCACGGCAACCGCCTCGGACCGCCTATATAAAGGGGTCCCGAGCTCACTCTCGTGCACGCAGCACCTCCACTACTCACCAACACCCCGCCAGGCCACTAGGGGGACCTCGAGGAGGTCTCCTCCCCCAGCTCCGGCCGCCTCTCCCCGCCTCGGCCTCCAGCCCGATTCGTTCTGGTGAGGCCATCTCCGGCGCTCAAACCCCATTCGTTACCCTCTCTAGCTGCCAGGAGCATAACCCCCTCTTCAATTTAACCTTTGCAGCCCTCTCCGACGAGCCCCTCGACCACCCGAGCCGCCGTCCGCCGGAGCAAAGCTCGCCGTCGACGTGGTGCTCGCCGACCGACTCCACCACCATCAACTGACGCGGAAGGGTGCCTAGAGCACGGAGGTACTCTCCGATCTCTCTGCCTCGCCGTGGATCGCCGCCGGCGACCACCGCGGCTCTCGGGCGCCGGCGAACTCTGCCGCCCCGTTTGAACATTTGAACCTGACGGGTGGGACCCCACCGTCAGCCTCTCTGCTCTCTCTTTCGAATCGTTTTCTGGAAGCGCCTTCGAGCAGAATGCGTTTTCTCTTCGGGCTGGCGTAGTCGCTACCGAAGTGTTTTCTGTTTTTATAAACTAGCCCCTGGAAATCTTCTGTTTCATTACAGATAAGTCCCTGGACAAAAACCCTTATAACTTTTAATCAGAAAAGTATTTTTGATTGATTCTTTTTCTGTTCTCTTTAAAATTTAGTCTAGTTTTTTATCAGATTTATTTGAAAAATATTTGGTTTACCTTCTGTGCACTCCTTGGTATTTACGTTAGCGCATATATTTTCTTTAAACCGTAGATACCGAAGGAGGTGACGGAGCCGCGAACTTCACCGAGCTAGGCTCCGACTACTCTGAACCAGGCAAGCATGTTTGAATTTTTGATATGATGAGTGTCTTGGCATGTTTTGCATTTAGTTAGTTTCATGGCATGTTGGTGAGCATACCGATGAACGTTATTTTATGTGATAATAAGGTAAGTGAGTTCGATGATCCATACGTGGATGAATGTGAATATGAATGGCCATGTGTTGGCATGAGGATGGGTACGATGGCAGTGTTGTAGCATGCCAGTCTTACGCCAGACTATGTGACTTCAGTGTCAAACCATATCGGTCCAGTACCTTTCATTTCCTTCCTTGTACTACCACATGTTTTATGCAAGGAATATGGTTTAGTAAGTTGCAAACCGCTTTCATGGTACACACCAAAGAGGAGAGGCCGTGATGATGGTTCCATGGCCCTGGATTAAAGCCAGTCATCCGGTCAGGGGGCATGGGTGTTTCCGGTTGGGACCGAGAGGGGGGCACCCCTTAGAGCACGCGTATATAAATTTGATCCCATGCTATTCGAGATTGTGATCTCCCCGTCTCAAAAGTTTTTCTTGGACGATGACTAGGGTGATTCCTAGCATCGAGAGGTAGGATGGGTGTGTACCGGTTAGCTGTGTTTTATTCCGAAATACCGTAAACGGAACTAGTCCTTCGTGACTACGGAAATCCGTTGGCTGTGGGAAAATTTTTGTACAAACTCTGCAGAGTCATATATTCCTCCAAATCATCTATTCCATGTCAAGTTTCGTTCCATCTTATCCTAATCAATTGTCATCTTTGATGAAAGAGACTCCGGTGAATCGCATGAGTGCTAAGTCCGGTTGAATGATTATCCCTGTGGATGGACTAACCCGTTTATTCTCATGGATTGAATGTTTATTATGAGTATTATTTACTGGTGAATTTAAAGCCCTTTCTGCGATGTCGCTCAGACGTCCGACTGTGGCATTTCTTTTAAAGCCCTTTCTGCGATGTCGCTCAGACGTCCGACTGTGGCATTTCTTTTAAAGCCCTTTCTGCGATGTCGCTCAGACGTCCGACTGTGGCATTTCTTTTAAAGCCCTTTCTGCGATGTCGCTCAGACGTCCGACTGTGGCATTTCTTTTAAAGCCCTTTCTGCGATGTCGCTCAGACGTCCGACTGTGGCATTTCTTTTAAAGCCCTTTCTGCAATGTCGCTCAGACGTCCGACCGTGGCATTTCTTTTAAATCCCTTTATGTGGTGTCGCTAAGATGCCCGACTGTGGCATCATTTCCTTATTTTTATTTTGTTCACCTTTCGAGGCGTCGTTTCAGACACCCGATCGGTCCTTATTTATGCTCTGTGGGATTTCAGGCGGACTACCGCCGTTTCCCTTTTTACTTACCCGTTATGCCAATTTTATTTATTGTGCATTAAGGAATTAATCATGTTGCATCCATGCATGCATTTGTTATATCTTACGTCCGAACTGTCTTGCGAGTACTTTCAAAGTACTCACTGGCCTGTTGATTTGGCCAGATGCTGTCGAAGGCGATCTCATGGATGAAGAGTTCGATAGCGAGTCCGACACTTAGAGGAGTCCCAGTCAGTCTCGTGCAACCCTGGATTTGGTCACTGTTTTATATCCGCTTCCGCTACCAAATAAATTTATCGAGCCTCACCTCGACGTTCGATGAAATGATATTCTTAGAGTCTTGTATTTCCCTTCCCGCTATGTTTTTCCACCACCAACCTATCCGTGAGTCAGTAGTATGTCTCCATACCACTGTGTCCTGTCCGCCATTATGTATGATTATTGGCGTGCTTGTAATAATTTTGGTTGAGCGACCGCAGTTCAACCCTGTAATATATTTTATGCTACTGGCTTATTGTATCAAGAAATTGTCTACCAGTGAGGAGGATTTCTCTCATACTGGACTCAAAAGACTGGTTTATCAATAAATATTTTTATTGGAAAACCGGTCGTGACAAGGATCATCGGTGATTTGAATCACGACGAGTGCGACTCCATCAACCCCGTTCTCTTGAAAGCTTCCGCGCGCGATCTACAAGGGTATGTAGATCCACTCCTCCCTTGTTGCTAGATGGCTCCATAGATTGATCTTGGTGACACGTAGGAAAATTTTGAATTTCTACTACGTTCCCCAACATGCATGTCATGTTTGATAGTCTCAAGTCATTAAAAGCATACAAGCCCCACATGTCTTCTTGGTTGATTCCTCTATTTATGTCAAAAATAAGAAATAATGTGAGAGTTAATGCACCACGCCTATGTGTTTACTATTTGGTTTTTGAAAGATGACTTAATACCCACCTAGACAGAGGGAGTATTCGATTTGACAGCGGGCGGCGCAGTTCCTGATACGGCTTTAATGCAGACGAGTGAGGGAGTAGCGGTTCCCGATATGTTGAACGGCCAATGCATCCTCCTTCTATTAACGTATGAGCAAAGTAATGGGAGGAGGTCCAGGAAAAGAGGTTGCACGATGTGAATGCAACGCAGTTTGCCCTCATTGCCCTCATATAAAGGCGCCCCTCCATTCCAATGCATCTACCACATCGTACGCAATTAAGCATTTGCCTAAGAACCTACACTAAGCTCAAAAGAGCTCACTCCAGACCCATGGCGGCGATGCGCATGAGCGGCCAGCGACTGCGCCAGATGGTCCACGACACCGGCCTGTGGCATGGCGCCGAGGATCATCTCCAGACGGTGTTGGAGACCCACAGGTGGATGGCCGCATTCGACGCCAACTACGACTCTCAGTTGGACCAGATGATCGTTACCACCAGCAACAAGTTCACCGTCCTCAAGAAGCTCGCGGACGACATCGCCGTACTCCTCTAGCCCGTGCGCCCGGGCTCCTCATTGCCTGCCACCCTAATCGGCCTCCATGGCCGGAACCTCCTTCAAGCACTGGTGGCCCTGCGACCGCCTGCCGACGCCACGAAGAATGTCCACCTGGAGGTCGCGCTCGCCAAGAGGCGCCTCGCCCTGCAAGAATTCGTCGACCTACACATCCACATGTACGAGGAAATCATGTACATAGGTATCTACAAGGCCAGTGAGGACGCTACGACGTTGGCCTTCCTCAACAGGTTGGAAGCCTTGGATGCCTTTGCTGAGAAGCACCTCGACCTCGCCACAAAAGCCGCCACTCCTTAGCCGCCGGTCGGTGGCCCGGCACACTAAGTTGAGGAGGAGGAGGAGGTCGTACGTTCGTGGATCCATCTTTCTTCTTGCCTTCTGTAACCACCACTGCGATCGCATCATCGTGGCCTTAATTCTTATTGTGTTGTTGCATTCTCGTTCCAGTCAATACCATCATGTGCGATCCCTTTGCTTAATTATATGCATCACTGTAACTAGTACTCCATCCATCAATTTATAAGTTGTGCTTACCTTTTTCCATCAACTTCGTGTAGCACGCGGGCATCTTGCTAGAAACTCTAGAATATGTCTATATAATCCGTATGTGATAGTCCATTTGAAATCTCAAGAAAGACAAATATTTAGGTACGGAGGGAGTAATATAATAGGAGTATATCAAAACAATAGTGATTTCTTTCAAGTTTGTGAACAACTACTACTATTCTACTACTTTGGATCCGTCGCAACGCATGGGCACATTGCTGGTAAAAGGAAAAGGCATGCCGCATTCGCGTCGCACCCCCACACGCTCGGGAATCGGGAGTACAACACGGCCCGTCCGGCACGACACATAGCTTAGGGAAGGCATGTTGCCTAGCATTTTCACTTTCATGTGGGACCGCCGTTGAGCAAACCGACACCTCACCCACCGCCGAGTTGGAAAACAAAAACGAGGGGAAGATCTAGCTGTAGCACGGAAGCCAAGAAATTTGGTGTCAGACCGGGCTCGTTGATAGAGTAGGAACATTCCGTACTAGTACTACTCCTACTAGTACCAAGTTTGTACTCCTAATACTATATTACTAGTACTACCACTATACAACTAGTAGGTACATGCACGGCACAACATCATAGGAACAAAAAATGGGAAGATCTTGTTTTGGGTGATTTATCTTTTTTTCATTCAATGTAGTATGAATAATGTGAAGTGGGGGCACCCATGAAGCTTATGTGGCTTGGTTGCATGGCTACGGAAGGTTAGAGAAA
>NC_041388.1:191982880-191991744 GCF_002162155.2 Triticum dicoccoides
ATATACTTTGGATCCATTGCAACGGACCGGTACATCTATATCTATACCCCCTATATAGTGTGTGAAAAACTTTGAAAGTTGGTTGTTGGATGAAGCCAATCCGACGGTACAAAGATGGCAAATCCAAGCACTACTGTCCGTTGGATATCATCCAACAGATTTTGCCACATGTATAATCTAGAAGACTCCATGGTTGAAATTAATTCATGACTAACTTTTCCACAACTAAGCTTAGGCAAAGTTATTAGTTCTTCAAAATGAGAGAAACAAGTTGGCAAGCCTAAGGGAATCTTGCCACATTTTTTTTGTGTATTGTCACATCCCTAGCTTCTGGCATTTGACTAGGCTAGCTTCATGTGTGCATCATGTTTAAATTTTGCCTAAACTTGAAATGGGGATGTTCAAACCCTAGCACCAAATGAAATCCAACTAGGATCACAATGAAATATTGTCAATGATCCAAAAATGCCCTTTGGAAATGTTCATCATTTCTGATAAAGGTAAAAACCTCTGCCAAAAATGATAAACATATTTCTAGGTCATTTCTGGATTTTTGAATTAACTCATATTGTAATTGAATTGGGGCATTTAAATCCTATAAATATTTTAAATGCTCTGATAATTCTAAAACTAGTTGTGGGCTGTTGGGAATAATTTCAACAGTGCCCACAAATATTTTCAGGATTTTTGGAAATGCTCTGGCATTTTTAATAAAGACAAAACAATTGCAGAAAATAGAAAACAGAAACAATTAATAAAAGAGAGAGGAGAAAGGAACCTACCTGTCCCACTTACCTGTAGCCGGCCCAGCTTGACCTGCCCAAGCCACCTACCTCGTCGCTCGTCGTTTTCCTCTGCCAGTAGGCAGAGGCGAAGATGCATGCTCACGCCGGGAGGCCTCCACCTCCTGCTTCGCGCTGGTAGCGTCCCTGTGAGTCCAGCTGCATGCCTGGAGACGCCATGCTGCCCCCCCGACTCTCTCTCGCTCTCTCTCGTCCCCATCCTCTCCCCTGGCTCTCTCCCTCGCACGCACCGAACGCAGCCACCGCCGCCGCTCGCCGTTGCTGCGCCCACTACCTCCCCCTCGTCCCTTCGTCATAGCCAAGAGCTTCGTATCGACGCCCTCGTCGTCTACACCAAGTCACGTGACGTGGGACGCACTGCATCACCGCCTTCTTCATCTTCTTCAACCTCCGGCCCTGAGATCGCCGGCGATCCCGCGCTTGCCTCGCAGCCTCCCTGAGCCCACTGACCACCCCCGCAGACTCGCCGTGAGCTCCTCTTTGTTTCCCCTCCGTCCTTTCGCTCGATTTCGTGCCATAGCCATCATGCCCGCCAACCCGAGCGCCGCCGCCCGCCATGGACATCGGGAATGGCCTTGTCGTGTCCTTGCGCTCGAACCCATGCACCTCGAGTCCTCTTGGAGCGCCCGAGATCCCACCGCGCTCCTCAACTCACTTGCTAACGCGCAGCAGCCCTCGCGCCGAGCAGCCGTAGCTCCGGCCGCTGCACTTGCCATCGCCGCCGTCGCTGTACTCCACCCCAGTTGCTGCCGCTGGCCGCAATGGATGCGCGCGAGGCTGGGCGTCTCGTAGAGCCCCTCCGCCGCTCCTTTGGTCACCGGGAGAGCGAACCAGACGCCCTCCGCCGTCTCTGGCTCCGCCGGCGATGAGCCATGGGTCAACTCCGGCGAGTTGACCCATGTTTGACCCCCCAGGGTCACTGATGCGTGGGCCTGCCCTGTTAATTTTAGTTAGGTTTAGTTTAGTGCTAATTAACTTAGATTAATGCTTAATCTAACACTAACTAACTCTATTAAGTTAGTGATGACACTGACACGCGGGACCCACAGGTCAGGTTTGACCTGGACCACCCCTGTTGACCTGCTCACGTCAGCATGATGCAAGGCTGACGCAGTAAATGCTTTTCTGTATTTTTAAATAAATCTAAATGATTTATTTATTTTTAGAAAATGCCCAAAACTTCTAAAAATCATAGAAATTAAACCGTAACTCCAAATGAAATAATTTATATATGAAAAATTATCAGAAGAATATGTTTATGCCATGTTCATGCATGTTTGAGCAAGTTAACATCACCAACTAGGACAATCCATGTTTATGGAATATATGGTATGTAGTTTAGGAGTTGGAATTTACTATATGTTTGAATTCCACTTCAATTAATATGACTAACTGTTGCATTAGGTGAATTCAGTACCTTAACATGCCATGATCATGCATCATATTGTGCATTGCATTGATTGTGTTCTTTTCGTGTTTGCCGGTGGTTGTCCCCTCTCGATAGACGTGGTTTCGACGATGAGTTCGATGACACCGATGAAGAGCTATATTATCTTCAGAAGTGCCAGGCAAGCAAAACCCCCTTATTCATTCCGATACAATCCCACTCTCTCGCTCCTGCTCTCTTTTACTGCATTAGGACAACAATGATTCAACTGTTACATGATGTGGTAGTTGAACCCCTTTCCTCTGCATGACCTGTCATTGCCACAGTAAATAGATGAAACCCACTAGCATGAGTAGGAGTTGTTTGAGCCCTGATGTGCCTACTCATTCATGCTTGTTTGTCATGCCTGCTATTGGATAGAGTTGTATCGGGTCTGATTCATCGGGAATGAATTGGAATTGTGATGAACCTGTCCTACTGTGTGTGAGCTAAGTGTGTGAACACGATTTGGTAAAGGTAGCGGTGAGAGGCCATGTAGGAGTACATGGTGGGTTGTCTCATTGAAACCATCCTTAGGAACTGAGTTCTGTGTCTGTGATCCATGAACAGCTACTACCACTCATTGGGATCCTTAATTGGCTCTCTCGGCTTCTTAATCACCCTAGTACTCTGTCCAGGAGTTGCAACTAGTTTCTGGTGTTTGCAGGATATGTGTTGGCGGCCGTGCGTAGCGCTGACTCTAGGGGTGGGCTATGATGCAGTAGATACACCATGGCACAGTGTACCGGGCGCCCGTTTGGTGTCTCGGGAACCCTGTTCACAACGTTCGGGGCCGTATGTGGAAACCTCGGCCGGACTCCCTGCGAATGGAACCTGGATAGGCGATAAACCAGGACTAGAGACTTGAGTGTTTAGGTAGGCCGTGGCCGACACCCTCGTTGGGCTTTCGCTTGGAGGTTGCCGAGTACATGTCGTGTAAACGACGGTAAGTGGTGGGAGCGTGTGTGAAGAAGTACACCCCTACAGGGTTATCATTATCTATTCGAATAGCCGGATTCGTCGGATATGGAAACTTGGACCCCTTGCATAGTTCATAGACAAGTGAAAAGTGGATACTCTAAAACTCGCAAGATAAGCATGAGTGCTATGGATGGCCTTCTCATAGGGAGATGGGAGCAGATCCATAGTGGTGTATTGATATGGTGAATATGTGGAATCGTGTGTGTCACCTCAAAGAGTTGCTTGCAGTCGTAGTTCAGGTTAGCCACTGAGTCAAAGCTGGCTTGTTGCAGTTAAACTCCACTACCCCTTTGTTGATACCGATGCATATGTAGTTAGTTCTGATGTAAGTCTTGCTAGGTACATTTCTACTCACGTTTGCTTAATTTATTTTTTGTAGAGAGACTTCAGTCTTGCTAGTAGTTCCATGTGGACTTCGACGTTTAGCTTGATACCTCAACTATGATCTTGTGCCCTCAGCAGGATCTAGTAGATAGTCAGGCTTCTCAGCCTTTTTCATTTGTAGATGTTTGTACCAAACATGTTAAGCTTCCGCATGTGCCTTGATTTGTATGCTTTGAATGATGGGTCATGAGACCCATGTTTGTAATGTCTCGCTCTTCGGAGCCTAATGAATAAATGCTTGAGTCATAGAGTTATGTTGTGATGCCATGTTGTATTTACACGTATCGAGCATATTGTGTGTATGATTGAAATGCTTGGTACGTGTGGGATACGACAATCTAGTTGTTTATCATTGGCAGCCTCTCTTATGGGGAAATGTAGTCTAGTGCTTCCATGAGCCATAGTAGTCTACTACAGCCCGGTTCACCGGAGTCCTGCTAGCCCAGTACTACTGCTCAGGACACTTGACTGGCCGGCATGTGTTTCACTTCGTTCCTGTGTCTGTCCCTTCGGGGAAATGTCACACGATGACATCCGGAGTCCTGCCTAGCCTGCTATAGCCCGGGTTCCCAGAGTCCTGTTAGCCCAGTGCTACAGCCCGGAATCACACGCTGCTGACCGACATGCTTGATGTGATTCATGTATGCCTGTCCCCATAGGTTGGTGCAGCTTTGGGTTCACGACTAGCCATGTCGGCCCGGGTTCTCTGTCATATGGATGCTAGCGACACTATCATATACGTGAGCCAAAAGGCGCAAATGGTCCCAGGCCATGGTAAGGTGACACCCATGGGAATACCGTGCGTGAGGACGCAAAGTGATATGAGGTGTTACCAGCTAGATCGATGTGACTTGGAATCGGGGTCCTAACAGCGTTGGTATCAGAGCCTGACTTCCTATAGGATTACCAAGCCAAACCGGTCGGAGTCGTGTCTAGAAATGCTTTAGTTATGTAGGGGAATTGATTGTGGAAGGGAACGTAAGGCTCTTTTTACTCCTTATACCTTATGCCTTCTGATCCGAGTCAACCTCTTCATTTCTACGGGGTTAAGAAACTAGGCCTTCTCATCTATCTATCAGCATGACGTGTTACTAATCTAGAGACTTATAGGATTGACGGATTTGATCCCCAGATCAGTTTCTACTACTTCGTGTGTTCATAGTTTGTTTTGGAATCTTGATATTGCGCTTCTGAGTGGTCATGCCACTATTTGCCGGATGTCTAAAATCTTTTTGAGCATTTATAGTCGTTATGTTGTCCGAGTCATCCGAGGTTTCTAGATAATCTGATGCATTTGCAATCCTTTCTTTCCGTTCCCAATGTCCTTTATGGTCAGAGTAAGCACACTAACCGGTGCGTTGAGGTAATTTATTGTCTCGACATATATGTCGGAGCTATTATTATGACCGTAGGTGTTCTAGGGAGTCACCTAGTAATCTAGCAATGCTTTGTATCCCTAGTGTGATGATTCTGGCCACCATTCTCGAAAGCATTCCGATGCCATTTAGTAGTAGGTATTCTACTCCTGGGTTCTTGACCCAAGATCCACTCTACTTACCTCGTGTTGATAGTGTTGCTCGTACCTTTAGGATATTAGTAATCTTTGTGATAGTCTTCGAGGTCCGTGGTATATCATTCTTCCAAATACCATGAACCATCCCTGGGCAGAAATTCGTTTGAATCAAAAGATCACAACCAGAGTGCTCTTAATGAGTTCTCCATTATACATTGTGAATCTACCAATTGTGACACCCCAAAAATTTGGCCTTGTTTTATTAAATTAAAATTTTGCCAGGAATTAAAACTTTGGATTTCTGAGCTCCATTTTGATTTTTTTAAACCATTTCCTTCCCTGTTATGATGAGTTTTTCCCAAAGAGAAAACTTTCCAAATATGTTATTGGACTTGTATAACCTCTCAAGAAAAACTTTCCTTTTATCAGTGTAACTAATTAAATAATTAAGTTGCTTGATCTTTATTTTCTTGAAAATGGTTTTTCAAGGTTAAATGGCCATATTTGAACTACAACCATTTGATAGATTCACTTAAAAGTTCCACAAAAATTTGGAGATGTCATGTGGTGTTTTTAAATCACTATCATGCAAAAATATATTTCATTCATGAAATATTTTGAGCCCTACACTCAATTTTTCTTCTCTGGCCCAGAGTGCATTTTTGCACTGCAACCCATTTATATATTTCTTTAAAACTTCTACCAAAATTAGGGGAGGTCAGTAGGAGCATATTATTCCACTTTGTGCAAAAACCTAGTGCTGTTTTTGGAAAAATTTGAGTGAATCAACCTCTTTTCCATTCTGGTCCAATTTGAGGATTTGTACAGCAACCATGTTTTTACTTGCTCTTTAACCCTTGATTATTTCTCCTACTTGTAGTCCCCCATGTTAAACCCTTAAGTCCAGGAGCATGCACCTTTTGGATCATTTTTGGTTCATGAAATAATGCTATTTATTTCCTGTCCAGAATTGAAGTTTTGTAAAACTTACACTATCAAGTTTCTGCTTTTGGCCAACTAACCTCACCACTCTCTCTTGCATCTAAAGAGACCACCATTTGGAGTTTTTGGCCACCCCAAGAGCTACCTAGGTGCCTTTGGCATTTTGTCAAACACCCTGAGTGCATGACCAGTTTCGGCATGATTTCATATTTACATTGTGAGCTTGAGCTCCTGACCTAAGCAGCATGTCCTAAGGTTTTGCCCTAGCCCATAACCTATTTCTGCTAACTCTCGTTTAGTTTGGGACTCTCTAGGCTGCCATGGC
Source organism: Triticum dicoccoides (assembly GCF_002162155.2). NCBI lineage: Eukaryota > Viridiplantae > Streptophyta > Magnoliopsida > Poales > Poaceae > Triticum > Triticum dicoccoides. The sequence continues at coordinate 191,989,255 of NC_041388.1, forward strand.
ATATCGTCGAAGACACCCCGGGCATGCTCTGGGCGCGCCCAGAGCGTGCGTTTGGCACCCGCATGCACCCGAGTCGCCGCGTCCCACCCCGCACTCAAAACCCGGCCCCAGCCCGCTCGTCGTGTCCCACTGCACTGCCACACCACCCCGACCAACCTGGCGCCCCACAGCGCCACCACAAGGATGGCCGTGGCGGCTAGCTGCCGGCCGCTAGCAGGCCCGACCGTGGTCGGTGCCGTCCAAGCCACCCCAGCTCGCCACCTGCCCCTGTGAGAAGTGCGTGCTCATCCACAGCTTCGTCCCCTAGCGCTCGTCGCCGCCACGTCGCCCTAGCTACAGCATGGCGGTCCGCCGTCGTTCTTATCTCCGGCCGCCTCGGAACTGACCTCCATCGCCTATTTAAGGAAGCCCCGAGCGTCTCCGAGCCCTCAGGTAGCCTCATGCCGTCTCACTAGCGCCCCCATCGCCACCAATTGGAGGGGAGCAGGTCTTCTTCAACCTCTCTGGTCAGTTCGGCCACCGCCGCCTCCCGGCTTCGTTCGGCGCAACCAGAGCTTCCCCCTCTCCAATCTCTTCACCAGAAGCTTTCTCTGCCTCCCCTGAACGCTTCCCCCTACTCCATTTTGATCGAGAACCACCGCCGCCCCGAAACCACTTTTTCCCGAAGCTTTCCTCCGCCGAGGAGCTCGCCGCCGACAGCTCACGCCGTCCCCGCCGACCCAGCGACTACCAGTAGGATCGCCCTCGATCTGCGGATCCATCCCCGCCCTCCAGAGGCCGCGAGGAGCCGCCGCTCACCGGCGTTGGTTGCCGGAGTTCCGCCTCTGCTCGGGACAGAGGGAGGAGGAGGAGGGCGGACTAGTCAAACCTGACTAGTGGGCCACCTAGGACCCACTGTCAGTGACCCTGCGCCTATCCACGTCGGTTATGTGAAGGCGTAATGCACCCCAGTACGCTTTCCCCGCTCCGAAAACGTATTCCCTTCTGAAACGTTTTCTTTTCTGTTTTATTAAAAAAAACAGATTTGACCAAATCTTTGACTGGCTATAACTTTTTAAATATAACTCCAAATGAGTTGATTCTTTTTCCTACCTTTCTCAAATTTGGTCTAGTTTTTTTTAAGATTTATTTGAAAAAAATTTCAAACAACTTTTTGGGTACTGTTTTTGAAATGTGTGTTAATTCAAATATATTTTTAAATAGGATTTTTGAAGGAAGGAGAAATATTTCAAGTTTTGGAGTGCACACTGCCTTTCCACACATTGAAAGGCAAGCATTCTGAATCCCGGCATAATATTTTTGGTGTGATCGTGGATACATTTATAACACCATCGCTTTTCGAAGGACTCGTTATTTCATGTGGTATGATCATATGCATGAGTGCATATTAGTGATTTCCAGGCTGTTGGAAATGAACACACTTGTGATGATATTCACCCTCATGTGCCTTGCATGCATACTGACAGGAACCCGGGAAAAACCTCAGCCTTGGGTAGGCATGAGTTTGTCGCCGGTCTCCGTCGGGACGGTTATGTCTGGTATGGCATGGTAAGGTGATATGAGCGGTGACTCTGTAGGTTGAAATATATTGGTTATACTAATCATGCAGGGAATACTTAAACCTCCTGAGTCGACCGTAGATCGAGTCTTGTGCCAGTAACCCCCATACTTGTTTCATGCTACCACTCGTCTCTACAACAAGTAGAGTACGGTTCAGTAAGTTGTCAACCTCTTTCTAGCACACACCGTACAGAGAGGCCATGGTGGAAGGTACCAGTTGTAGCTGGTAGGCAAGCCACCTGGTCCGGGGGCATGGGTGTTTCCGGTTGGGACCGAGAGGGGAGGCCACCCCTTAGAGCGCGCAATATAAATTTGATCCCATGCTACGCGAGGTTGTAGCCTCCACACTTAGAGTTTGCTTAACAGGTGTCGTGGGTGATTCCAGACACGTGTGAGATAAGCTGGTGTGTGCAAGTTAGGTGTGTTTTCAACAAGAAGACCGTAGACAGAATTAGTCCCGCTGGACTAAAGAAATCCGCTACTCGTGGGTAAAGAGTACACCCTCTCCAGAGATTAAACCTATTCGAATAGCCGTGTCCATGGTTAAGGATTACAGTCTGGGATGTGTCAAGTGTCGGTCTTAGTGTCGGTCTTCGGAGGTAAAACGGTTAACCAGAAATGGAATTACTACTCGTGACTTGTGATATCTATGATTATTATTATTGTTGACTAACCCGTGATATTATTGTTATTATCGAGTATCTCTGGGATGGTTCTACCTCCGGGATATTCACTATGATTGTTTATTCTTTTAAAGCCCTTTATGTGGTGTCGCTCAGACGCCCGACTGTGGCATTTCTTTTAAAGCCCTTTATGTGGTGTCGCTCAGACGCCCGACTGTGGCATTTCTTTTAAAGCCCTTTATGTGGTGTCGCTCAGACGCCCGACTGTGGCATTTCTTTTAAAGCCCTTTGTGTGGTGTCGCTCAGA